>NC_064848.1:86994688-87323022 GCF_024139225.1 Suncus etruscus
GGTTCCAGAAATTCTGTTCAGTTGCAGTTGTCAAAGTCAGACCTCTCGAATTAGAGATCTTGGTTTTTGTACAAATCCTAGGCCGAAGCCTCAGCTAGGTTCTTTCTCATTGGTCCCTCAATAGATTCTGCTCAGCCCATGTTAGTCAAGGTCAGTCCTCTATAGTTGGCGATTTTGATTTTTGCATAGAGAAAAGGCTTTTATGTCTCCTGATTGCATAAGAGGAAGAAATTGTTTCTAAGGATAATTAAAACATTGTACCATGATTGTAAAATACAATTAAAATCTCATGAAATAAAATATATATATATATGTATTTTAAGAAGGCCAAAATGCCTGGCTCTTTGTACTTAAATATTTGTATTGATACATTTTAAGAAATTGACTTAATTTTATAAATTTCCTGGTTTATTGAAGATAATGGTCTTTTTGAAGCACAACACTTAATCTTGAGATTAGCATAGAATTTATTATTTGTCCTGAGAAATAACATTCACATATAAAGTTTGATTCAAAAATATTTTATTACAGGCAGCAATATTTGTTTAAAAGTTGTAAATAGCTCTTGTTGCTCACTTAAATTATAGACTTCAATTGATAAAGAAATCTGCTTTTAACAGGTAGTAATTAAACCAATGTATCATCATGTACCTATCCCCAGTGAATTTAAAATTCAAAAAGCACTGGGATACATTTTGAAAATTATAACTGAACAAACACACTATGTGAAATCAAAGTTATTCAGAAAGATTAACATTAAAACACAATGCAGGATGTCAGATTGTCAGGAGAATTATAGTGCTGTAATTCAGATGAAAAATTTCTAGGGAAGGTAGCTAAAAATAAAACAATACTATTCACAATACATCATATGTAAAATTTGACTAAGTAAAATATATAAGATTAATGTAATATTAAGGCCTACATTAGAATTAGAGACTCCATATTAGAATTACCTCCATATTATTTTATTTTTTAATAATATCTTTATTTGAGCACCATGTTTACAAACATGTTTGTAGTTGGGCTTCATTTATATATATAAAAAAACCCAGCTCCCTTCACCAGTGCAACCTTCCCACCACCACTATCTCCTTCCTCCCCCACCCTCTGCCTGTATTTGAGACAGGCATTCTATTTTTCTCACTCACTACCATTGTTGATTTTAGTCATGGGAAACAACTGGTCTGACTTTAAAACTCTGTATATTTCCTGAATAATTCATAGTATCAAATACTTGTTGCAGGAGTTCTAAGGCATTTATGAGATAACAGTTTGAGGTCCTGATGATAGTATCACTTATAATTTATACTCTACATGCATTATAAATATATAAAATGATAGGACAAAAGAAAAGTTCAGTTCACATGTAACAGGGTATAATATGAAGATTATAAAAATAAGAGGAGATGTACTAAAATCCTGCAGTATGAAACAGTGTTACCTCAAGAAATAAAAATGTCATGGATCAAAGCCATGAAAATTGGGTGATTGGGGCAAGTAGAAAAGAGATATGGCAATTGTGGGTTCAGAGGTGACAATCTTGGGAAGGCAGTGCAACAACCTCAAAGAAGTAGACATTCTTTTGAATATTGATAGTCATTTGGACAAAGAAAAAAAGTGAAAGTTAAAGGATGACAAGAAAAGTCAAAGAACCATAAATGTCCAAGCTACTATTCAAATTTATATGGTAATATAATATGTCATCTATTTGTCTTTGTTTCTTCCTTCCTTCTAAGGTAACAATATATTTAAGCTCTTCATTGACATGTATTGGTATTTATTTGTATTCTTCTAGGCATCTTTTAAAATGTAGTTGGCATTTCATATGATGCCAGTATATGATACCAAATATCAGTGTTTGAAATTTGTTTTTTCAATTCATGCATGATCTTTGGTGTAATATAAACAGCACCCTACACAGTAAAATAAATCCCAATGCCTTTAGTTGTGCTAAATCCAGAATATTACAGAAATTAGCATAATAGGAAAACTATGTGTTTACATAAACATATGCTTGTGAATGAGGAAAGATGGCTATGTAAGGGAGAATTATTTCTCTCCGAAAGAACAGTTTGAAATTTAATGTGCATATTCACTTATTAATTCGGTCAATATTTTATTTTTAAATAACTGTGACATCATAATTATAAATCTATTTATAATTATAAAAGAGGGAAGAAAAATGTGTCTTTTATTATGTGAGTGAAGTGACTTTTGAAAACACCTAAGGATGAGGACTGGTTGCCATGTAAACCCAGCAGTAGAACAGGGGCAGTCTTATTGGACAAAACTCTTAACCTTCACATCTGAAATGCTTTCAGTTCAATGCAAGAAGTGAGTTGAACTTTTATCTAACCTACGAATAACTGCTAACATGTTTGTTTCATAGGATGAGAAAATCATTACATATGATTTTAGTATCAGGACGTTCATTTAAAAATACACAAGATGGGGAACTAGTATAGTAATGCCTATATGAAATTTCTCACTTGAAATTTTGCTAAATCTGCAAGTTTGTCTCCTTGGGGTTAAGATGTAAAATAGCTTTTAAATGCAAAATTAAATATATTTTCTGGTCCTTTAAATGATAACATTTGGTAAAATTATATGGGTTCTATTATTTTATGCTTTTTAGTTACTATCAGCTTTTGAAATCAAGAGGAGAAACATCTAGAAATGGGAGGTTTATGATTGCTTTTATATCATATATGAGGCCAGAATTCAACCTCATGAAAGGATAATAACTTAATAAATTCACATTTCGGTAGTAATAGATATACATAAAATACATAATTTTTAAAAGTAGCTTGTTACAATAAAACTGGTTATTCATGCCCTTTCATCAATGTATTGATTAAAATATTTTCTTCGAATTCTCATGACTTTTCTACTTCGTAGTCTTCCTGGTTTCTTTTTATCTTTCTCCTTCAGGACTAAATTCAACAAAATAAAAGAAACATCATGTTTAGACTTTAAAATCCACCTTATTTTTAACATCTTAACATCAGTTTTACTCACTATCTACTCAATTACTCTCCACCTCTAAATCACAAGGATAAAGCAACTATTTTTTTGTTTTGTTTTGTTTTTGTTGTTTGTTTTTTGTTTTTTTTGGGCCTCACCCATTTGATGCTCAGGGGTTACTCCTGGCTAAGTGCTCAGAAATTGCCCCTGGCTTGGGGGAACCATATGGGACGCCGGGGGATGGAACCGCGGTCCTTCCTTGGCTTGCGCTTGCAAGGCAGACACCTTACCTCTAGTGCCACCTCACAGGCCCCAATAAAGCAACTATTAATTGCAGGAGCCATTATAAACATTTTGATAAAATGTAATAGTTCAAATTTTTATTTATCTAATAAAATCTAGAAATGGCAACATGCTCTTAATAAAATGGATAGGATACATAAAAATATAATTTACTCTTTCATTATATAAAAGTAGCTTAAAATTAAATAAGAGTTACTAAGGATATAGTATGAAGTTAAGGTATATATCTTGCATGTGACCAATCCTAGTTTGGTAACCAGAACCAGAAAGTCCACCTACTATATCCAGGGCAGTTGAGAAGTTTCCTCACATACTGATGTATGTGGGAACCCTGAGGGTATCAGAAGTGTTACCCTTCTAATGCCCAGAACTGTAGCTAACGGTATCACTGCATTCTCCAACCCTTATATTGAACCACAAGCCTACATGTACAATAATCTCCAAGAGGTAATCCAGACCTCTAAGCACTGCATGGGTGGTCCCACTCTAAAAAATTAAATAAAAAAAATTGACTACCTTTTGCACAAACTCTTTCGCAATCCTCCATGGAAACAAAATTATTGTTATTCCCTCCACAGCCAGTATATCTGAAGGCTTCACATTCTTTATATCTTGCATTAAAATAATAACGAGTCACATTAGCAGCACAAACTCCTTCATCTTTTGGAGTGTAGCAAAATGACGGAGCTTTATGTAAAAGAAAAGAAATTAGAAATGTCACCATATCAGAATAATCTGATGATTGATGATTCACTGAAGAAAATATAAACCCATCAAATTGAAAATTTTGTACTAAATCATTTAAGAAGGGTTGGTTCATCAAAATTCAAAAGAGTTTATACAATTACTATGGTAATTCTAACTTTGTATAAACTGGGAAGAATTTATTTCTTAAAGAATGTCTTTTATCATTTGAAAGTCTAAAAGAATTGACAAAATCCCCCAAAACAAATAAAAATAGGTAAAAAATTATCCTTATTATTTAAAGGGATATTAAATAACATGGTTGATAAACTTTCTTGTATTGGGAGCTTTATTTAACTATTTTAATATGCTCTATTTTCTCTTCACGGGCAATCTCCATGAGCAATTATAATCATGACTCTATATATAGAGTTTCCAAGTAACCAATGAAATCACTTACAATTACACTAACAGTTTAAGAGAATGCAAATAATAATCATATCCACATTAATTCAAGATTGTAACATTTTCAAATAGATATAAATATTGAACTTTAACAAAGTCTCTTCCAAGACAAGATTTTCATTCTTGAATTTTTCTATCTTTGTGTGAAAGTTCTGTGCTGTGCCTATAGAAAAATGTCTGTATTGTCTCTCTCTACAAAGGTTAAGTTTTGCAAAAATAAGGTAATTTCAGGGACTTGAAGGAGTAGAAAGGTAAAAAATCAAGATAAATTAAAGGACCTCTCTTCTAAAATTTGCAAATACTGAAAGATACCGAAATCCAACAAATACTTAAGAAAAAAATTGTCAGGTTCTGTCCTCTTAACTCTGCATGATTTCCTTTCTTTCATTAGTATAACTGATTTTGTACATACCAGATGGTATAACATCTATTAATCAATAACCTAAATTTTAAGTAGAAATTAGTTGATTAAAAAAAAGTCCTAAAGGAAAAATGTAGAAAAGGAAAAAATAATTTGATCACAGTTTTCTTTAATTTTAAATGCTGAAAATTGGCTAGCCAATTTCTCCTAGCTTGTACTCTGCTAATAAAAAAAAAAGGGAGTGTGGGGGGATTTATACCAGAATTCACATGTTCTTTCTACAGAAAAAAAGAAATAAACAGAAACTTCATCAAAATGGTTTTTTACCTCTCTTTGGTAAACAGAACTTCTCACAGGAATTTCGATCTGGGAAACTATTACCACTGCTCTGACAGCCACCAGAACTGAATTTTTCACATGACATGGTAGCGAGATCGAAAAAATAATCCTCACTGGACACTCCACACTTCTTCGGACCAATTTCCATCCGACAAATTTTTGGAACCTCTAGGGAAAATAGTCAGAAAAATAAGTTAGTTAAAAATGTGAATTATTTTCAAAAGTTGGCTGTACTTTCAGAAATGACCGAGTGGGTAAACAGCTAATTAATTAGTGTTTGGGTAATAAATTTTACCAAGGACTGTTCATTAATCTAGTTATTTAACTTCGCTGTTGTTAATGTGTATCCCAACCTGATATGATTTAGTTTTGCAAATTGTTTCAACTTTAGCAAAAATACTGTTCTCCCAGAAGTTGTGAATATTTCTGCATATCTGAAGTTAATGAACTTACTTAACCAAGGGCAGTACACATTTCATGATATAGTTTCTTGACTCGAAAATTCACCAACATCGCATTATTAGTGGTAAAAGATATAACAAGTATGATGAGAATAAAATAAACTACAGTATTGTGAATCTTCACTATTCTAAGCCTATTCAAGCCTTTCAAGCTTGCATTTCAGGGCACAAACGTAAATATAATTGGCAAAAACCATACTTAAAAAAATAAAATTTAAAATGAACATATTGCGGGTCTGGAACTTAGATGGTCTCTCAAACCAGTTTAGGAGTGATCTCTGAGCACCGAGCCAGGAGTAAACCCTAAGCTCTGCAGGGTATAGCCCTAAAACGAAATAAATGAAATTAAGTCATATAAAATTACCAGAAGTTCTATGCATTGACATGAATGCCTTGCTATCTCTAAGGAGACATAGACGTCATGGGTAGTAAAGCATTTACGTTGCAGCTAGTATACTGTTGCCTTATTATGACCTGCAGTGAAGAAAGGAATTGGTTTCCTTGAGTCCACCCAGGCACTGGAATGGCAATTAGGGATGAAAAACTGTGTTAGTGTCTGTACCACATGATTATTTGCAGGAAAATGAAAACTAGTGAGTGAATTTTATTCCTTGAGAAAAGACAGGCTCAAACTTCGGGAGAAATGAGGCTCTGGAAAATTGAGCTAAGATGTATATAAACCCATCTGTGGAAAGAAGCAGTACCAAAGTACTCTAGTTTCTGAGGTGCGCCAGGAGCACTTACTCTCTATTCTCCAGCAAGCGTCTTTACATTCATCCAAAGTTTCGAAATTGTTGGCGTTGCCGTAGCAGCCCCCGTAGTAGAACATCTGGCAGCTCTGCGAGGCCCTTTCATAGAAGTATTTCGGGATCAATGCCCGGCAGGGTCCGTCTTCCATGGGCAGGAGGCAGACTTCGGCGTTATTGCCTAGAGGGAGGAGCAGAGGGAGAGCCAGAGAAGGAAAAAAAAATCAGTCGCTAGTTGGCCAAGTGAGAGACTTTCCAAGAAGTTCTGTTGCCTCTGCTTCTAAGCGGGGCGGGTAGACAAAGCGCAATTTGGGGCAGGAGCAGAGTTCCTTTAGCGTTCACGGGCAATATCCTGGGGGAAAGTGAGGAGGAGAGAAAACTTGTGCAATAGCTTGGGAAAAGCAGAAGGGCGAGAAAAGCCTAGAACTCTTGGCGCCCATCTCGCCCTCCGGCTGGGAGGAAGCCCGGCAAGAAAAGGGGTCCAGGATGGGGTTGATACCTGTTGCGCGTTGTGTGGCAACGATTAGCCCATTCCCAATCAGGAGCAGAGGCAGGAGCAGCAGCCCCGGAGGGCAAACGGGATCCATCGTGCCTGTGTCCCAGAGGCTTGTCAGACCAAGTGTCTTGAGAGTGCGTCAAAGAGAGAAGGGTGCTGAGTCCTCTTCCAAGTGGCCTCAGTGCCTGTGCTGCACGCACGCTTGCTTTTATGAGCCCAGACAGGAAGAAGCGCGCCTGTGCTGTCTGGGGGGTTGGGGGTGAGAGCAGGCTGATTCATGCTGGGCAGGCTGTGACCTGTTGCTGGAAAGTGGTGTGTGTTAGGCAGAGGAATTCCCCAAGTGAAACAAACCTCCCTCCCCATCTTTCTCTGGAGGCCAGGGGCCCTGCTAGGGTGCCCAGATTGGGGCTGGAATGGGGTGTGGGGAGGTTGGGTTTTAGGTCAGTAATGGGAAGTGAGCTAGCCAGAGGGAAATAACCAGGAGTAATTGTTGCACAATTTGATCCTCAAGGATGAGTTCTTGAATCTCCCACAAAGTTTGTACTGTCCTTTAACTTTTGTTTTTCCTCCACTGCTGATTTTGAGACCCCAGGTGTGTGTGTGTGTGTGTGTGTGTGTGTGTGTTTGTGTGTGTGTGTGTGTGTGTGTGTGTGAGTGTGTACACATTCCTTTTTCACTCTCAGTCTTTGGTGGCCCGCCGCTGCATAATTCATGTTATCTTTAAAACTGTTTAAAATGAAGATGTTTTATAAATGCAAACTCTGAATAATCTGCGACAAAGTAATTAGCAATACTGCTAAATAGTTTTCCAAAATAATTGTATCGTTATTTTATGCTACCTACTACTACCACCACTGCCACCACCAAGAACAACTACCCTGTGTGATCTGTAGTTAGGCTTTTGAGCTGGAAATACAAATAGAATTGGGCTGAGGACTGTCAAGATTTCATCCAAATCTATGCCTTCCTACATATCCTATGACTGGGCAGCTATCAAAATGCATTGCTCATTCACATGTTAACTTCAGACTAATTCTTATTTGTACAGAGACAGATTTGCTTCAAATGTACAAGACATTTTTACACTGTTATGGACTAGTACACTGTTTTTGAAGAGCATTTGTGTGTGTGTGTGTGTGTGTGTGTGTGTGTGTGTGTGTGTGTGTGGTTTTTGGGTCACACCCGGCAGTGCTCAGGGGTTTTTCCTGGCTCTGTGCTCAGAAACTGCTCCTGGCAGGCACGGGGGACCATATGGGACTCCGGGATTCGAACCGATGACCTTCTGCATGAAAGGTAAACGCCTTACCTCCATGCCATCTCTCCGGCCCCTTGAAGAGCATTTTAAATGAGTTCAAATGTATTTTTCCTTTATTCCTTGTTCTCTTGTGTTAGTCTCAGTAGAATAATTAATTATTCTTGGTTTCTCCTGAGAGAAGCACAAGGGATTAGTTTTACAGACTTTCTTCCAAAGTTTTTTAAAAACACCCAAACTCTTGGTGGGTTCCTTGATTAGATATACTGCACATAAACCCCCTTTTTTCAGTATCTATTTACAGTTAGATTGGTGTCATGGTGTAAATAAGTCATAGTCCTATGAATTTAACTAGATTTTTAAATATGCAGTGTCACTTATGCTGTCACAATGCCAGAAGAGAGGAAATGAGAGAAAAGGGAAAAAGAAATAGTGAGAGATAAAGAAAGAAAAAGAAAAAAAGAAAAGGAAACAAAAATAAAAGAAAAAGAAAGCTAGAAAAGAGAGAAAAATGAGAAGACAAGCAAGAAAGAAAGAAAAGAGGAGGAACAAGAACAAGAAACAAGCAAGAAAGCAAGTAGAGAGGTAAAAAAGAGAAAGAAAGAAAGAGGAAGAGAAAAATAAATGGACTAAGAGATAAAGAAAGGAGAGAAAGAAAAAGAGTAAAAAAAGAGAAAAGAAAAGAAAGCAAGCAGCAAGAGAGAAAAGAGAGAGAACAAGAAAACAAGCAAGAAAGGAAGGAAAGTAAAGAAAGTAAAAAGGAAGGAAGAAGAAAGGAAGGGGGATAGAAAGTGAGAAAGGAAGGCGGAAGAAAAGAGAGGGAGGGAGTAAGGATGGAAGGAAGAAGGAAGGAAGGGAGAGAAAGAAGAGGAAGGAAGGAAGAAAAGGGAAAGGTGGGAAGGAGAGGGGGGAAGGAAGGAAGAAAGGAAAGAAGGAAAAAGGAAGGACGGGAGGAAGAAAGGTGGGAAGAAAAGAGATGAAGGTAAAAGAAAAGGGAGAAAGGAAGGAGGGAAGGAAAGAGAGGAAGGTAAAAGAAGGAAGAGAGGAATGGAAGAAAAAAGGGATAGAGAAATGGAGGGGGACAGAGGTATCAAGAAAGAAGGGAGGGAGGGATAGATGGAGGGAGGAAGAGAGGGAGGAATGGAGGGAGAAAGAGGGAGAGACAGAAGGAGGGAGGGAAGAGGGAAGGAGTAAAGGAGAAAGGAAGGGAGGGAGAAAATGAGAAAGGAAGGGAGAGAGGGAGAGAGAGGAAGGAAGGGAGGAAGTCAGTGAGGAAGGAAAGGAGGGAGGAAAGGAGGGAGGGAGAAAGGGAGGAAGGCTGGGCAGAAGGGAGGGAGAGAAGGAGGGAGAGAGAGGGAGGGAAGAAATTAGGGAAAGAGGGAAGAGAAGAGATAGATTTATATATAATACTGATTTCCATGGTGTGGAATTCCTACCTCTGGCTAAATTCAAGCTACCACTTTAGAGGCATTGAATGCAGAGTTGGAAGTAAATGAGATGGATCCAATTCATTCACTAGATCCAGTGTAAAATGGCTCCCCCAAAGCTAACACTGCCAACCAGACACTGGTTTTGAAAATACACATTCATAGGAAATTTGATTAAACTGTTAGACTACTTCATAAATATGATTAGAGGAGGGAAATTTGAACAAACATTTAGCCAGGATCATATTTAGGGAAAAGATAATTGAACTTTCAATGTAATCTATTTTATACTTACAAATATAATTAAATGTATCATAAGATAACTTAAATAAAATTTGCAGGCTGATTACATTTGCCTGTTGTCACTTCTATTTTTTGTTCTTTGCTGCTAGTACCTTTTGGATCTTTCTTCATTTAAAAAAATATTTTTTTCAATTAGGGCAACTTATTTTTTAAATGCATGAAAATACATAATAAAGTGTATGACTTCAGAGTCATAGGAGATCTGGAGTTTATCATCCCTTGCTTCTTTGGACATGTTATTTAAACTCTTGATCCTTGGTTTCCTTACATAAAATAGATACTTTATCATAATGAGAGTGTTTTGAAATGATCTTAAAAGTGCTGTAGACAAAGATGTCAGGGGCTGGGAAAAATATATATGTATATCTATATATATCTATATATAAGCTATTCACAAACAGACACAGTATACATTCAGATCATCTCATGTCCTGATTCACTCTGAAAGTCTTGGCAGACAATTTTAAGTTAAAAATATCAATCACCATGGTGTGTTGGGCAATATATATATATTTATATATTTATGTGCTATATATGTATATGTATATATATATATATATATATATATATATATATATATATATATATATAATTAAGAAACAGCACAGTGATACATGCCTTTGGTAGCATTAAGACCATTGACTCTTCTCCCACCTATACTTTCTTTCACTGAGCTCATAGAAAACCTATTTGCCTAAGAAGGTGCCCTGCAATAAGATGTCATTTTGTGTTATGTCTTTTGAGAAATCAGTTTCATGGTCCTATCAACCAGAAATTCAAACTACTCAAGCCTACTAGTTAACAGAAAGAAGAGGAGGAAGAAAAAAACCCTTCAAAAATATTTTTTCTTCTCTCTGTGATGTAGTCTTCAGACACAGATTGAAATTCATATTCAGAAATCCATATTCAATCTAATATGATATCCATATTCAGTCTAAGATATCTTATTCTCCTTCCCTTCTTCTTTGCTAAATTAGGTACATTTGTAATGTATTGTTATTTCTGAACAGGAGAAGTTAAGAAGGTTGTGAAGTATCTGAATGTTTGAAATGATCAAACCAGGTAATCTAGAATAAAATTTCCCATATTAATTAGGAAACAACTGTTTTTAGGTAAACTTTTATGCTATATTTCAATGTTTAAGAAACCCAAATTTCATAATACTTTAAATGACTCAATTTATTCTGATAATATCTGGAAAAATATTACCCCAGAATCAGACAAAGGCTCAAAATAGTTTGAGATTCTATAAAATAAATTCTGGTATTTTAATCTAACATTTATTTATTATCTAATAACAAATAAATAACAATAACAACTTTTTTATTAATTTATTTTAAGAATTATTTAAGAATTTAAGAACTCAGGGGCTGGCAAGGTGGCGCTAGAGGTAAGGTGTCTGCCTTGCTAGCGCTAGCCAAGGAAAGGACCACGGTTCGATCCCCCAGCGTCACGTATGGTCCCCCCAAGCCAAGGGCAATTTCTGAGTGCGTAGCCAGGAGTAACCCCTGAGCATCAAAAGGGTGTGGCCCGAAAAATCAAAAAAAAAAAAAAGAATTTAAGAACTCTAAGAATAATTCTTTAAGAATAAATAACAAGTAATAATAAATAATTAATAAATAAACAAATAATAATAAATAATTATTTAAGAATTATTTTAAGAATTGTTATTGAATCCTACAAAGGTAGAATTCCTGGTCTATTTACTTGTCATAGTTATCAGCACAGAATACAAATTCTTGATATTTTCTTATAAACTTATAATTGGTCTCTTCCTTGAATCAGTGCTTGATGTAAATCATCATACACAAGAATTAAATCATACAAGCAGCCAATGAGTTAAGCAGCACCTCTGTATGTGTCATGTCCCTATCTGTTTTTCCCACACACAATGCCCTAACAGATGCATAGGATGTTGAATTGAAACGTATTAGCTTTTAGAGTTCATAAATGAACGTTAAGCATGATATTCTATCCTCTGAGAACTTGGTAGGTGCTTAATAGGTGACCATAGATGTAAGAAAAGCTGAAGACTGCTGCCCTTGTTCTCAGACTCCTGAGACTTAGGTAGCATGTGGAACTCCAGAGAAGTGGATATACATTTTTCTTTTGAGTGGCACCTGGCAGCGCTCAGGGGTTACTCCTGGCTCTAAGCTCAGAAATCACTCCTGGCAGGCTCAGAGGACCATATAGGATGCCAGGATTTGAACCACCAACCTTCTGCATGCAAGGCAAATGCTCTACCTCCATGCTATCTCTCCAGCCCCAAGGGAATACATATTTTATAATATGGCTATTTAAGTGATAATTTCTTAAACAAAAGTGGGACTTATTAACTATTAGTTTTAATGTCATTAACATTTAACTATAAATAAGATCATATGACAGTAAACAAGCTGTCAGTTACTGACATCTGACAGTAGCAACTAAAGAAACAAGTTTACTCAACTGCTAAGAAAAGTAGTTAATCTCTTCTGAAAAATTATAAGATCACTATTTAGGAATCATGACCAAGTACACATTTTTTATGATAAAAACAACCATATAGCAAATAAATGTATAGTTTGTTCAACAAAGAGTGCATGCCTATAGTATATAATAAGATGATACCAAATAAAAGGCCAAGATAAACCTCAATTTCATTATTACAGTTGTTCCATGGCAGTATGCTTCAAGGGTGGAGAAACCCTGTATCTCTTAGGCCAAGGGAATTTCCGTGGTAATTTTCCGTATTTTCCTGCCTATGCAAAACAAAAAAAGAAAAAAAAAAAGAGAGAGAAAAAGAAAAAAAAAAGAAATACAACTTTTTTTTTTTAAAGAAGTTGCTGGTCTGTTTTTGTTATTTTGTTTGTTTGTTTATTTTTTCTTTTTCGTAGCTGATGGTTTTGGTTTTTGGCTTATTCTGAGTTTATTCTTTTTGTAATTTTGTTGACACTCCCTTATTGTTTTTGTGTTTCTGGTTTGTCTTGTTTTATTACATTTTTCTTCTTTTTTCCCTTCCTTCTTCTGAATGGATATTTATAACACCTAGACTGACTCCTCCTAGTTTTTCTAACTTTTTGTATGCCTTTTTTTCCTCTTTTCTTTTTTCCTTCTTCCCCCAGATGGTACCAAGGCTAGATAGTTGAATGTTCATTTGGTGGAAATAAAAACTGACCAGACATGAATACCAAATTCAAAGTCAACGACAAAAGAATCAATACCCAATCTACAACAAGCTGTACAAAGGGGGAACAGTTGCACTAACATGATGGGGGTAAAGGAGGAGAGGTGGGATGCATGCTGGGAACAGAGGTGGAGGAAGGGCAACACTGTTGGTGTTCTGCTTCACATTTCTAATTTCTGTCTTCCTACAAATTGAGAAAAGAAAAATAAAGTGGATGGGACCCAGGAGCCAAGCGGTAGCAAGTGCATTGAGTGGAAATCAAAAATGGTCAGACCTAAATATCCAAATTAAAGTCAATGTTAATAGAATCAGGACACCCAAACTATTACAAGCTATACATAAAAATGTACTTGTTACACTAGCTGTCCAGGGTGCCCAGGGTGGACATATGGGATGCATGCTGAGAACAGGGGCAGAGGGAGGTCAACATTGGTGGTGGGAATGGCCCTAATTTAATGTCACTATGTTCCTGAAATTCAACGGTGAGAGACTTATAATTCACATTGGTCTCAATAAAAATTTTAAAAAATAAAATAAAATAGGAGCTGGCGAGGTGGTGCTAGAGGTAAGGTGTCTGCCTTGCAAGCGCTAGCCAAGGAAGGACCGAGGTTCGATCTCCCGGCATCCCATATGGTCCCCCCAAGCCAGGGGCAATTTCTGAGCGCTTAGCCAGGAGTAACCCCTGAGTACCAAACGGGTGTGGCCCAAAAAACAAAACAAAACAAAAAAACAAAACAAAAAAATAAAATAAAAAAGACAAGCAAAACCTGAATTTAAGATGAAAGTTGATTCAGATAAACTTATCAAAAATTTCATTTTTCTGAATGAGTATTTTAGGAATTTAGGTGTGACCCAAACATTGTCTTTCTCCAGAAATCTCTAAAGTACAGAATATCAAAACAAAACAACAACAAAAACAAAATGAATAAATAAAACCATAACCAAAACCCATCCTCTTCCTAATTGTACATTCCTTCTAATGTCAAGCTACTAAGAAATTAAATCATCCTTTCTTTTGCTCAGTTTAGTTTATTACATTTTTTAATGTTTTTATGTGTTATTGTTGTTGTTGTTGTTGTTTTCTTGCTATACTCTGCTGTTCTTAGGGATTACTTCTAGATCTTTGCTCAGGGATTACTGCTGGTGGTGTTAGGGAGACCAGGGAATGAAAGATTTGGTGTCTTTCATTCAGCAGACAATTTCTTCTGTTCCCCATTAGTGGTGACCATAATTAAGTTTATTTTGTGCAACATGTTCCCATGATTCTTTATTATTATCTGAATATTATTCTTGTTTACTCAAACATAAAGTTTATACTTGAGAGCAAATAGACAGGGACAGTTTAAATATATTGCTCTAATGATCTAACAAAAACAGCTGCCAAAATTAATAATCAGATTAAAGGATTGAGATTTAATTATTAAGTCCTTATTTTCCAGGCTATTTTTAGCAGAAAGTAATAGACCTTGACCTTTCAAGTTTTGTAAATAATATTGCCATTTTTATCCTACAATCAAACTCTCATACTAAATCACTAAGTTTCTGAACTCTTTTTTTTTCATACAGTTTCCAAGATCCTCAAAATATTTGTTTTTCTAGCTTTTTGTGCAAAAGCTTTTGTATATTTAATGCCATTAGTAAAGCTGATGACAGCAGTTGCATGCTGAATGGAACATCTATCTTTTAGAATCCTGACTGGTATTCTGTTGTTGTTGTTGTTGTTGTTGTTTGTTTGTTTCTTTTATAGACAAGTAGGGGGTAAAATAAGGTGAGCTGAAAAGTCTATATTAAAAGTTAGTGTCTTTTTATTTGTTTTTTGGGGAGCCACACCTATGGTGATCAGTGGACACAAATGAGAGTATTTAAGGGGCCATTTGCAGTGAGTGCTGAGATTCAAACCAGTGTTATGGTAGCAGCCATATACAGTACTAGACAAGTACTTTAATACCTGTATTATCTCCATAGACCCTGAGGTAAAATGAGGCAGGCCTTCATTTGGTTCTATGTAGCACAAGTAGTTCTGTGAGCACTTCTAGTAGCGATCCTTAAGCAAAGAAGCAGGAGAAAGCCCTGGGCACATCCAAGGTGGTTCAAAGACCAAATAAATAAGTAAATAAATACATTTAATTAAATAAAAGAGTAGAGTTTACACACTTGGACTCCACACACTGATTCTGAGATGGAAAGAAGACCCAAATCTACCATATTTTCAGCTCTACTTTTTCTTGCAATAGAGGTAATACACAGGTCCAAATAGAGGCCAACATTATGGCTATGGCTCTGGGAACTGTTTCCTTGTCTTCTCTGGTGCGTCACACTCCTAATTCTTCTATATTAACACTGCCCCTTCTCATCTGAAACAGAATTGCCCTCAAATTTTAATAGTTTCTATTTGGAATATTCTGTATTTGGCTTCTCAGGTTTTCTCATCCCAAACTTGATGTTCATATTTTATTCTACGTTTCTCTCTTATCTGTGTACAATTACACTACTCCAGAAAAACTTATTAAAATATTATTTTCAGTATTGCCTCAATATCCTCAATTCTCAATTTTTTCTACATACCACCCCAATAAACTCCATGTTTGGAAGTAGAGGAATAGTATGTGCTCCCTGACCAGGGTTGAACTTCTCAATTCTATGACATTCAAAGAAACATTTTCTATGGTCACCAAAATATTCATTCATTCTTCCATCTATATTTTCTCTAATATCTCATAATATCTAATAATTTGAATATTCCTCACTCCTTGGTCTTGCCTTATAAAAATTGGAGTGATTCAAAACTCAATCCTGAGAACTCTTCTCTCTAATGAAACTATTTTCCCACATAAATTTAAAGCACTCACATATAAAATGAAATACATTATGTAGGTATGTACACACTTATTTGTATATAATCTTGATCTCATCTCTAAATTCCATACTCTTTGTCTATTTATCATATATACTTGGATATCTAATAAACATCTCTAAAATTATGCATTCTAAACTGAAGTCTAGATCATATTCCCCAAACACTTCAGTAAAAGATACTTTTACTTAGATCCTCAAATAAAAAAAAACTTTAAAATCATTTTAATACTTTTATCCCTTTGTGATTCAATAAACCATAAATATATTATCAGTCTACTTCCAAATTAAGTTTAAAATATGTCTATTTCTCTTTATATCCAAAATTAACAATGAAGCTTAGTTATCAGTTTTTCACTACTATCATCACCGGCATCATCTTTTCATTAGCTAGTGCAGCTAACAGCAATATTCATATTATTTTACCTTCTTCAAATATATTTATAATGTCATCACCTGTCTCCTCCCCAGTCTAAAAACTTTTATTTTAGTCAATTTCACACCTCTCCTGAATAACAGAAATTGCCTCCTCTTTACTTCCAAACTTGCTCTCTTTGGTCTAGCCTCAATTAAGTTCCCGAGATTAAGACTGTGAAAGCACACGACAGACAATGAATGTCACTGCATAATTCAAAACTTTCAAAGATTCTCTAAATCACATAGCATAAGTCCAGTCTTGCCAAAGCCACAAGATTTCGATGATCTCTGAGATCATGTACTTCTCTTTTCTTGTCTTCACTTGGCCCTTAGTTATATATTAAAGCACAATTCCTTTTCACTTGTTTCCTAAAAGTATATTGCATTAGAAATTTATATAATTCACCCTCCGTTTTCTCATGTCTTTACTCAAATTACTTTGTCTCAGAGAGACCTTCTCTGGCCATTCTCTCAGTAATTCAAATTTTTTTATCACGCCCATTATTTCTATTTCCATTCTGTTCTATTTTTTCTTTAATATTTATAACTATTTAATATGTGGTATATTTTACTTTTTAAAATCTTATTTATGTGACTAGAATGATAGTAAGTGGGTAGGGTGCTTGGATTATTTTTCCCAAGCATAATATTTATAAGCTATTTGTCAAGCTTTCTTACTTCAATACTCAATTACCTATAATGTTTAAATAAAGAAAAGGTAGCTTTTGGACTTTTGCATATTTAAGTTATAAAATAAGTTTAAAGAAAAACTAGTGGAAATTATAAAAAGGATTAGTGAGTCACTTAAACTACTCTAGGTAGTTCTCTATCTTCCCAACATCCTCACAAAACGCAAACTAATCTGACAACGTTTTAAAGGCCCCATAGGGGGCAGTATTGCCTCCATTAAGAACCACTACCTCAAGATGGGGAACACAAAAAGTCCTTAATTTACCTACTCTGTTTCTTTCTTTCTTTTTTTTTTTAATTAGTTTACTATCTCCATTATGTTAGTGTAGAATGGCAATTTCTATTGCTTTAGAGTTGCTGATTTCTTCTCTGGGCTAGCTGTTACTACCTTAGCTGTTTTGTTCGAGCCTTCAGTTTCCCCTTACATTATGATGAAATATATAGGCCTGATTGAAATAAGAACAATGATATAATCTAGTCCATCTTGGGGAAAATGCAAAGATGCTCTTAAAGAATGAAATATATCCTTTAAAAGCTCTTAAAGGACACCTTAAAGGACACAACTGGCATAACACAGAAGTTCAATCTGTAAGTCTAAATGTACAAAATATTAGTCATTTTGAACTCTAGTACTTACTCTATGCTGTATCCTGGATGCAACATTTATTTCTCCCAATAAATGTTTAATTGAGGAAATATTTTCATTTCTTCTGTTTTCTAATAAACCAAGGCCTGAAGAAATTAACTCGGTCAGGGACACACAATCAGCAAGAGCCAGTGAGTGATTGTTTCTTTGACAATAATATAGTAAAACTCCTCTGGAAGAGAGAAAATTATATCTTCACTATTATTAAAAAATCAAAGTGTTTTCAGTTAGGGTCAAATTGAACAAATTCCTAATGTTTTTTAGACATACCAAGAAGTATCAGAGGAGTTATTGAGTGGAATACTTTTTCCAAGATAAAGAAATGTTGTAAGTTGTGCAAAGGACACTGTCAACAGTAAAAAAAAAGAGAGAGAGAGGAGTTGGAGCTTTGGATCTCTTTTTCAAAGACAATATTGGCCTTAAGGTATGTGATTTAGAGAATCTTTGTAAGTTTTGAGTAGAGCAGGCAGGATACTTGTTTTGTACATGACTCATCAGAGTGTTTTTTAAAATACCAAACAATAGTTTTATTGGGAAGATATAATCTTCTGTAATCATAATTCTCCTAAAAATAAGGAACTAAAAATTAAAAGTATATGAAGTGTTGGAGCAGTAGTGCAATGAGTAGGGGCTCTTGCCTTGAAAGCAGTGGATTCGGGTCCAATCCCCTCTCATGACATCCAGTTTTCTACTCCCTGCCAGGCAGGAGTTAACCTTAAACACAGATCCAGGAGTAAGCCTGGGCACCACATTGCATGGCCCATAATCAAACCAAAAAAAGAAAAAAAAAGAAAAATACAGAAAATATTAGCCTTAGATACCTATTTTTATCCTTTGCTCTGGTGTTCACTCTTTTTAAATTGTTCTAAAATTCTTTCCCAGAAAATAAAATAATATTACAAAATTCTAAAGGGAAACATTTTCTCAAAGTTCTTAGAAATAAATGTTAAGTGCCAAAATTATTTTAGCAGAATATTTTTATTAAAAATGTCAGATGGAGAGATAAAAGAGGACAGAATGGGGAGTTGATGGAACCTTTAAACCCAGGATTGCTATTTTCCTTGGAGGACAGTTGGGCCTCTCAGTCTATAAAGTTTTTAGTACCATGAGGTGATGTATTTTATCTCCTATTTCTTCTTTTTGTTTATTTTGGGGGAGTCATATCCAGCGGTGCTCCGAGTTTACTCCTGTCTCTAGGCTCAGGAAACTTAAAGCCAGGTAGGAACCTCCAGGTCTCCTGCTTTCAAGGAGGGGAAGTGCCCAAGCCTCTGTAATATCGATATCGTCTTCTATCTCTTCTTACTCCAACAGCTGTTCCAGCTTCAATCCTGTTCACCAGGGATCAGTCCTCAGAAGAAACATTATCAACAGAATATTTAAATGTACATTGTTAATCTGTTCTCAGGATGGGTTTGAGTCCTGAGCATTTTTATAAAAGTATATAATTATAAAAGTAGAACCAGAGAGCCAAAAGGAAAAAAATGATAAAATTGGAGGGCTAGGGGCCAGAGTAGTGGCATAAGTGGTAGTGCATTTGCCTTGTACGTTGCTAATTTAGGACGGACCACAGTTCGATTCCCCAGCGTCCCATATGGTCCCCCAAGCCAGGAGCGATTTCTGAGCGCATAGCCAGGGGTAATCCCCGAGAGTCACTTGGTGTGGCCCAAAAAACAAAAAACAAAACAAAAAAAAAGGGAGGGCTAAAGAAGGTAAGATATTATATTCTAGAAGACAATATGAGTATCTTGCAGACCATTTCAAAGGGCTACCACTAGCTACTGAGCTATTTTTCCTCATTGCCCATTGTCTAAGAAGATTGCTGAGAAGGCAGAAGGTTTTCTCTTATTATGTAAATAAGTAGATTAAGCTCACTGCCCTGTACTGGTTTTTGTTACTCTTCTTTATCTAATTCATTATGACTTTACAAGCAATTATCATATGTTGCTTGAAGAAACACTTCTAAATAATTGAGCTAGTTTATTTCTGATTTAAATGTCTTTATTTGCTATATTCTATACTTTTGGATTATTTTTCAATCTATTATTTAGAATCAACTTGTTATGAAACCTTTGTATGCTTCTGTTAATACCAGATTAAATACACCAGGAATTTATGAGACTAATGCACTGCCCTCAACATGACCTTATATTTAAAGGACATAAATCATATGTATGGTAGAAGGATTTGAATCTAGATATGAGGGTTGGAAACACAAATTTTTACAATGTGCAAAAAAACTTTGGGTATTTAAGATTATATAACTGACTAAATTGGCCTTTTCCTACAGACCCACTAGCAGCTGTTTAGATTCAAACGCTTGCTTTAATCATATTAGTGAGGATTATGAGGCTTTAAAATCTGAAGGGTAGTGCTAGAATAATTCAGAGCTTACAGGAGAAATTATCATATGAAGTTAAAAGTAATACAAAAGAGGGAAAATCAGCTTATTTAGTAAGTTTAGAAATGAGAGATGGGTTGGCTACCATCAACTTGTAGTAAATCCATATATTCAGGTATTTGAACTAATCCTCTATCTTTTCAACAGAGAAAGATGCCCGTGATCAACATTGAAGACTTGACAGAAAAGGACAAACTGAAAATGGAAGTTGACCAGCTCAAGAAAGAAGTTACTCTGGAAAGAATGCTGGTAAACTATTTCTATCTTTTTAACTGATGAAACTTTAAAAGTATTAGCTTAGGAAACACAATGAATCTTCAGGATGGCGATTCTGAAATGCTATTAATAGTAAATGTTTAGGTAAATATGCCACAGGGAATAAGATTGGGAGCAATCCCAATTATCTAGTATTTATTTAGACTAAATGATAAGTTTGACAACTTATGTGCATGGGCCAAACCTAGTGTTTAGCTTGTCTTTGTATGACTCCTAAGATAATGATGTTTTTCTCATTTGTGTAACGTTAAACTCATTAAAAAAGAAAAAGATTGAAAATTGAGACAGCGAACATATAGAACTAAGCATTAAGTGCCCATGAGTACATGCACATATTTATTTTGTTTTTACTTTTCTAAATTGGTAACTTCTATTTATTTGTGCTAAAATTTGATATGCATGTATATGACTGACCAAAATCCCATAATTTCCAGGGCTCTCAGAGTCAGTAATGAATGTGTACATTCTATTCCTTCTATACATCAAACCTTGAGTTAAGTACACATTCTGCCATGTTATTTTCAAAATAATTTGACAGGTTTGGAAATGGATAACCAAAGTTTTGGTAAGTGCAGATATGTATATTAGATCTTTTAGTTTATTTAGCAAACCTAGTAGAACAAAAATTCCTCATAAGGAATGAGTGCATTTTATATTTTTAAAGAAATCTCTTTTATCAGATCAGAGTGAAAAATGAGTTTATATTTATCTTCATACTTTGCTCAGAGCTCTTCTAATCAAGATCGAAATTTTAGAATTTTAGATGTTTATAATTTGATGTGTCACACTGTCCCATTTCCTTTTAATATAGTCAAACTATTTTTAAGTGATAATATTAAGTCAATCTGTAGCTCAATATCCAAGTAACATCTATTAAGTTAAAATACTTATATTTATAATAGAGATGAAATAAAATTAACTTTGGGGATAAAAGAGGACTTTTCCCCATTATTCTGTTCTTTTTTCTTCTTTCTTTTTCTTTTTTTGCTCTCTTTATTTGCTCTTCCTCCATTTCTTTCTTCCTTCTTTCCTTTCATTTTCTTTCTTCCTTCTTTCCTTTCATTTTCTTTCTTTCTCTTTTTTTCTTTCTCTTTTTCTTTCTCTTTCTTTTCCTCTTTTTTCTTCTTTCTTTCTCTCTTTTTCTTTCTTTCTTTCTTTCTTTCTTTCTTTCTTTCTTTCTTTCTTTCTTTCTTTCTTTCTTTCTTCTTTCTTCTTTCTTTCTTTCTTTCTTCCTTCTTTCTTTTTTCTTTCTTTCTTTCTTTCTTTCTTCTTTCTTTTTCTTCTTTCTTTCTTTCTTTCTTTCTTTCTTTTCTTTCTTTCTTCTTTCTTTCTTCTTTCTTTCTTTCTTTCTTTCTTTCTTTCTTTCTTTCTTTCTTTCTTTCTTTCTTTCTTTCTTTCTTTCTTTCTTTCTTTCTTTCTTTCCTCCTTTCTTTCTTTTTCTTTCTTTCCTCCTTTCTTTCTTTTTTGCTTAGGCACAGGAAAAGTTGGGGAAATTAGAAAGGAAAGACCCTTGACCTAAAAATCAGAGTTCCTTACCCATGTACCCATCAGAGTTCCCTGTCATAGATCCATAGACCAATTCAAAGCTCCAGACTTCCTAATTGTCTAACACCAAGGTCATTCTTCAAGGTCCCGGGAAAACTTCTCCTCAATCACTATTGTGGCAATTAGGTTTCTGTAATTAAAGTTCTTGGTTTTTACACAGAACCTGTCAAAATCTGGGTGTCATAAAGCTTCTTCTGATTTCATCTCACCATTAGGTGAAGAGGCATGGAAATATGCCATGAAAGCAAGTTGTTGCTGTTTCCTAGTCATCATTGTGTTATGTGAGCCCCCCATGGAGTAAGTTGGTGCCAAGATGGCATTAGGACCTCCCCTGGTGGAAGATTCCTGGTGCTGGTGCAGAAAACATACCTATCATTTAGAGCAGTGTGTTTCTTCATGGAGTTTTTCTAATACCACATATAAGTGGTATCGTTATGTTTTTATGTTTTTCCTCTGGCTTACTTCATTTAATGTATCTTCTAGTTGCATCCATGTTTTCTTACACTCATTTGTTGTTGGACATCTAGGTTGATTCCAAACGTTAGCTGTTGTACTGAGTGCTGCAATAAGTAACAGTGTGCATACGTATTTTTGGATGAATGTTCTTATGTTATGGGGATAGAAACCCAAAAGTGGTATTTCTGGGTCATATGGCAGCTCAATTTTGAGTTTACTGGAAAATCGCCATACTGTTTTCCATAGGGGTTGGATCAGGCAGCATTCCCATCAGCAGTGGATAGAAATTCCTTTCTCACTACATCCCCACCAACAAAAAATATTCCAATATTTCTGATATGTGCCATCCTTAATGGTTTAAGATATTTCATTTTTGTCTCGGTTTGGATTTCCCTAGAGATAAGTGATGATGTACATTTTTTTTTCATGTGACTTTGGCCTTCCTTAGAGAATTGTCTTTTTATTTTCTCTCTCCATTTTTTAACACTGTAAGAAAATGTTTTATTCTCTTTTTGGTTTATGCTTGGGTAAACAATATCTTAGCAATCAACATGCAAAGACATGAGAATATAAAGATGAGGGTGGAAGGTTATAATGAGATTATTAATACAGTCTTACATTTTTTTTCCTTTGTGCACTGGGAAAGAGTCCAATTACTGAATTCCATATTGGATTTTGTTCTGGGGTACTACCTATGTGCCCAGGGGACCATGCAATATCACAGATGTAACTCAGGGACGCCAGTACAAAAATGTCCTAAAAGACATCTCCCAGGGCCTTTTAGGAGTTCTTTCACTGTTTCAAACAAGCATTTCACTTCTAAAGCTACTATCTCCCACCTAGACTTTGTGATTTGGCTTAAAGATATGCAACATCTCTCAGCATTTTTGGCAAGGTAAGAGAGTCTTCATTGAAGAAAATTTACTTAGCAAGATATGAAGGGAGAAAGCAGAATGTGTTCGAGAGCATAAACTTAATTCTGCCTTGTGTTTCCTTTCCTGTGGCCTTTCCTGAAAGACACAGCTTCCAATATAACCACAGAAAGTCTGAACACATTTCAGTCTTCTCTACCTCTTGAATAAATCAGACTACATTAATTTTGGAAATCTGGGGAAAAAAATCACACCACTCACCTATATAGTCATGCTTTTTTAATTTTGTCTTGTTTTGGCTGGAGTCACACCAGAAGCTCTGGGATCATTCTTCATGGTGTTTCGTACCATATATGGAGTGTCTGATGGAAGACATGTTGGCCATGTGCAAGGCAAACACATTATATAGCTATAGCTATATATAGTACTATAGCTCCAATCCTATGTAGCCATGCTCACAACAGTTTAGGCAATAAAACTAAAAAATAATTTGCTTGCTTTTTTCATTTGTTTGTTTGGCTATGTTCAGCAATCATTCTTGCCCCAGGTTGGCCATATGCCAGCCAAGAGCCTTAAACCCTGTATTAAATCTACAAGCCATAGAGCTCAATTTATGATATGAATGTTCCAAAAATAAAAATCCTTTGTTTCTTTTTGAGGTCTGCACATATGGCAATGCTCAGGGCTTACTCCTAGGTATGAGCTCAATGTACAAAATGTGGTACTGGGGATCAAACCAGGGTGATCTTATAGATACGTCAAAAATTCTGCTCACTGAATTACTTCTCTCTAGCCTCCAGATCCAAATTTGTATCTTGTACATTGAACTATGACGTGAGGAAAATGCAATCACTTCTGATCTGTAGATTCTACATAAGTTTTATGTCTAAAGACTGTTAAATATATGAGATTAAGCATAAAAATCCTCCATAGTAATGAATACCTAAAGAAGGCAAATAAGGGGAAAAATCATTTTTCAAAGTATTAACAGATTGAAAACAGTAAATATGTTATTGTTACAATGGATAGTTTTAATCAGCCAATTTTCAGACCTAAGAAACTTAATTTCTCTTCTAATTTAAAAAAAAAAAAAAGGTTTATTTTTTCCCCATGACACTGAAGTAGTAGTTAGTAGCTTTGCACAAGGCATCCAGAATGAGCCCCCTCCCCAGCACATGAAAAATAAACCCTGGGTGCAGAGACAGAAATAAACCCTAAGTACTGCAGCTGTGACCTCAAAACAAAAATAATTGTTATATTCACATCATCTCTAACACCTCTTCGGCAAACCTGATTAATTATTCTAGAAAATTAAACCTCACCTGTATGGTCTGATAAACATTAAGGAGTCATAACACCATTGGTAATGAAATGTCCACAATTCATAGGTCACTACCATGCTATCCTCTACCAGGGGTCTCAAACTCGCAGCCCGCGGGCTACAAACGGTCCTCCGTACAACATTTTGTGGCATTGCCCTAGAGGAATCTTTTTTTGTTTTGTTTTGTTTTAGTTGTTTGGGTCACACTCCCCAATGTTCAAGGCTTACTACTGACTTTGCACTCAAGGATCACCCCGACTTTGCCTCCTGCGGCCCCCAGGTAAATTGAGTTTGAGATCCCGGTGACTAATCTCTAAAGTCCTGATTATAACTACTGTATTTTCTGACGTATAAGACAACCCTCTACTTTTCCTGTTAAAATATAGGGTTTGAGCTATATTCTCCGTATAAGACTACCTCTCTTTTAACGCACACCACATGGAAATGAAAAAACATAAGAAAAAAAGAGTAGAACCCTCAAAGGTTAACAGTAATGTTTAATAAAACTAGACTTTGGAGTGCCAACAATCATTTTACTTTTATCATTGGCAGTGAGTGACTGATTTTTTTTGTGATCTACATTGAGAGCAGGGAGAGGGGCTCCTCCAAGAGCATCTGGCTAGGGTGCCGTGATTAATAGAACAGCTAGAGGAAGACAGAGAGCCTCCTCTGTGTCCCATAGAAGCTGAACATAGGACTGATCATTAGTAAGTGGCATACCGGGTGGCTGGATGGGATGCAGCACTTGCTAACTCAGCTCCTCTGTGTGCACTGAAAAATTACTGAGGACAAGCACAGGACTGAGGATAACGCCTGACAGCTGGATGGGATGCGGTGGTAAGGGCGGGGGAATCATTCATTTCTGAAGTTGGAGTAAGTTTTAGTATGCCATATACTGGCATGTAAGACGACCCTGACTTTTAAGAAGTTTTTCATGGGGTAAAAAGTCATCTTATACACCAGAAAATACGGTAATTCCATCTGCTGAAATATCTTGAATCATTAACCTAATCCTAAGGGCCACAGACTAGATTGCAAGCACATTATCAGCTGAGGCAGGTGGGAGGCAAATGCTAAGAGAATCGGAGAGGGAATCTCCATTTGGGATGCAGAGAGAAAAGAGAGGCCTGACTGAAGTCTAACAGAAAATGAGACTTGATAAATTATAAATGAGGCATCCCTCTGTGACATCATAGAATAACAGCCGCCCATAATCATAATATTGAAACACCCCAATTCTGCACATGTCATCTCTCAAGAGACTCTTCAAAGAGGGAGAGACCCAGCATGTGCAAGCTTTTTCCATCATGGACCTCGTAAGTAAGACTACAATCAAATGCTTTAGACCTGTCCCCCGCTTTAGCAGAGCTAAAGCAAATGCCCAGCTGCCATCTGGTTGCCTTTTCCATCTCCACCTCCCAGTAGTGCCATCCTGAAGTAAAACGCTCCAGACTCAACACTCTGGGACTAAAGTCAAATTTCCGGTAATTCTGAGGCAAGGTCTGCTGGGCAGCTCTGAGTCTCATACTTCTCATATCCTTGGATAAGACTAGACAGGGATGAGGTGTATTAGGATCCAAAGTTATAGGTCTTTGGAAGTGTTTTTTTAGAATGTTGCTCATTCCGGACATATGGCATAAATTCAGTTCTGTGATACAGGCTGGCTCTAGACACTGATGCAGTAGAGACTCTCTCCTTGTCAAATAATATCTTGCATTCTGGAGTAACTTGAAGGCAGATTCCTCACACTTTCTAACGCTGCCGAGATCTTCTGGAGGTTTGCAAATCCGTTCACTGAACTTGACTTCACTCTCTTGCAATTTCATGATGTTTTCTCTGCTCAGATTCTTTAGTCTCCTGGGAATTCTCAACTTCTTTGGCAAAGTGACTCAGCAGATCAGACCAAGTTCTCTCCAATTTAGGTTGCCTTCGTTATTCTGTAAGCTTTTCTCATTTATTTTAGTTATCAACTGGAATAATATTCTATTTTCAGACTGAATCAGCTCACTAAAATTTTGTTCTTCTCCCTGGATCAACATCACTCTTTCTTGCTCATCTGCCAAGATGATTTTGGCTACTTCAAGTTGTTCCTTTCACGTTTTCAAGATCCCCTGGAATAAATTTCTGTACTTGTATGCAGCCTGCCTGATCTCACATACCTCATGAAAAGAGTGATCCTAACACTGGAAATACATGAAGCAAAGCATGGTATGGTCTTCAGTACAGAATAGCTGTAGGGGCTCCTTGAGTATTATACAGATGCTATCTCCTAGGATTTCTTGCTGGAACTGGGGTGTGAGTATTTTGAACATCCAGAGAGGTGAATCCAGTGGAAGACTGGGCTTTGTAGTCTGAAGTATTTTCCTTTAGAGAACAACCATAATGGAGATAAAAGGGCCTTTATCTGCTCAACTGCTTCTAGGGCCGCTACTGCTTAGGTAGGAAACCACTAAAGTTCCATATAATATATATATATATATATATATATATATATATATATATATATATATATATACATACATACTAAATCAAGGACAGCAGATTGCAGACTTCCATGAACAACAGATTTATATGAGTTTATTTAAACCAGATTTCTGGACCTCATCAGATGCTCTGATTTGAATCTGGTCCTCTCTCCATATTTTGATGGAATTTTTGCCTTTTGTGAAGTTAATCTTTTTGAAATATCAAACCTTTATCTGATGTCTTGAGTGAAAAAAATTTCTCCCAATCAGTTATCTGTCCTCTAATTTTAGCCCATGTTTTCTTTTTACCATAAAGAAACACTTTAGCTTGATGTAGTCCCATTTATATAGATTTGATGACATAGCTCTTGCCATTAGTATCCTATCATCAAAGATCTTTGAGGTCCAAGACTTAGAGTATTCTGCCTATATTTTCCTCAGTGAACTTTATGGATTCAGATCTAATCTCAAGGTCTTTAATCCACTTTGAATTGACTTTTTTAAATTAATAACTTTATTTAAACACCTTGATTACAAACATGATTGTGGTTGGGTTTCAGTCATGTAAAGAACACCCCCCTTCACCAGCGCAACATTCCGATCTCCAATGTCCCACTTCACCCTCCCCACCACCCCACGCCCGCCTGTACTCTAGATAGGCTTTTTAATTCTCATTCATTCACATTATTAGGATATTTCTCAATGTAGTTATTTCTCTAACAGCATTCATCACTCTTTGTGGTGAGCTTCATGTCGTGAGCTGGAACTTCTAGCCCTCCTCTCTTTGTCTCTGAAAATTATTGCAAGAGTGTCTTTTATTTTTCTTAAAAACCATAGATGAGTGAGACTATTCTGTGTCTTTCTCTCTCCCCCTGACTTATTTCATTCAGCATAATAGATTCCATGTACATCCATGTATAGGAAAATTTCATGACTTCATCTCTCCTGATGGCTGCATAATATTCCATTGTGTATATGTACCACAGTTTCTTTGTGTTAGATATGAGATATGGGTCAATTTTAATTTCTTACACGTGGTTATCAAATTGTTCCAACACCATTTGTTGAACTGTCTTTATTACATTTTAAATTCTTGATATCTTTGTCAAAGATTAGTTGGACATATACTTGAGAACTTGTAACTGGATATCCTATTCTGACCCATTGGTCTGAAAATTTGTCTTTTGTCCCAATACCATGCTGTTTTGATCACTAGCACTTTGTAGTGGAGCTTCAGGTTAGGTAATGAGATGCCTCCAAGTTTCTTGTTGCTTAGTATTGATTTGGCTATCCTAGGTCTTTTATGGTTCCACACAAACTTTATAACTGATTGTTCTAAGTCCTTGAAAAATATTGTCTGAATTTGACTAGGGATTGCATTGAATCTATATAGTATTTTAGGTAAGATGGTCATTTTGATTATATTGATTCTTCCAACCTATGAACATCTACTGTATTTTCCAGGTATAAGACAACCGGGCGTATAAGACGACCCTCTAATTTTGCAGTTAAAACATAGGTTTAGGCCTATATTCGCTGTATCAGACAGAACGTTCCTGTGCTGCAACTGTATGTACCACAGTGAACCAATCACAACAAGCAAAGGTTCAAAGGTTATACTGTCATAGACTTCCTCTCTGACTCTGGCCAATCTGAGCAGGCTTTTGACAGTGTAGATTCGGGTCCAGAACATTGTCTAATTTGCATGCATAAAAAGCCTGCTTGGATTGGCTGAGTTAGAGAGGCGGTCCGAGCAGCCTTGCAGTGATTGGTGCAGGATCAAGTTGGAAAATTCGTTTTGTGGCAATATTCAGACAATTTTCGTTTAGCGGCATACTGAAACATTTTTCAGGATATACTCGGCGTATATGACGACCCCTGATTTTCGGTTGACTTTTTTTTGTTTCAAAAGTCGTCTTATACGCCGAAAAATGACGTAATGTTCTTCCATTTCCTAGGTCATATTCAATCTTTTTCTGAAATATTGTGAAGTTTTCATGGTATAGGTTTATCACTTCTCTTGTTAGGTTGATTAGAGGATATCCCAGTCATAATAGTCTTAGACACTATTTTGACTGGGATATCCTCTTTGATCTCATTCTCCAATGAGTTGTTATTTCTATAAAAAAAATGCAACTGTCTTTTGTATATTGACATTGTAGCTGACCATTCACTTTATTGTTTCTAGGAGTGTTTATGTGGACTTCTCAGGGTTTTCAATGAATATCATCATGTCATCTGCAAATAGATATAGTTTGATTTCTTCTATTTCTATTTGGATTTTTCTTTATTTCCTTCTCCTGTCTGATTACTATTGCTAGGACTTCTAATACTATATTGAATAAGAGTGGAGACATTGGAAATCCTTGCCTAGTGTCAGACTTTAGTAGAAATGCTTTGAGTTTTTCACCATTAAGAACAATGTTGGCTGTGGAATTTTTATAGAAAGTTGTTACTATCATGAAGATGGTTCCATTTAAACCTATTTTGCTGAGTGTTTTTATTATAAAAGGGTATTATATTTTGTCAAATTCTTTCTCTGCATCAATTGATATGCTTGTGCTTTTAGCCTTCCTTTTACTGATCTGCGGTATGTTGTTTATTGATTTGCATATACTAAACTATGCTTGAATCTCTGGTATGAAACCCATTTAGACATGATATATAATCTTTTTGATGTGTTGTTGAATAGCTTTGATAAGATTTTATAAGGATTTTTACTCCATGTTTATTAGTGAGATTGGTCTGTAGTTTTCTTTCTTGGTGGTATCTTTATCGCTTTGGAAATGAGTGATAATTAGCTTCATAGGCAGGATTAGGGAAGCTTCCTATCTTTTTCATGTTTTTGAAGAGTCTAAGGACCAATGGTAGTAAGTTTTCTCTGATTGTTTGATAAAATTCATCTTTAAACTGTCTGGTCCTAGATTTTTATTTTTGGGGAGTTTCTTAATTACTGTTTCAATTTCCTTACTTGTGATTGATTTATTTAGACTTTCTACTTCCTCCTTATTGAGTTTCCGGAGATGATATTTTTTTAGAAACCTATCCATTTCTCTAGGAAGAACCCTTGTTTTGAAGGAAAAAAGTCAGAATTTTGAGTAGGAACAAAAGCAAATCCAAATTAATGTGTATTTAAAATGTATGCTTGAAGTCTAGATATTATATCAGAAATATTCCTACCTCAGATAAAAATAATTTGTTACAATCTAGATATGTTGTTACAATGAGTTTATAGAGTTATCTTATAATATGTCTAATGTGTCTTGTAAAATTTATTTAAAATAATATAAATATTATTAAATATATAAATAGAAAAATTGGAATTTTAATTAGAATTAAAGTGACCAATTAATGAACTGTTAAAATGAAGTTTCTATGCTAATATCAAGACTAATAACATATTAAAAATTAAGAAATTAATTTGTTCTCATTTATATACAAATAACTATATATACATTTTTATTTACATATGTTTACAAAATTTGTCATTATTGTTAAACCATTAAGTGTTCATGTTAGATCCTCATCTTAAAGGTTCAGGCATTTGGGTGGACTTGGAGATTTGCCAGGATTTCTTTTCATATCCCTGACAGTATATGTCTTCTTAAGCTACTCTATTGAACTTTACATTTAGTGGTTTGGAATGCTGGAGTAACAGGGTGTTGAAAGACGTGCTAGATCCAAATGGCCAGGAAATCTATGTTATATATTAAAATGATGTGTGTCCTCACAGTTTGGGAAAAGGAGGACTGATGGGAAGTAAGGGGATTTCAGTAATGGCACTGGAACCCAGAAGGAGGATGAGGGAAGGCTGGAAAAGGGCTTATTGGAGGGGATTGGGATGGGAATCTCCCTGTTCCCGCCTCGACCCAGGCCTGACTGTCCCCAAGGAAGGAAGATTCTTCAATGGCTGAAATATTGTCACTCTAAATAATGTGTTAAAAAGTTCATTAATAGGCTCTAAGTCCATTAAAATACTAAAATGTTTGATTTTTCTTTAATTCATTACTGTATTGCTATAAATGAGTGAGAAGCAAGCACACAGAATGAATGATTCAATTCATCATTTAAATATTTTCTGAGGTTTAAGCACACATTCTGTTCTAGATGACTTGAATACAAAGTTCAATGAATGAATGAATTCATCACTTATGTATTTTCTGTATTTTTAAAAACAAATTCTGTTCTAGATGACTTGAATACAATGTTCCTTGATCCTTGGATCTCACCATATATTGCACTGTAGAGTCACAATCAATCATGGGGAAAAAAGTCCAAAATAATATTACATGTGTATACTTCTGAGAATTCAAGAATGGTGATAAGCCTGGAATTAATAATGATTCATTTCCTTTTACCTTTACAGATCATATTTTAGGAGTGAGGAAAATATTTTATCAGTGTGCATTCTGGTGACATTCTTGACTTGACAGAGTCTGCTTTACTCCCTTTGTTGGAATGTAACCAGCTGTTTATGTTTTGTGTGGAAATTTTCAAGAGGACAAAGAAGAGAGCAGACATTTCTTTTCTCCTAAAAGCACATGTATCTTGTATAAAACAGAATCACATAAAAAAGATGGAGTACTGACAATTAGTATCTTTTAATAAAGATACACATTAAAAAGATGGAGTATTGACAATTAGTATCTTTTAATAAAAATATTTTTAGTGTCTGTAGTATTCTGTATTAAATCAACTGACACATATCTCTTTCCTTTCATTTAAGGTATCCAAATGTTGTGAAGAAGTAAGGGATTATGTTGAAGAAAGATCTGGGGAAGATCTTCTAGTAAAGGGCATTCCAGAAGACAAAAATCCCTTTAAGGAGCTCAAAGGAGGCTGTGTGATTTCATAAACACAGAAGAATTTTATGGAGTCTCTTAAGTTTTAATGGCAATACTTATTTGGGGTATTATTTAACAATACTATTAACCATATACTTAAGTTTTAATTTCATAAGATTAAGATTTTAATAAAATTTGGAATAGGATAAAATATTTTTATTCCTTTAAAACATTAAACAGGGATTGATACATATTAATAATAAATATTAATTAATTTCAACTCTTTATGATAATTAAAGTATTATGAATTGAGTCTATATTATTCTTAGTTGCCAGTATATAGCTAATATTTTGATTCCTTGACTTTCTTAATGATTCATAATATTTCATCTAGAAATTTCTTTTCTAAAAGCATTAGGAAGTATATCCTTTGATTCACAAATGTACTATCTTGACAAAACGTGCTCTGTGAAATTTTTGTTAATATTGTATTTTTTCTGTAATATTTTCTAACACACCAGTCAGTGGTTATAGTTTTTTTTTGTTGTTGTTGTTTTGGGGTCACACTCGGCAGCGCTCAGTGGTTACTCCTGTCTATATGCTCAAAAATTGCTCCTGGCAAGCTCAGGGGACCATATGGGATGCTGGGATTCAAATCACTGACCTTCTGCATGCAGGGCAAACACCTTACCTCCATGCTATCTCTCCAGCCCCAGTGGTTATAGTTTTAACATAACCTCTTCCTATATATTTAACCTTTCTACTTGACATCAATGAGGTAACTTTTCACAGAATAATGAATAAGAATTAAATCTATGATCACATAGCACAGTACATTTAACCATTGCCAGAGTAGGATTACAAATACAGACTTCTGAGTCAATCACCGACTTTCTAACTTTGGATAAATTACTTAATTTTAATTTCCTAGTTTCTTTTATAGAAAATCTTAGCTTTAATTCTACTGTAAAATGACGATAATAATGGCTTTATACCTTTTCTAAAGGGATTTATATATTATAGTAGGGTGATTATTGGACTTAACATATAACCTGGCACAAATTAAGAACCAATTAGTATCACTAAGAATTACCACGGGGAAGGCTGGGGAAATATATTGTGAATCCATCAAGGTATATGCTATTTTATCCCATCCCTATTAAGATTCTCACCTGTAAGCTCCTTTTTTATTTTCTGTAGAAGTGGGTGGAAGAATAAGACAAACAGCTGTCACCTGTATCATCTAATTATTCAGTTTCTTCTTGGCATCTTTTCAACTTTGCAGAACCAAAATTTCTTACATTGTACTGATGACTAAGGGAACATTTACTTATCTCTGTTTGGATAACAAAGAAGTATAATTAACTTGAAATTAGGAACAATTTTTGAATTAGTGTTTTCTTGTTACTATCTTGCATTTACATTTCTTTTAAAAACCTATCAATGAACAGAATACAGGTTATTTTAATTTTTCTGATTTAAAAACTTAATATGAATATCATATTTACCTAAAAGTCTTAAAGTCCATCCAATTTTGGTTGCTCTCAAAGTCCTCTCATTCAGATCAGAGAAAATGTGCAAGAAATATCTGATGATGTTTGGCCAATCTGTTATATTTTGAGGAAATAAAACCAGGGTTCATAGATGTGAAATGAAAATTTCAGAATAAAGTATCTAGATCTCTGACTGAACATTTAACAATACATTTTGCTGCAAATCTTGCTTAAACATGTATTTGGTATTAAGATATTGCAGGATATCATCTTTTCTAACAGCTGTGTAGTAAGTAGTTTATACCAGTTTCTTTAGTCACTCATTTGTTGTTGTCATCTGGGTTGTTTCCAGATTTTAGCTATTGTAAAAAGTGCTGCTTTGAACATAGGTATGCAGAAGTAATTATTGTATTGTGTTTTTGTGGTCCTAGGGAATATCACTAGGAGTGGTATTACTGGATCATATAGGAGTTCAATGTCCAGCTTTTTAAAGGACTATCCCTATTGCTGAAATCACAAATTTTGCCTATATATGGATGGATATAAAAATTGTTATGTTGAGAGAAATAAGTCAGAGAGAGAAAGATAAACATAAAATAGTCTCACTCTTCTGTGGGATTTAAGAAAAAAAAAAGAAAATATAGTAATCTTACCCAGAGATAATAGAGATGAAGGCCAGAAAGACCAGTCCATGATATGAGGCTTAGCACAAAGAGTGGTAAGTGCAGTTAGAGAATTAACTACACTAACAACTACCATGGCAATGATAAATATAGAAAAATAGAATGCCTGTCTCTAAGACAGGCAGGGGGTGGGGCAGAGGAGGGAAATAAGGGATATTGGTGGAAAACAAGTTGCAGTGGAGAAGGAGGGTGTGCATTTTATGTCTGAAACCCAATTTCGAACACTTTTGTAACCATAGTGCTTAAATAAATTATAAAAATATAAGATATTTCACCAAGTCTATTCTTTCTGACTACATAAAATATTATCTCCTGTTGAAAAATTATAAACACCTCTTTATCCAACTCCCAATATCTCTTTTTCACTTTTTCTCTTGTTTATATTCATTTTAAATTTTATTTTCTTTAAGCCTTCTTTGTGAAAATTTATGTTTATTTAATGAAGTGTTCCATGTACTTTTATATTGGCAAATATATCTAATTTTTTTACTATGGCATTTAGGATGTACAAACCAAACCAGTATTTTTTTGTTTCTTTTAAGAATTGAAGAAAAATATTGAGGACATATGATTTTAATTAAAATCTTGGTTTTCCCACTTTCTCAGTGAGAAGTTTGGATATAACTTCAACACTTTCAGCCTCACATATTTCTTGGATAATTAGGGTAGATCCTTGAACAGGTTATTTAAAACCATTTGTTCAAACGTAAGTATGAAAAAAATTTAAAAGCCTTAACAAATGTTCTCTATTATAAACATCCTTTAGACTTTCTTTGGTCCATATTAAATCATTCTTGGCACACTGTTTTCTCATCTTCTGGAATTCAATTTTAATTCATCTCTCTACCTGAAATATACCTACACTCAATCTCATTTCACCTTTTCAAATCCCATTTCCCTTCAGAAATAAAACTATCTCCCACTAATATCTTTTACTCCACCTGAATGAAATTTGTCTAACTCTTATGTTATTTAACTTTCCTTGGCTTTCCCTTATTATAATGTGTGTAGTTGTCTTCATTTCACTGCTATTTTGTTAATTTCCCATTAGAAGTTCTGTTCATCTATAAAACTGCCATCTAATAAGTTGTCTCTAGAATTAACAGCTGTAATCAGTATTTAATTTAGGTAAGAGCAAGTAAGAATAATTCTTATATTTGATAATTTAGAATTTTTGTTAGCTTAGTTAACCTGTAGGCAAAATAACTTCCTTAAAATTACAGCAGAATTTTGAAAACTAAGGGAGTAGAGAGAAAGATAATCCAGGAAGGAAATGAAATCACGACTGCCTACCACCCACACAGCTACAATTGACTTTGAGTGACTGATTTTTTGTTGCTGTTGTTTTTGAGTTTTCCCTTCAGAACTTGTTGTTTCAGAGCTAGGGATTGATTATTTGATTAAATAGAATGAGGTGACAGTACATGAAAACAAAAAATACTCATAGCAAAGCCTTAACATTTGGTTCTGAACTTCCTATTATCATTAGTAGGAATGAGTTAACTGTAATTACTATAAAACATCATTTGAGCTGTTTGTACTTTGAGGATGCTTTGTACAAAGAGGAGTTTAAGAAAAATTCACTTATTTTAACCTAGATTAATTTGATTTTAGTTAGTTCAATATAAAACTAATCTTAAATTTTCTAAATATCTAAATGTATATATTAACATGTGGGAAACAGTAAAATAATGAGAATGACCAATTATATACAATGAAAATTAAAATCTTGTTGGACCAGAATTGAAATAATTTTGGTATTTTAATTATAAGGAGTTGTCAATCATTTGTAAATAATTTTCTTTGAAAAACATAATGTTAGGGGCCCGAGTGTAGGCAGAACAGTAGGGTGTTCGCCTTGCATGTGGCTGACCTAGGACGCTCCATGGTTCGATCCCTGGCATCCCATATAGTCTTCCAAGCCAGGAGTAACCCCTGAGAGTCATCAGGTGTGGCCCAAAAACCAAAACCAACAAACAAAAAACCAAGAAAACACAAAAACAACAACAACAACAAAACCCAAACACACACATAATTTTAGGACCTACACAGTCATCATTTATAAATTTTGGAAGAGCACAATTAGAAAGCAGCCCGTTTTACTTTTTATCTATAAAATAGGGAAGATAAACATTGGTAACAATTTCCTAAATAAAGTATTGGCTTGTTTGATTTTTTTTTCTGAGTTCAAGTAACAGTGAATCTAAAATACTAGGGACACTCAGTATTTCAGTAGTTTTCTTTAATTGAAATTTTGTTAATTTATTGCTGATTTTATTTTGGGTTTATACCCAGCAATGCTCAAGGGCTTATCCTGTCTTGTGGAGGGAAAAAAATCATTATTGAAAATTTTTGAGTCTCACTGGGAGTCATATCTGTTACAACCCTTTAGGATATTACTTCAGTTCCTAGTTATGTCTTTTTACATAATACATGCTCTTTGTTTTTCAAATTTAGAAGTAAAAACAACCACATATAGTAGGGTACTTATCTTACATACAGCCTCCTTGGGTTTTGTCCCCTATACTGCATATGGTCCCCCAGAGGAACACAAAGAGTAATCTCTGAGCACAGAGCCAAGAGTAATTCCTTGAGGCTGGAGCAGTGGCACAAGAGGTAAGGTCTCTTTAAGGATGGATTTTATCTCCCAGGAAATTACTATTGTAAATAATTTGTCCTGATTTATTTTTTTCTTTTTTGGAGGGGGAGGGGGTGTTGGATCACACTCGGCAGTGCTCAGGGGTTACTCCTGGCTCCACGCTCAGAAATGGCTTCTGGCAGGTTCAGGGAACCATATGGATTTGAACCACAGTCCTTTTGCATGCAAGGCAAACACCCTACCTCCATGCCATCTCTCTGACCCCTCTCCTGATTTTTTGCAGATTCAATTAGCAAAACATTTTGAATAAACAAATATAAAACAGTTACATAAATATAAATATACATCTGTTAGATGTATCAACTGTCATGTTTACTCTATATTTTAATACACTACCAAAGTTATTTTACAAAATAGTATATGAGGAAAAAATTCAGTGGTAAAAAATTACTGGCAGTTACTGGTAAAAATTAATATCTTTGCCTGCACTAGCCTAGGAGGGACTGCAGATTCATCCCCTGTCTTCCCATATGGTTCCCCAAGCCAGGAGCGATTTTTGAGCGCATAGCCAGGAGTAACCCCTGAGCATCACTGGGTTTGGTCCCCCCCAAAAAAGTAATTTCTTTACTTCTCAATATGATCCAGAAACAAAAATTAAATGAATAAATAAATAAGACGGCCAATAATGGAAAATTTCTGATTGTAACAGTGATTTTTACTGCTGAATGTTTTCCTCATATACTATTTTGTAAAATAACTTTGGTAGTGTATTAAAATATAAACAAAGAATAAACATAACAGTTGGATACATCTAGCTGATTTATATTTCTTTATTCAAAATGTTTTTCTAATAGAATTTTTCTGCAAGAAATCAGGAGAAATTATTTACAATAGTTATTTCTTGGGAGATAAAATCCGTTCTTAAAGAGACTACACACTCATTTTTAAGAAGAAAAAGGTCCCCATATTTTACCAAATCAAAATCTTTTTCAGAATGTTATGATTCTGAATGTTTCATTTCTCAATTAATTTTGGTATTATGAAGTTTTAATTATTAAATTATAATAAAACAAAAAATAAGCTAATATGTATTTTATTTCTCTAATTTTGTGGATAAAGTCAAAGAACTGTTTTTTGGAGAGATACATACTTATCTCTCCATTTAACCAGATGATTTCAAGGAGACTAAATTTTCAGGTCAAAATAATTCTATTTTTATGATTGGAGCAGGCACACATTAATTTGTCTACTTTATTTAAACTTGATATTTAAATGATTAAAACAGGCCAAATTAATTATTTTCACTAAGTTATCTTAGATTTTTTTAACCAAATTAATAAGCAATGGAAAATATATAAAAAGAATAGCTTCTGTATTTTTACCTTAGTTTATTGCTTGCTTACCAGTCCTGTCTGGTTTTGCAGAAGATTTAACTTAATAGAATTTGGAAAACTATGAAATATGCAGTATTTCAATTGTAGAAAAAGGCCTTAATAGGTATTACATTCTGAATGTAATTTTTCAAACATATAAACATTCATACAAACGTAATTCACTATGCCTCTGCCCACCGCATATTTTACGAGTTAGAAAGTCAAACATAAGTGCCTTTCCAGTGCAAATGGCAGAACTAGGACTAGAACCAGCAATTATTCCTCAAGAAAGTAGCTAATTGTTCTTTTCATTCCAATAATCTCACTGAAGTTAAATGGTTGAAATCTAGCAAGAAACTATGATCAAAACAAAAACAAAACAAAACAAAAACACCCCCCAAAAAACACCCCTCTGCATACAAAACAGAGAAAGAAGGGTTATGAGAGAGTTCAGGCTAAGTATGTTACAATGCTTCATTTCTCATGTAGTCACTAGAGCACCATTAAGATGGTTTTAGATAATAATTAGAAGAAAAAAATATTTGCACGTTAATGCGTTTTACATTAGACTCATTTCCTGGCTGTGCCAAGTGGTAGATAGATGCATTTTTCTTTCTGCTCAGTGCAAGGCAAATCAACTGCCTCCAAACAGGAAAGTGGTTAAACCAGGAATAAAACTCAGAGTGTCGAATGTCACTCAAATCTTGGAAGATGGGAGCTACGAAATGCTTTCTGCTTAAGTTTTAAGGTCCCTCCTTGTCTTCTAGGTAGTCCTCTGCAAGGGCTGTAAAATGTTGTCTCAGAACAGAAAGTTAAGGATGCAGATTATTACTAACAAAGTGACCTTGCAAGTTGTAAATAATATTCACATTCTGATTCTCCCTTTATCCCCAAAAGTGTAGTTTCAGGTTGGGGTCATTTGATGTACTGGGTGGGTATATATATACACATCAACAGATGTGCTGGGCCCTGACTTCACAACTGAGTTTCTATTTCCTTCTTGGGGCTTTCTCTCAAGGGTTCACATTTAGCACAAGATACACGCCTGCAACTGGGAGGAAAGTTGTATAAAGTCAGTTTTTTTGAATTCATGGAGCTGTGCAGGACCGTTATTTCCTGCAGGGTAATGTGCCCCCCCCCTTTTTTTTTGGTTTCACAAACAAAACCCGGATGTGACTTGGGAATGGGGGAAAAAAAAAGGAACAAAGAGTAAAACTTTTTTTTTTAATTCTATTCTCCAGGAAAGTGGGTTAGCGCAATCCCAATTTTGGACCCCTGCCCAGGTCGGTTTTCCGCGGGCGTGGCAGGGTCAGAGAACTCCAGTCTGGCCCAGTATGCATTCATTTCCTCCTGGAGCTCCGCAGAGCCAGGCATCCGGGGTCCTGGGGCTGCCTCTAAATCTTAACCTTACTCAGGCCTTTTGGGCTGGCCTTCTGGCTATTGGGAGGTCCTAAAAAACGGATCCGCGGTTTTGAGATCTTGGGGTACTGGGAGGGCTGGTGTGAAGACAGTTCCAGACGCAGCTGAGCCCGCGCCAGCCTGCGGGAACGGGGGGGAGTGCAGGCGACACAGCTCTTTGGGGCCGCGGTCCTTGGCTCCACTTCCAGCTGCTCCAGGTCCTGCGCGCTGCCCCCTGGACTCTGAAGAATGCCTGCTCTTCACATCGAAGACTTGCCAGAGAAGGAAAAGCTGAAGATGGAAGTTGAGCAACTTCGCAAAGAAGTGAAGTTGCAGAGGCAGCAGGTAGGATGGCTGTCCCGGAACGTGGTGTTCACTGAAATGAAGCAGGGACGCCTTTTCCTGGCTTGCTGGTGTAAAACTAGTGGGGTATTTTTGAAGCGTCTCTGCTAGGAGGCATTTGGAGATGGCCTGGAACTGCCAGTTAGGGTGCTTATAAACCATAGCTGGTAAAATAGAAAACTAGGTTCCAATGCATAATTTAAACCTCAAAGCCTGACTCTGAGGAGTTTAGAGGGTCGTTGGAGGAGAGAGGGGTCTACCAGCCAAGAAATTCCACCCCAAAGTCAGACGCTTCTTTGGTCCCTTGACCTTTTACAGGATGGAAAACAATGCAACCAACTGGTATTCGCAAGGATTACTTTTTCAAACAAAACATTAAGATCTTTTTTTAGAAACTACTGATTTTTTTTTATTTTTACATACTTTTAAATTCTTTATACGTTAAGGTCTTTAGACTTTAGAATTGCCCAATTTTGAACTTTACCAGGCTTCTCTAGAAGAATTAATTGAACAGTTAGTTCATTGGTACTTGGGAGCAACACAATTTCTTTTTAAATATATGCTTATATATCAGATTTCTTTATAATTCCCATTGTATAATTTATAAGTATGTAGGTTAACAAATACCGTAGAATCTGTATTTGTTTATCTATAACTATACTGGATGTAAAATTATGTTTTAGTCAATAGGATTAAAAATTTTAGAGGCTGTTGATGTTGTTTATAAATCCTGTGAGAACATAAACGACCATTTTCAAGAATCTCCAGTGAAATTTGTTGGAGGTTTTTATCATTTTAACTTGAATTTCTGACAATAGAACACTGAGCTTCCTTCCTTATTTTCTCAACTAGGAAACGAACTTATCTATAAGCAAGGGATATATTTCTGAACAGATGTTTTTAAAAGGGAAATAGTTATTTATTCCTATCAAGAAAATTTAAACTGATTATATTTCTCTTTTTAATTGTAGAAAGAAATAATAGAAATAAATTAGATATGGTAAATATAATCGCTTACTTTCCTGCAGTAGTTCTGGTTAATCTGTTAATAAAAACTGTTATTAGTCGAAATATGTATATTTTATGCAAAATATAGTTATTTGAGTAATTAGCAAAATATGTACTTTACACATTGTTTCTAAAATTTAAGTTATTGCTTCAAGTTCTTACTTTTTCTAAATATTGGAATATAAAGTTCTTCTTACCCAAACTTAAAAAATACATATTCAAAAAAAAAAAACAAAGTTAACATCCATACGAATACACTTATTTCTTGATACCTCAAGGAGCCTGTTGGTGGATGGTAAGACCACCATGTATTGACCTCCTGGATTTTTGTTTTTACAAAATTTATCTTAGAGATTATATAATAAGCATAAACTGAAGCCAAGCATTATCTATGTAAAGTTGGCATGTCTTAGTCTTAAGAGGCACTGCTGAAATTGAAGAGTAACACCAAAACAAGTGTCTTCTAGTTACTTAAAACTTCAAAACAGATTATTGGAAAGGGGATTGAATTCAGATGACAATCTAAACTGTTAAGATTATCATTTATTCTTAGTTTCTCTGTGCCTAATCCTCATATCCACTTCTGAGGACACACCCTACTGCATTTGTTTTCCAACTCTCACCAAATACATGACAGAAGAAGAGGAAACTTCCAGGATAGCCACAGGGGAAAAGGAGAGAGTTATATAAGTCCTAATATTAGTTCTAGACCAGTCTGGTTTACAGAAACTATTCAACTCTCATGCTGTTGTGGATTAAAAACCTGAATCCCAGGGAGATTAACTAGAACCTCACTTAAGACCACAGAGATAATGGTAGGGCAGGTACTCAAATGATGGCAGGTACTCTTCCTGATGCCTCATCTACTGTTTTGTAGATAAAATGCCTGGTCTGCTGTGCTTCTACCCAAATCTAAGACAAAAACAGGCTGAATTCTGGTTCCAGTTAATTGCTTCTCAAATGACCTCTTCTTGAAAGGAAATTGCATAAGAGGAGTAATTATTCACTTTTATAGTTTATACATTTCTTGTGCCATCTATAGGAATAGTTACAACTGAGAACACAAATCTCTATGGGGCCACAGTTACCAGGTACTTACATTATAACTTCTGAGAATCACTTAAAATATACACACTAACAAGAACAAAATGAAGTGCATATGCTACCTGAGTATCTGGTTTATTTCTTTGCCAGTTTAATCTACAGTTGGGGCACTTAGGTTTAAATTTTAAGTGGCTTTCATGCTAATGTCAAAGTATCTTTTGGTCCAGTATGTAAAGCATTATATTTCTATTTAAAATTAGTTTAAAACCAAAGTCACCCATGGAAATTCTCATTTATGTTTTACAATTGTTCATGTTGTATTAACACAACAGTAATTTCACTTGCCTGCAAATAATTGTCTACATTTAGGGTTTTATACATACATATCTGTATATATATAAGTGAATATGTGAGTCACTTTTAGTCATCATCATAAAGCAAATTTGAAAATTCTGCTTTGTGGGCAGGGGGAGTGCATGGAAAAATGCTGCTTTGTGGGCAGGGGGGAGTGTTTTTTTGTCCACACCCCAGTGGTGCTAAGAGGGTAATTGCAATCCCAAGATCACTCCTGGCAGGTATCCAGGAACTATATGTGGTGCTGGGGATTGAATGCAGGTCTGTTTCCAAGGCAAGTGACCCATCTTCTGTACTCTCTCTCTCTAGTTCCAGGTGAAAACATTCCTTGATTTTAAAAGCTCTCCACTCCAGTATGCTTATACTTCTCTAATTTTCATTTCAAATATCTTACTAATAGCATGGCCTTAATAAGGTACTAATCCTTTCTTTCTCCTTGTGTTCTACCTATTTAAAAAAACACATGCAACTTATATTCAGGAGAGAATTTTTGAATGCTTTCTCCATTGCAAAAAATGTGCAAACTGATCGCATAAGCACAAAAAACCTCAGATAAGTCTAATACACTTCATAAAACATACTGCTATTCTTGGTTTTATTGTTGTTTTGTTTTGTTTTTAGTTGTCATCATTCTCATGCAGCTGAAAAGAACACTTGAGCAGGGAGAGTGAGACATTTTGAGAAATTTAACTTTTCAAAATCAGACTTTCCTCATTGCTCTTATAGTTTGGTGAACTTACAGAATATGACACCTGGATATAAGACTCAGTAAGACACATCCTAAGATAATCAGGAATTATCTACTACTGCAACTGTTCTTTAGCTTGGAAAATGAAGTCAGGGAATGTTTTAGTCACTAAAATGTTGTTGACAAGTAGAAATTGTAGGTTAGCAGACAAGGGTTATACGAAACACAATGATAGAAATTGTTGGAGGTCATCTATTTAATACAATGACTTTCAAACTTTCTAGATGCTAACCATAGATATTTGTTTTACAAGAATTGTAACACTCCTTCCTATGTACTGTTTTTGTGCTCTGTGCAGTATTTCATTTTATTTGAGACTGTTTCATTTATAAAATGCTAGTTGTTCCTAATTATATTTTTACAACAGTGTAGTGACAAAATTTAAATAATCTTTATCTATATTTAAGGTGTCTAAATGTTCTGAAGAAATAAAGAACTACATTGAAGAGCGTTCTGGGGAAGATCCATTGGTTAAAGGAATTCCTGAAGACAAGAATCCTTTTAAAGAAAAAGGCAGCTGCATTATTTCATAAACAACTCTGGAGAGAAACCTCATCTTCAGTGGAAGAACTAGTTTGTTTTCATTTCCCAAGTAAAATGGACATGCCTTTTAAAGAGAAATGCAAACGTAAAAGATACTTTCTTAAGCACTAACATAGTGTTCTGTTTAAAAACTGTGTGCTTCTCATCTTTGTTAGTTACATACCTATTTTAAGAGAGAATGTTTCCAAAGTACAATTATGGAAAAAGGACATTACTTTTGAATGACTCACCTCTTCTGGTATACTGCTTTATGCAACAAATAAAATTTTATCTCTGAGAATGAATATTACCAAGCTTCTTATTTTTGGCAGGGGTAGGCATTTGGACTCATTTTTCTATTTCTTTTCATAACCTTTTGCAGTGGGTCATATATCCAAACTTTGGGTTGTCTGATCATGTCTTCAATCCGGGTCCCTGTGTTTTTCATCTCAGGAGATTTCTAATGCTGAGCTCTGATTTAAGAATCTGACTTAAGGTGCAAGAGTGATAGCACAACAGTAGGGCATTTGCCTTGCATACAGCAACCAGAGACAGACCCGGGTTTGATCCCTGGCATCCCATATGGTCCCTGAGCCTGCCAGAAGCTATTTCTGAGCACAGAGCTAGGAGTAAACCCTGAGTTCCACTGGGTGTGCCCCCCCAAGATTCTGACTTAACACTCCTTTAAATTAAAGTTGAATAACTAACTGAAAGAATTCCTCACTTTTTTGATGTGACACAGCTTTACAAGAGTATAAACATATAAATACATTTTTAAAATACAAAATTATTATACCATGTTTGCCAGGAAAGTGCCACTTTCTCAATCCACACATATATGTATAGGAACTTTTCTTTCCACTCTGTTCCTTAGTGTCAATCTTGTTGCAATTATTTAAACAAGAATAGTATAGTGACAAACCAGGAAAGTCTAATATAGAACTGGTTCAATTATGGATTTCATAATTCAGAGATAAATTTTATTTGATTCTTATTACAAACACTATTTTCTCAACCAAAGTATAGCTTTGATATGAAGCCTTAAACCAAAATGGCTTAAAATGAATAAGTAATCACAAATTATGTAGAAAAAATTACAAGTATTCCTAGACACCCCAAATAAGCTATCAATTTATAGAAATTAGCAACAAACCAAAATAGCACATAGTGATAACAGGAATAATTAAATACATACCTATTAAAAATAAAAAGTAGTTCCAAAGAAGGAGCCTAATATCACTGATCATACTGCTTGGTCACAAAGCAACTGATGGTTTCTGCAGAATCACATTGTAAGCTAATTTTAGTCTTTGCCTTTATCATATAAAGCAACATATTCAGATTTTTCAAGTAGTGAAAACATGTACTAAAATAAGTATTTCATAAAACAATGAGATATAACTAAAACCTAAAAAGCAAGGAAAATAAACATGTTCACTTCTATAGAAAGAAGTATGAAAATTTATCAAACTATAAAAAACTATCATCTCTTTCAGTATTTCCACTCCTGGATACCTAAAGTACTCAAAACCCTTACTAATCTGAAGAAATATGTACATACTGGACATATGTTCATTGCAGCACTGTTTACCATAGCCAAAATCTGGAAGCCACTAAGTGCCTAATAACAGATTAATAGATGTGACATATAAAACTATATAGAAGGAGGGGGTAGAAGTAGAAATAGGTAAATGTACACAATGGAGAATGTTATGATAAGTATATAAGATTACTAATATGTATGCAAATTTACACAATGGAGTGGTACTCAGCTTTAAGATGAAAGTTTGTTTTTTCTGAAACACATGCAGCTGGAGGGTTTCTTCTTGCTAACTAAAACAAATCAAAAGGAGAAAGACATAGTGGACAATTGACACACTTTGTGACTTTACTCCTATGTATTATATCAAAACAAAACAAGCAAAAATATAGCATGATATAAATATGGCAGTATCAGGATAGGGATCAGATATGAAGAGCATTCCAGGAGATGAGATCTGGAATGCTAACACAAAGCTTTTGGGTTCCAGGACCGGCGAGGTGGCGCTAGAGGTAAGGTGTCTGCCTTGTAAGTGCTAGCCAAGGAAAGGACCACGGTTCAATTCCCCCAGACTCCCATATGGTCCCCCCAAGCCAGGGGCAATTTCTGAGCACGTAGCCAGGAGTAACCCCTGAGCATCAAATGGGTGTGGCCCGAAAAACAAAAAAATAATAAACAAAGCTTTTGGGTTTCTGGTCCAAGACATTATCATAGACACTATAATCAGCACCTATTCTAACTGTTAGCATTCCTGCAGCCACACTCTTGTTTCCTTTTATTTCCCTCCAAAGGGACCAGATCATCATTTGCCCATATTTAAAATTAGTTTCATTTCTTTTTTCTTACTGATACCTAGGAAACCTTTTTAAGTTTGGCCTATATATCTCTTGTCAATGAGTGATAAGTGTTTGCAACATGCTCAGGGATTACTCCTAACTCTGAAGTTACTTCTGGTAGGCTTGGGGACCATATGGGATACCAGGGATCAAACACAGGTCAGCCGTAATTACTCTTCACAATAGAAACAGTTGCTCTAGTGATTTTATATGAAAGTTTTTATCTCAAAAATATTCCTTAGTATATGACACATACACATTCTTTGTGAAGGCACCTGCAGCCCTGATCTCTTTTTTTTTAATAAAGATCTCTTTGGGGAGTGGGGTGGGAAGGTCACACCTGGCCAGCAGTGTTCAAGGATTACTCCTGGTTCTGTGCTCACAAGTCACTCTTGGCAGGCTTAGGGTACCATGTGGGATTGGGGTAGAATCTGGGTTGGTTTCATGCAAGGCAAATGCCCTGTGGCTGTCCTATTGCTCTAGCCTCCAAAAGAGCTTTCTTTGATGTTTATTTTTTCTCCCCTTTGGTCTTTTGTATACAAATTAATTCAAATTTAAGCCTAAAGAAAGATAAGCACACTCTTTAATGTTGACCCCAGCTCAAATGAGCTTAGTCATTAATTTACCCTAAATTTAAACTGTAATATGCTAAGACCCACATTTGAACTTGTGTTTCTTATTAAGCCAGAAAGGTACCTAGGAGATATGGCAATGGCCTTAGTACAGTCTATTAGCATTCCCAGTCCAACACCCCCCCCCCGCTTTTTTTTTTTTATCTCTGCAAAGAAACAGGCAGCACAGGCTTTTGAAAGAGGTTACAACAAACCAAGAGCAGTTAACTATTTGATTAAGTTTCCTATCTTTTTCCAAGTGTTGACAAACATCAGTTAGGATTATCAACTCTCATGGGGGGTAATTTTAGCCAGAGCATTATCTACATCTTTTGAAAGGTAAGAATCAAGAATATAATCATCAGGGGGCCGGCGAGGTAGCGCTAGAGGTCTGCCTTGTAAGCGCTAGTCAAGGAAGGACGGTGGTTTGATCCCCGGTGTCCCATATGGTCCCCCCAAGCCAGGGGCAATTTCTGAGTGCTTAGCCAGAAGTAACCCCTGAGCACCAAACGGGTGTGGCCGAAAAAAATAAAACAAAACAAAAAAAGATTATAATCATCAGAACCCTTAACTATTTTTCATATAGCAATTAGTATTTGGGATGTTTTGCTACAATTAGTCATTTAACATTTAGCTTGGCATGCATTTTAGCATCTTTATGCTTGTAAACTTTTATATAAGAGAAATGTTTTATCTCTTTTAAGTCATAAAAGTTTATTCTGATGGTTAAGAAAGCAAATACCACTCTGCTTATAGGCATGAAAAACCAAATCATCTGATTTCTTCCTGGGGAGCCAGTCAAACTGATACATGTATCCTCTAACATACTGAGAGTTATGTATTACAAAACCATGCCTCAGATTTCAGTTAGATGTGTGAAGCTATCCATTCTTGTTCACTTCCAAGTCCTAGCTCATACTTTTTATGTTTCTCAACATTATAAATAATTATCCCACTTTTCCTTTTCCATAATAATCATTCAATCTTGTGAAGAGTTAAGCTACTAAATCAAATTATTGTCATTTTTCACTGTTGAACAACAACACATAGAACTGTATTAAGCCCCTTTGCTTTTCATGTGTTCAATAGCTAAAATCATATTAGCTTGTATTAGGAAAGGAAGAAAATTAAAACTATGGTAACTATGTATTAAAAGTTAGTGTATAATTTAATATATAACATAATACATAATGCATATTAAGTGTTAATATACATATAAAGTAGCCTTAGTTAAATAGATTTTAAAACAGATATCCAATATAATCCAGGTATTTAGTTGTGCAATTATTTTGTGATTAAGCTATATGTTTGGAAGCAGGTTTTAATTTAAAAAATTAACCTTGTTAGAGATAGGATGTACCTACACACCCCATTCTTAGTATTTTTTTTTTGTGGTTTTTGGGTCACACCCGGCAGTGCTCAGGGGTTATTCCTGGCTCCATGCTCAGAAATTGCTCCTGGCAGGCACGGGGGACCATATGGGACGCCGGGATTCGAACTGATGACCTTCTGCATGAAAGGCAAACGCCTTACCTCCATGCTATCTCTCCGGCCCCCCATTCTTAGTATTTTAAGAGTTGTTATGGGGCCGGAGAGATAGCATGGAGGTAAGGCTTTTGCCTTTCATGCAGAAAGTCATTGGCTTGAATCTCGGCATCCCATATGGTCTCCCCAGTCTGCCAGGAGCAATTTCTGAGTGTAGAGCCAGGAGTAACCCCTGAGTACAGCCGGGTGTGAACCAAAAACCAAAAAAAAAAAAAAAAGTTGTTATATGTTCGATGTAAACTGAAATCTATTTCTATCCAACAATAAAGTATACTCAATCAATTATATTAGGTAAAAATATTAAGTTTTCTTAGCTACACACACCTTTTTTATTTATTGTATTTTTTAATCTCTTATTTTTTAAATTGGGGATTCTGCCTTTTTTCATAGAAATTTGGGACACTAATTACTTTATTTTACCACATATTCCTGCATTTTTCTATAAAACTCAGAAGAAAGGAATAAAGAAAGGCTGGGGGTGGGGGCCAAGTGGTCGCGAATGTATTAGAGGGGAAATAAATAAGGACTTAACTAAATATCCAAACCAAAGTCAATGATAATAGAATTAAGGGACCTAAACTTTAACACTCTAAACTTAAAGAGGCCTATTATTCTGGCAGACTGGGGGCAATGGGTAGTGGTATAGGATGCACTCTAGGTTAATTGGTGGATGAAGTTTGACACTGGTGGTGGGAATGGCCCTGACTCACTGTATATCTGAAATTAAACTATGAAGGACTGTGTAGCTCACAATTGTTTTAATAAAATAAACTTAAAAAAAATGTCAGGTTTTCTTTATTATACATGATAGTTTATCACTATTTTAACATTTTAAACTCGTGATACATTTTCTTTTAAAGAGTAAAATTTGGGTCTGGAGAGACAATACAGCAGATACTTGACTTGACCACTGTGGCTTGATCCTTGAACAGCATAAAGTCCCATAGCACAGCCAGCAATGATCATTAAGCACAGAGTTAGGAGGAAGTCATGAGCACAGCTAGTTGTGGAAGGAAGGCAAGAAGGAAGAAAGAAAAGCAGGCAGGAAGGCAGGCAGGCAGGAAGGAAGGAAAGCAGGAAGAAAGGAAGGAAGAAAGGAAGAAAGGGAGGGAGGAAGGAAGGAAGAAGGAAAGGAATGAAGGAAATAAGAAGGATGAAGAAAGGAAGGAAGGAGGGAAGAAGGGAAGAACTCAACTGTCAATGATTTTGTAAATCGCAGTCCTTAAAATAAATTTTTTAAATTTTAAAGTTATAGCACAGTGGGAGGGTATTTGCCTTGCAAGCTGCCAAGTTGGGATAGACCCAGGTTTGATCCCTGGCATTCAATATAGTCCCCCAAGCCTATCAGGAGTGATTTCTGAGTGCAGTGCCAGGAATAACCCCTGCAAGATGTGGCCCAAAGACCAAAAACATTTTTTGAAAGTACTTTACAATTCTACCTCCAATAATTAGTTCAAATACCGATAAATGCCATTGTGACATTAATGGGAGTTTTTTTAGTTCTGAGAATAAGTAGATAAAATAAATTGCATTAGATTATGATTATGGAAAATCATCTAAGTGCCAACAAATATAAACAACTAAAACAAACAATATAAAAATCACAGATTTTTTGAGGTTATAGTATATGACTATAACAAATCACTTTAGAACAATGTTGAATTGATATTCTCTTTACACTGTGAATTGGTTTCTATAGAGATTATTTCAAAATGTTTAACCAAGTCCTATTTTGAAAGTTTCACTAACTGAAAATTATTTATTCAACATATAAGTTAATTGTATAAATAAGATAAACTATGCAAAAAAACTTACTCAAGTATTGAGCAAGTAAGATTAAGCATTTCATATGTGTAAGTTATCATCATCACTATCATCATCAGATTATCATTAACATTGAATTAAAATATTTTAATGTACGTTCTGATTTTCCTAATATAATATTTATTAATCATATTTACGTTCACTTATATTTATGTTTATTAACATTTAAATTTAATTATTTAAATGTTGACTTATGTAATTATACATATATTTTACTGATTCCTATTTTTAATTTCCTTGATTTTAATATGATAAAGACTTGTCGAATTCATCACTTTATTCCATAGGGCTGGAATATAGGACCATATATAGTACTAAGGAATAAACTAGAATTGGCCACAGTAAGCAAACACCTACTTCCTGTATTATCTCTCTGGTCCCTACAATAATTTGAAAATACAATCTAAAGGTTTTGATAAAATTGGGTAGTTCACTATATTTTTAAGAATAGTTCCAGGTGAAAGTTAAGTATTTCTTCATACCTAACAGCCAACCAGTTTGATATCCTTTGCTGCAAATGGTCCACGAAGCACCACCAAGACTGATTTCTGAGCAGGGCCTGGTGTTGCCCATACAACCCCACTTCCAATGTTTTTCAGACTAAAGTTAATGAGGAGCATTAAAACATTGACATACATGTGCTTCAGTTTCAAATATCAACACTTGCCTTTTTATCACTTTTTGATACATCTTTGAAAAATCAAATAAAATTGGCCTATCAGGTGATTTTATTTACATAGTCACAGAAAACCTTAAAGACTTTCACATCATTAAAACAAAAAACCAACTGTGTTACTAGTCCCCATGTGAACATTTTTACTACATTCACAGACTACAGTTGACCAGAACTGCAGCAGGAATTTTATTTTTTCTAGGCTTCTTTTTAGTGAGCCCTTGCCATTTTCTTTTTCACCCTCTGTAGGTACAAGTTGAAATAAAGGTAAGTGGCAACCATTGTTAATATTGTTAACTGCTGAATTAAAAGTTGTAGTCAGACATATATAACAATTAGGTGAAATTTGTTTCAAAACTATAAACAGTATATCTTTAAATGAACTTGAAAACTTCTCATGAAAAAAGACTTCTTTGCAATGATAATAAATGCTATTTAAGAATGAAAAAAAAGGGCCCGGAGAGATAGCACAGCAGCGTTTGCCTTGCAAGCAGCTGATCCAGGACCAAAGGTGGTTGGTTCGAATCCCGGTGTCCCATATGGTCCCCCGAGCCTGCCAGGAGCTATTTCTGAGCAGACAGCCAGGAGTAACCCCTGAGCAACGCCGGGTGTGGCCCAAAAACCAAAAACCGAAACAAAACAAAAAAAAAAAAGAATGAAAAAAAGACGTAAGAAAAATATATAAGGCAATAAAGTTACAATTACTTACTAATATTATTGATGCTTTTGAATTTGGTATAGAAATGTGATTAAATTTTATTTAATTTTTTTCTATTTTGACAAATGGACTAAAGGCAGAATAAACATGACACTCAATAAACAATTTCCTCTATTTAAGGAAGTAGCAGTCAAAATAAATGGTACTGACATTTATCAAGTCCATTTAATTAAACCAATTTTATGTAAGGTGTGTAAGTAGATTAAGTGTTTGAGAAAATAAGAGATAACAAGTAATTTTGAGCATGAGAAGAGAACATTTTCTACCTTTATTTCTCAAAACATTTCTTGGTAAAAGAACAGTAGTTTAAGTGATAGAAATGAGTTTATAAAGTATTAAATTTAGAGAACTCTTATTTATCGAGTAAACACTTGACAGACCAACATGGCCTTTATAAAAGTTCTATAATAAAAGTAGAAGGAAGCTATAAATAATTGAAAACATTTATGTTGTCTCTGATTAAAAAAAAGTCTTTGAAACCAATATTTTGTTTTTTTTTGTTTGCTTGTTTGTTTGTTTTTGGGTCACACCCGGCAGCACTCAGGGGCCACTCCTGGCTCTACACTCAGAAATCGCCCCCGGCAAGCTCGAGGGACCATATGGGATGCTGGGATTCGAACCACCACCCTTCTGCATGTAAGGCAAACACCTTATCTCCATGCCATAGGATGTCTGGATTCGAACCAGCGAACTTCCACATGCAAGGCAAACGCTTCCGCATGCAAGGCAAAGGCAAGTTTAAAACTTAAACAAGACTGTTCCCTCATTCTAACAAGATCCTAACTATAAATCTTGTCCAACCGTACTCTAATCCAATCCTCATAGTAAACCTTACACCAGACTTTGCATAAATGTACCTGTTAGCCTCAATTGAATAATCTTTCTATATTTAACTTTGCATTTAAACTTTAAACCTAACTAAATTTATATCCTAATTCTACCAGCACCTAACCCTAACTCTATCCCAAAACTAATCGAATTCAACTTTTAACAATGTTTACCACATCCTATATTAAATTATCTGACAGCCTCAATTAAAAACATAGTCCTATATTTAACTTTTATTTTGAGCTTAAAATGTGAACAATCCTATTACCTAACTCAAATAACACCCTAATGCTATTCCAATCCCTAATCTAATTGATATACCTAAATTGACATTTACCTAGCATGAGACTAAATTTACAGATGAGCAAAATCTAAAAATCACCCAATTTTTTTTTTGAATTTTTGGGTCACACCCAGTGATGCTCAGGTGTTACTCCTGGATATGTGCTCAGAAATTGACCCTGGCTTGAGGGACCATATGGGACACCGGAGAATCAAACCGTGGTCCATCCTGGGACAACTGTGTGCAAGATGCCCTACCGCTGCACCATCACTCTGGCTCCAAAAATTACCCTATTTTTAACTTCCATTTTTCAGCTTTAAACCTGAACACTACTGTTCTCTAAATGTAAGAAAACCCAAAATCCTAAAGCCCAAACTCAATTCACATTCTTTTACTAACTGTACCCAACTCTAGACCTAAATTTCTAAGTCAGTCTCAATTGAATAATTACTCTATATTTAACTTTAGTTTTAAACTTTAAACCTAACCAAACCTCTATCCTATCTCTACCAACACTTTTAATCTATCCCTAGCAGAATTCTTATTTATTCCAAACCTTATAGTAACCCATACACTCAGACTAGGCCAAAACTTACAGGTTAGCTTCACTTGAATATACCTTTCAATTTTAACTTTAAACTTAACCATATCTGTACCTAAATCCACATCCTTATAGGAAGTAACCCTTTTCCAAGCCTCAGTCAAAACATACTTGTTAAAAAACACCCTATATTTACCTTTCTTTTCAAACTTTAAAACTAACTAGACCTGTTCCTTAACTAATCAACACCCTGACTCTAACACTAGACTAGTCTTAATTACATTTCAGTCCTTACAGTAACTCTTACTCTTACTTGGCCTAAATTTATCATTAGCATCAGCTAAACACTCTTGTATTTATCTGAAAATTAGTAAATGATAAGTATTTGCATTGTTAAATGAGTGCTTAATTTGGCATAAAATTTATTTCTTTTGGCAGATTCTGAACATAAAAATTTTTTATGAGGGTTGATACTCTAGTATATTGGAGTGAGAAATCTAGAATTTAATATTGTATCAATAGTAAAGAATGTATGGGGCTGGAGCGATGGCTCAGCAGTAGGGTGTTTGCCTTACAGGCGGCTGACCCAGGACCCGGCGTCCCATATGGTTCCCCAAGCCAGGAGCGATTTCTGATTGCATAGCCTGGAGTAAACCCTGAGATTTACTGGGTGTGGCCCAAAAATGAAAAAAAAAAGTAAAGAATTTAAGTTTGTTCAAAGAAAGGTGGTTTTTTTTTTTTTTGTATATCTTAACTCCTTAGTTTTTTGAATGTCCTACTTGATAATTGTTTCTTTTTTATTGGGGATTTTTTGCATTCTGTGCTCTGTGCTATAAACTCTTTTTGTGTATTTTATTGTGTGTGTTGTGTGTATATATATGTGTATGTGTATAAGTGTGTTTGAGCCATACTTGGTTATGCTCAGAGTTTATAGTGGCTCTGTGATCAGGGATCAGGATCATTCCTGGAGTCTGTCATATGATTGTTTTATAGACTTGTAGTCAGTCATGTGGACAGCTGACTATAGAACAACAATAAAATAGTGAAAATAAAAGCTTTGGTGAGCTCCCACATTTGCAATATCCTATGCAGACATATAAACATATTATGCAGCTGTCAGGAGAGATGAAGTCATGAAATTTTCCTATATATGGATGTACACGGAATCTATTATGCTGAGTGAAATAAGTCAGAGAGAGAGAGAGAGAGAGAGAAAAACGCAGAATGGTCTCACTCATCTATGGGTTTTAAGAAAAATGAAAGGCATTCTTGCAATAATAATTTTCAGACACAAAAGAGAAAAGAGCTGGAAGTTCCAGCTCACCTCAGGAAGCTCACCACAAAGAGTGATGAGTTTAGTTAGAGAAATAACTACATTTTGAACTGTCCTAATATTGAGAATGTATGAGGGAAATGGAGAGCCTGTTTAGAGTACAGGCGGGGGTCGGGTAGGGAGGAGGGAGATGTGGGACATTGGTGATGGGAATGTTGTACTGGTGATGGGAGGTGTTCTTTACATACTGAAACCCAAACACAATCATGTATGTAATCAAGGTGTTCAAATAAAAAATATATATGTATGTATGTATGTATATATATATATATATGGACCACTATAATGTCTAAGAGATTAGTGTTCTCAACTCTATTGGAAGAAGGTAACTCTAACCTTGGTATATGTCTCTTCCTTTGTCTGTTTTTAATCTGTACCTTTTAACTGAAATAAATTTTAATTGTTCTTTTAAGGAATTATTAATTCCACTGATATTGTTGAATACTTCTGAGCTTGTAATTGTTATCAGATGTGTTTGAGGTTTTGTGGACTTAACTCCCAATGCAACATAAAGAAACCAGGGTCCAGTAGAATTCATAAAGTGCTATATTAGTGTTAAATATACTACTCATATAGAGTAGTATTCTTGTTGGAGTTCTCTTGTTGAAGATATTATTTATATTTATGTGCCCATTCCTACTGCTTGCTAATATTCATTTAACTTACCAGACTTTGTGCTATATTTCTATATTTTGTTATATTTTGTGTTATATTTCTGAACATCAACTTTTATCCTCACAAGAACACTTTAAGAAATGTATTACTGTTATATTATTTTTATAGAAACTTCCTTCATAATCCAGATTTTTAATGATGAAGCCAAAGTCAAAAAGCCTAGTTCCATTTTTCTTTTCTAATTTATTAATATTATTTCCTCATATATATATTCCATTCTTTACAGAGGAACTGATTTATTTATTTATTTATTTATTTATTTATTTATTTATTTATTTATTGTTTTGGGGCCACATCCAGTGATGCTCAGGGATTACTCCTGGCTATACGCTCAGAAATCGCTCCTGCCTTGGGGGACCATGGACCGTCCTAGGTCAGCTGCATGAAAGTCAAACTCCCTACTGTTGCACCAGCGCTCAGAGAAGCTGATTTTAATGTCAGTTGATACTACCAAGTTAATTGATATATTGCATAAATAAAAAAAACTGCATTGTGCATATGTTTATTATTCCCTTTAGTACATGGAATATATCTGAATCCTCAAGTAAGTGTTGAAATAATGGATGAGGATAAAATATATAGTGAAATGGGTTAGAATACTCTGTATCTTTTTGGTTTTCTCCATTGTTGTTGACATGTTGGTTTTCTTTTTATGCATCTTTTTATTTCCTTTTTTCACCCCCTGTCTCTCTCACTCTCACTGTCCCTTTCTATTCTTTTACTGAGTGGACAGAAAACATTCACCTGATGATCAGAATGTTATCTCCAAATTATGTGAACCACCACTGAGAAAAATGGTCCTGTAACATCTCCATCTCAGCCTGACCTCCCAGGTATTAGAGAATAGACCCCTAGAAAGAGCCTATGTAAATAATGTTTTCCCTATCCACTCAGCCAGCTTCCTCATCCCCTTAGTTCCCAACAAAACCTAGTATTTTCTTTTTATCTTTTAGATAAAAGAAATTTAAAGAATTATTAATTCCACTGGTGATGTTGGATACCTCTGACATTTAGAGTAGAGAAACATAGAATATGAAATTAATTAGATGAGATTAGAAAGTAAAGCAAACAGAGCACTATATAATTTCTGTTAGTAATGTGCTTAAATCTCAACTCAGGGGACTGTTCTAGGCTGAAAATGAGACTTTTGTCAGGTGCACATGCTTTGATTGTGTAGGTCTTTGTCACTTCATGGCATCAAATTCCTTTAGGTGTAGCTCTGGAGCACAAACATATACCTATACCAGGTATAGGCCTGGTAGTCCCCTGCATTGCAAGGGCAAGCATCACCAAGTCCTTGGTCTTCAATATCAAGAAAAACATCCTTGGGAGTGGCCACCATGTTTCTTGAGCATTTTTTTTGGAAAATTCCCCAAATAAGAGAGTGTTCTGATGGTATAATTACAGTATTAAAAGCTTCTAATGTAAATCTTTTAAAAATTCATTTTATCTCCTTAAAGTTTATTTAATATATTTTGTTTTTCCCTTCTTGATTACAGATATAAAGAGATCTATTTATATGTTTAAGAAAAAGAAAAATGTTTCCCTAGTTTTCTCATTTTTAATATTCTTGAAAAAGATGGATTCTTGGTGATGATTTTTAAATCAGCAAGAACTACATTAGCACATAATTATTAATGATTTGTATTTGAATGGAATTTTGATGTTTTCTGTGCATAACACATTATTTTATTTGATCTTGAGAAGTAGTCAATATAATTCATACCCCAGTGCTTGGGATACATTCAGCTACACTTAGGCTAACTATTGTCTCTGTACTCAGGGAACCATATGCAGGGCTGGGTATTGAACTCATTGGTAAGGTAAGTGCCTTACCTGCTATTCAATCTCTGTGCCACACCCCTTGATTTCTATTTTTATTTATTATCTTTGGGTTTTTATTTGATTTATTTTGGGTTTTATTTAAAAATGTTAAATAACAGGGGTAATGGGATTTTCCAAGAACATATACTAGTCAGGATTAATTATTTTAAGTCCAAGTCCAATGCTTTCCCCTACTACAAATTGTCTTTTACTCTGTTTACTCAATTGGCATATTAATTATTCAAAATATACTTCTTACTTAAGTCACTCTTACTTAAGAGCTGGAGAGATAGTACATAGATTAGGGCACTTGCCTTGCACACAGTCAATCCTGGTTCAATTCCTATTATCCTGTATCCCAAGTTTCTCCAAGATAATTTCTGAGTGTAGAACAAGGAGTAACATCTGAACATTATCAGGCCCCAAACAAACAAAAAGATACATGTGGGTATCTAAGTAAGTTTCAGATAAGTAACCTGAAATTAACTTAAAATGCTAAGTGTTCCTATCTAACCTGGCTTCATTATTAAAATATCTACCATTTTCATGTCAAAGTTTTAATGAAGCAAAGATATTTGAAATTCTTGACATTAAGAAGGAGCTTATCTATATGAAAAGTATTACTATGGGTCTTTAATTTCGACCATGTTCCTGTTTCACTGTATTGAGAACTTAGGGCATAGGATATCATCACTTTACTCTTTCTACCTTCTAAACTGACATTTTTTCCTAAATTTTTCCTTCCATTAACTCTCCCTGTTATCACAATCAGCAATCACAAGATATTCTTGGATTGCTACTAAGTCAGAGGTTACTTCCTCCAATTTTTCTTCTTGAACTGAGGAGTGTTCCACTCTTACTTCCATATCCTGACTACCACTTTACTGCCTTCACTTGTCAAGATTTGAAGTTTATGCTACTTGATTTTTTTCATCTTTTCTCCTTGAATTCAGTCAACTGCTAAGCTTCTTCTTTTCTGAAAGCCTCAAAATAATAACAGACTAAGTTTAGAAGCTCATTCAATCCATACCACAATCTCCTGACAATTTTGGGGTAGTAACCTTTTAATTCTTACCACTTAGAATGATTCAATTTCCTTAGTTGAAGTGATTAGAATATTAGTCTTGTATGTACCATTATATCATTACAGTACTATGCACTTTAAAATAGTCAAGTACCAGTATTTTTGTTAGTATTTTATTAGATTCATTATGCCAATAATTTTTTATCTTAAATTATGCCCAGAAAGTGTTAAAAGATAAGCAAAATTAAGGTAAACTTTAAGGGCAAGATTAATCTATGGTTCTAGAATGAAAATAGTAATCATTCTCAGACATATATACAATTAGAAAGGGAACAATTAGAAAGGGAACAGAAAATTATTGGAGTACCAATAATATTTAGTGTTGGATTAGGTTCCTAGTTACAAAGTTTGTTTACTTTCTAAACTTGGGGGTATTTATGTAGTTTTATGATATATACATGTTTTTACTATCACAAAATTTGGAAGGCAGCTATGCTCAACACTATACCACCAATGAAAACATTTACCAAGTATTTGGGCTTCCTTCATTCCTTTTGAAGCTATCTAAAATATAATATTCTTCTTTTAATTTTAATTTCCCACTTAACTAATGAGGTATTTTCATGTATTTCTTCCAAATTCAGTTTGTCCCACATGTCCTAAATCCTACATCATAAAAATTATCTTAAAAACTGCAGAGTGAGGGGAATTAAAAATGAATAGGAGAGTTTTTGTTAGAGGATCCTCTGAGTAGAAAAAAGTATAAAGAGTTGGAGGTCATTTCCTTGTTTAATTCCCACATCCTCTCACAGGCTGATTACTAATGCACTTTATTTTCCTTCTCTTCTTATTCTAAGCCCAGTAAATTGTCAAGTATCCAATCTTAGTGTGCGTAGATGATTTAATTAAACCATGGCTTTTCCCCTCAAACATTTGAGCCAAAAGGTCAAAGGCTCTCAGGACTGGACTTGGACCCTCTTTAAGTGGGGGAGCAGCATCTCAAGCAGAACATAGAAAGTTGATAACTGCCTCCTGCTTTATGATAAATTATGTAATTGCATATATATGTGAATATGAGAATTTTTGGCTTCATCATTGCAATTTCTACCTAATTTCCTTATCCTCTTTACCTCTGCAATTACTGACATATCTTAAAATACTTTCTTCTTATGTAAATGTATTATTTATGCCTTAGTTTCTTCCTTTCTCCTATGTAGATACTACGCTTTTCCACATCATTTTTTATACTCTTTTTTATATTTTTGTAATGTCTCTCATGTTCTGTTTTTTTTATTTGTTGCAACCTAGCCTGGATCAGTTAGTCATTTTAACATTGTATTACTATCACTTCAAAGTCAGTTAATTTTTATAATTTTCTTTATGAGTCTGAAAAAAACTCACTGCATAGCTTTACTTTTGAATGGCCTGTGGGATGTCAAACACATGTTGATGCTTTCCTAAAAACTTATCTTTCTCAGGGTCATGTTGAGAATTTTTACCCAACTCATCCCTCCTCCTCACTTCCATTTCATTTCCTGAAACTCTTCTCACTTCTAGATCTCATTTCTCTAAAACTATATTATACCCAAGGCATATATATATATACATATATATATATAACAAATAATATTACTGCCTTATGTAAAGAGTCAGTTATGTCCTGAAAGAGGAAACATCCTCAAGTAGAACAATTCAGTCCATGGCAGACTTTCTGTCATCCTTCTCTTCAATCCACACCATCTAGTTCTCCTTCCACACTTCCTTGTCCTATCCTAAATTTTCAGCTCAGTTCAACTCCAAATTCCACTTAACTGTTAACAAAGTCCACTATGCTTTAGTGCTTTTAAGCCCCTAACTTTCATATTTTCTCTCTCTTTTAATTTTTTTGGGTGGTCCAGCCTGATATAACTAGAGCTTATTTTTGTCTCTGTACTCAGGGATCAATTTCTAGTAGGCTCAAGGTACCATATAGGATCTAGGGATCCAATCCATGTCAGCCACATGGAAGACAAATGCCTTACCAGCTATATTATCTCTGCAACCCTGAAAACATACCTTTGAAGTTTTGGTCTCTTCTTTGCAACACAACTTTGTTAACATGGTTTATATCCCAAAAGATTCTTCTTCATTCAGATTGGGGGAACAAAAATCCCTTTCTTCCCACAAAACTACTTGTATAAATTGGTTTATTGCTTCTCCTATAATCACTTTTGTACCAAGTATTATCAATTGTACTTTTATAGGTAGACACAGTGAAACCTAGTGTCATAAAATTGAGATTAGTCAGATGGATGCATTCCCAAAATAAAGTAAGCCTTGGGGCCCAAGAGATAGCACAGTGGTAGGGCATTTGCCTTGCAGGAGGCCAACCCAGGACAGACAGTTTTTTGAATCCCGGCATCCCATATGGTCCCCCAAGCTTGCCAGGAGCGACTTTTTGAGCACAGAGCCAGGAGTTAACCACTGAGCACTGCCAGGTGTGACCCTCCAAAAATATAAATAAATAAATAAAGTAAGCCTGATCCAGAAAAATGTCAGTCTACAGGTAAAAAAGAGGGGTGCATTTTGAATACTATTAATCATGTATAATTTGAGAGTATAAAATATTGATATTCTATATCAGTTTCTCCAACATAAATTGATCATTTCTCTTGTGATATATTCTCAAATTGTATCTGTTTCCAGGACATTTCAGTCTTCTATGTCTTCCAGTGAAAGTTGTTTTTCCGCTCAATATCCTTTAATTCTCCATAGACCTCAAAATCTTTCCCCATCAAAATTTGCAGGGCTTTTCTAAAAATGAAGCGTTAAATCTTCCCAGACTCTTTACAAAGATAATCAAGGATACATTCTTTTCAAACTTTTCTTTTTACCCCTCTCCAGGTAGAATCTCATTGTGGATGAATAATAAACTTTACTTCAGAAACACACAATGTTCTATTTTTGCCCCATTACAGATGTAAGAGCAAATTACTGTTTCTCTTTAAGATTTCACTCTAGAATTTACTGTGTCATCTTTTTTCTCCCACTCTTCTACATATATCTACCTAAGGACTGTTGATCAAGTAAACCTTGATCAATTCTGCTCAACTATTCTGTATTCCAATTACCACAAAACTCAGTCTTTACTCCTTTTATTAGTGATTCTGAGATGAGAATGCCAGCTATACAAGCGCACCACACACCACAAAATACTTTTGAGTATTTCATCTAAGAAATATGCTTAGCAACTATACTTCCTCAATGTGCATTCATAAACAACACCAATAAAATTTTCTCTCTCTAATCTCTTAAATAGTTCTCCATTTTTAGAAGAAAAATTTAAATTCTATTTATAGAAGTGTGGGATAAAATTGAAAAAGATCCTTTTTTGACCTAAGAATCTTATTCTGATTACTATATTTTTTAGCTCAGAAAGGTAAGATGAAACAAAAATGTTATTTATTTTTGCTTTGTTTCAACCTATTAAAATAATGCACTTTACTGTGTGTCATTCTGAGTTGTAGGGGAAGCTGTAGATGGTATATATTTTCACTGATGATGTCAGTGGAAGCATGATCATACTATTGACTAGCTTGGCTCTGACAGTAGGAAACATCTGGTAGTTTCCTGATATTTATCAAGACAAAACTGTTTCCTTTAAAAACAGCTTCGCATGAACAATGCACTACATAATAAGAGGATTTTTATAACATGAGTATGGAAGCTAGAAATGCAGCTTTTTAATAGAGAAATCAATTTCAGCAATTAGTCAAAAGTTCATCATACTTGAGATAAATGTCAGTATTTATATTTGTAGCAGAATATTCATAGTGAAATTATGGACCTTTTGAATTTATCCTTAATTTTTTTTTAAATTTCTATCTATGGTTTACTTTTTCCCCTCGCTCCTCTTCACCCTTTCTCCATATCTTTTGTTCCATTCTCCAATATTTGAACTAACATTGGTTCATTAATAGAGATTTTGAAATGAATGACACCACTAACCACTGTCTGCCCACTTCCCTGACTTACTGACCACTCTTAACCATCACTGACTAGACATGATATTTACAAACGTTCTCATATTTATTTTTCCAACCACTCCCTTTTCAGGAAAAAATATATTCGATGTAAACCCTAAAAATTTCCCACTTTAAATGAACAAACAGTAGGTTCTCTTTAGTTGCTCCTGATATTACTATTGCCTCACTCTCCATCTTTCTCTACACCCACCACTCTCTATAGCCTCCCAGCATGTGTCATCCACTTTGCTAGAGGTATTTTTCTCTGGTAATCCAACCAACTAGCTATCCTGCTTCATCTGAGACGACTTTTCTTTTTTAATTCTTTGTCTCTGAGAATTATTGCAAAAATGTCTTTTCTTTTTCTTTTTTTTTTATTGCCCTCCAACCTTTGACTTTTATTCTATGATTGCTTTTTAATTAATATCTTTATTTAAACACCTTGATTACAAATATGATTGTAGTTGGGTTTCAGTCATGTAAAGATCACCCCCCTACAGTGGCTTGATTTTCTCACACACAACTGAGAGGAAACTTTCCTGGCATCACAAAAAAGCCTTTGGGATGGGGTAATGAGTATGTATGGATCCAGGGATTGATCCCATGATGGTATGCTTCAAGGATGGAGAAACCCTGAATCTCTTATGCCATGGGAATTCCCTTTCTTCCCCAATGCTTACTGTGCCTATGCAAAAAAAAAATGGGGGGAACACCAAACGCTACCACTCCAGCACCCATACTTTTTCTTGTTTTGTTTTGATTTGTTAGTTTTTTACTTTATTTTACTTCTCTTTTTTCTTCCACTTTTCTCTTTCTTTTTAACTCTGTGGTTATTATTTAGAGATTTATTTTTATTTGCCAGGTCCACTTTTTTTTCTTTTTTCTTCCATTTTTCTTTTCTTTTTTTTCTCTCTCTTCTTTCTTTTTTTGGTAGTTGTCACCAAATTTTTCTCCCTTTTTACTTATCCTTTTTATCTCCAATGACGGTGGAATAGATGCTCAATCTACAACAAGCTGTAAAGTGGAGACCAGTTGCACTAGCATGCTGGGGGGTAGAGGAGGGAGATATGGGATGCATACTGGGAACAGGGGCAGAGGGAGGACAGCACTGGTGGTGGGAATGCCCCTCATTCATTGTCACTATGTACCATAAATGATGCAGTGAAAGATTTGTAATGCATTTTAGTCACAATAAAAATTAAAAAAAGAAAGAAAAAAAAGAACATCCCCCTTCACCAGTGCAACGTTCCTATCAACAATGTCCCAAATCTCCCTCCTCCCCACCCCACCCCCATCTGTACTCTAGCCAGGCTTTCTACTTTCCTCATTCATTCACATTGTTAGGATAGTTCTCAGTGTAGTTATTTCTCTACCTGCACTCACAACTCTTTGTGGTGAGCTTCATGTCCTGAGCTGGAACTTCTAGCCCTCCTCTTGAAGAGACTTTCCTACAGGTAAAGATACTATTGCTTTTCTACCTACCTACCATCGTCTGCTTCATTCTACTGAAAAGGGCACATCTGCTTGGCTTAGGCTTAGAATAAAATGTTCCTTTTCAACATTTGGAAAATGTTGAAATGAATTTAGTAAAATGTTTCAACATTTTTACTAAATGCTGAAAAGAATAACATAAAAGCAATATTATATAGTTATATGAGCCTTGATTATACTTTTTAAATGCAAAGTTTAAATGTTGTTCAAGACTATCAAATAAACTTTGAAGGAAGAAGAGGACATAATATCTGAAGAGTCTACAGAAATGATTGATATTTGAGAGCTCTGTTTGAACTCTGCAGATTTTAAAATCCAGCCTCCAAGTTCCAAAGCTTTAACTAGGCATTCTTAATTAAGTAGGATGACTTTGTTGACATTTCTTCTCTCACATAAACCTGTGATGAATGCTGTCCTATTTCTGATCTGTATATAAGAAAATTGAACCAAATCACTTTTAGTTATGGTTCCAGAGTTAGTAGATATATCAACACCTTGTGCTGGGTCCAAAGTAGACATGGCTAATTAATCATAGGTTGCTCTCTTGCTGAGCTAGAACAGGTTTCACAATCCTTTTTCATAATCAAGTGGAGTTGACATGACAGATTAAACCTGTTTTCCTTTTTCGAGTTTAGTGGTTTCTAAATATAACAGATAAGATAATCATTTGGACAAAACTTACCATTAATCATTTTTCAAAAGAACACTGAAAAACTTAGCAACCCCTCTATTCTATCTTGTACATAACCATTTGGGGAGATGAATAACTGCAGGTGATCTGATTCCTCCCTTATCTCTCTTTTCCAACATTGCCCTAAAACTTTATCTTATCCACTTTGAATAGACTTCGAAGTATATCATTCTCACATTCTTGCAAATGATATATTTTCAGAAAAGCTTAAAAGGATAGAATTCCTTCCCTTTTTTGTCTAAGTTTTTCCCTGATCCTTAATATCCTTTAGTAATTTTATATTCTTCAAAATTTTGTCACTTAGTATGCTGTTTCATCTCTCCAATAATGGCCCCTCCACATCATATAAATATACTTTCAGGTTTTACTTCACCTTGTGCATATAAGGAAAAGCAAAGACTTCAGCAATTATACTTATTCTGTGAACTAACTATTTTCTACCTTATCTTCAGCATTTGTTCAGACTGAAACATTTCATCTATCTCTTCTGAACCCCTTGCAAAGATTTATAAATCCGCATAATTTGCCGAATGTTTTCCATTTCCCTTGGCCTCTCAGACACTCTTTCACAACTTTCCACAACTTCCAAATCCTACCCGAATTAAATTTCTTTTATATTTACATTGTTTCTGTGCTAGCTTCAGCAGCACATATACTAAAATACAGAGAAAATTATCATGGCCCCTGCAGCAAGGATTACATGCAAATTCATGAAGCATTCTATATTGTTTCTAATTCCTTTCTTAACATATTACAAACCTTCTAAAGGCTCTTCCTTGATCTTCTTTACCCTTTTTCAACACCTTTGAGAAATTCAACTTTGAAAACTTCAGCTATAAGTTGCTTGGGTAAACTTTTAATTTTGTTTTGTTTTGTTTGGGGCCACACCTGGTTGTACACAAGGTTATTTCAAGAATCACTATGTGCAGTGCCCAAGGGAGTATATGGGATGCAGATATAATCAAGATGCAGCATGCAAGGCAAGTGCTTTACCCACTGTGCTACAGCACTAGAACATAAACTTTGAAATCAATATGAACACAGTACTTACTTGGATGCAAATACACAGTTTCACATATTCAGAACATTACTGACCCTTTTCCATTTACTTTTCATCTTAATTTTAGCCTAATATTTTTTCTACTGAACATCCTTAATATCAAGTTTAGTTTCTATCTTTATAACATGTTTTTTCTGGGTCCATTAATTTTTCCTGTTTATATCATCTTGATTTTTTTTATCATCTTGATTGTCAACTTTTCTTGACTATATCATCCCAAACAGGTAAAATAGCTATATTCCAACTTTGTGTTCTAGCTGTTATAATCTCGATCCATGAAACAAACTTGTATTTTCCCCTGAGGTTTTTCATTTTAAACCCCTATTTTTCTATTAAAGGGCCATTATGGAAAACCATCAGAAGATTACTTTTACATGTTGAGTGACACTGGGCCCTGCTGACAACCAAATGCCTTCTTGGACCAAACACATTTTTATAAGGGAAGGGTGGGTTTGGGCCATACCCAAAGATGCTCAGGACTTACTCCTGGCTTTGTGCTTTGGATCATTCCTGGTAGTACTTGGGGGATTATTTTTAGTGCTAAAGATTGAACCTGAATCAGCAGCATGTAAAGAAAGTGCCTTAACTGCTGTTCCAACTATTCAACCTCTCATCCTATATTTGAAAATTGTGTTTATGTCCAGTAATTTCCTAATTTAAAAAATTCACCTTAATATTTTTAATTTTTGTGAATTTCTACCATTGTCTTGCACTTCGGTATTTGAAATAATTCTTAATTTTAATATTGTATTTTGTAAAATTCTAGAAAACAACTTTTGGGACAGAGTGATAGCACAGTGGGTAGGGCATTTGCTTGCACACAGCAGACCCAGGTTCCATCTCCGGCATCCCAGCCTGCCATGAGTGATTTCTGAAAGCAGAGCCAAGAGTGACCCCTGAGCATGGCCAGATATGTCCCCTTGCCCCCAAAAAGAAAGCAACTGTACCTTCCTGGGAAGAAGAAGAGCAAGAATAGTAAATGACTCTAAAAAAAATGAAGTTATGGCTTAAAATAGAAGTCAAAGAAACTCTAACATCACACAAGTCAAAAGAAGAAAGTGTATCAAGAATGAGAACACGTTCTACATTCTAAAGTGCTACAGAAAAATAGGAAAACTTTAAAAACTTAATTGTTCTTAATTATTAGTGAGGTCACTAGGAAATTTTCTGAAGTTGTTTGAATGGAATAGTCATGTTTCAAGCCTTGGTTAAATGTTCAGTAATGATCAGAGAACAAGAAATTGGATACAACAATATGCACAATGATTTTGCCAAGGTTATTACAGATGAAGAGGACCAGAGCGTTAGGTCAGAGTTTCCATCTCTCCCCAAGAGACTTAGAAAGCATAAATTTGAGAGAGATAGAGACACATACACAGAGGGTGGTGAGGGAGAAAGAGAGTAAGAGTGAAGTGTAATTATATCAGATTTCTAAGAAGGTTAAAAAAATAGAGGATCAAAGCACAGTTGATTTGAATGTGTTATAAAGAAGTCAGTTTTCTTGCAAAATGAGAATGGAGTTGATTAGAAGAGATGGAATGCATGTTTGATGATATAGAAACAGAAAATATCCAACTGATGGCATCTATTTTTCTTCTAGAAAAGATTATGCCTAGTGCTAACATTGAGGAAGAAATTGAAAGCAGCATAATGGGAGTTTCAGGAGAATATCAAAGGTGTAAAGTAGTCCATTGCTAAGTTCTGAATCACTGCATAGCAATATTTAAAAAAAATCATGTCATGCCAGGAAATACAAACAAAGGAAGAATAAATAGGCAGGTTTAGCCAAGGCTGGTATTTTGCAAAACCAACGTCATCAAAATATTTTTTAAATAAATAAGAGAAGGAAAGAAAAATGGGATAAATGTCAGGATGGCATACTATATTTTTTGCCTTTGCTCACAAGTTGTTGTTAACATATCTTACTGAATCCATTTCCTTTCTTGTTCCTCTAAGAGTTGATAGAGGACATTTTATTGATCAAAAGATTGAATCATTAGATTAGGTTACTCAAAAAAGAAAGCAAATGTTTTCTTTGTTCATTAAGTTTACATTTATTCTTATTATTGTCCCTGCTTCTAACTTTTCACATGAGGTTGAAAGTTGTGAAATTTTCAAATAATTACAATTCTGTCCAGATGGGCATCCTGGGAATGAGTCACCAGTATGTCTGGACAGCAACACACCATTATTTAGTGGCTAGACCCTGTGGCAATTCTTGTAAGTGATAGTGAATGACTGTTTTTCCAATTCTTTTTCAGTTTTCTTCTTTAAGAAGAACAATTGGATTTAGCAGGAGGAAATAGCACTGACCATAATCTTTAAGATAATAACTTTCTGACTTTGTTGCTGGTGACATGAAAGGTGCTCCATTTAGCTCTATAATTAGATATCTACTAAGATAAAATTTTTCTCCTACTTAGCTCTAAATATGTGAAGAATACAAGTAAATCTCATTTACTTACCTGTCATTTTATTATGATTTTACTGATGTGTTTTAGCCCAACCTTCCTCAATCTAAATTAATTTTACTCTTGGTTTACAAGTATTTCAAACTCTGTCAAATAGTTATAAAGTAAAAAGTACTAAACACTCAAATAAATGGCTGTGAACTAAATTGTGAATTGATGTTTTATTGGTAGCAGCAAACCAATACCAAATGTTTTATGATGCATTGAGCAAAAATTTTTACTTGCTTAGATGTTGACCTGAATATTGTACCACTGAAACTCTATTACTGAAGGCTGGAAATCAGTTCCTAAATATAAAATAATAGATCTTTATTACAGAACACATCAAAATTTACATACTCGATGCATATAAACTGAACAATATTATGTCTTATGAGCAGAACTTTAATTGCCTTTTATTCCTGGCAATAAGGTTAGTTCTGATTATTATCATCATTACCAGGAAAATAAAACAGTAGGTGATGTTGAGGACTTCATTTTTAGGGCTTTTGAAGTTATTTAAAATCCAGTTCTTCAAAAGACTTTTTTTAGTGCTTAAATACTCTCCATAAAGTTCTTGGAGGAGTTTCTGTGTTTCCTTATTTAGTCTTAATTTGTAAAATCTAATTATTATCGTTTGGGCCATACATTTTTAACATGTATGTACTAACGTACACAGTTACTGCTCCTCCACCAATTTCCATGTATTACTTACAGTCCACCTTTACAGTCCTGCCTTTCAACCCCCAATTAGGTTTCTAAATGTCTGATAAAAATGTTAGTGCACTGTGTTATAAAAAGGATGGGTAAGAATAAATGGAAGTCACTGTGGTTCAGGTTCAAACCTTTGATATATTAGCATTTTGATTTATTTGATTTCAGTGAATTGTTTTGCTTTGTTTTGTTTATCTTAGTGTCCTCATTTTTATCAAGTTTATGACTAGTTTCCAAACTAAGTTCATTAATATAGTACGTTTTTCTGAGATGTCTTGTGAATAAGGTGAATGATTCTCAGATTTTGTGAAATATAAGTTTAATGAAAATATTCAGCGGAAGATTTAAATTTGAGTGGTATACATTTTATTCAGTGTTTAACTACTGGAGCTCTGGTTTCAATTTACCCAGATTCAGTACTTAGCTTTGCCACTTATATGAGCTACAACATTTACATTTTTTAATTTAACTTAATTTTATTAAAACCATTGTGATCAAAAAAGTCCTTCATAGTTGTGTTTTAAACATACAGTAAATCAGGGACAATACAATTACCAGTATCCACCAACTATCCACCAGTATTCCCCTAGTGCATCCCATATCACCCCCTTTTAACACCAAGCGTGCCAGTATAACAGGCCCATTTAAAGTTTAGATTGTTAGATCTTGGATCCTTGATTTCATTGTTGTTGACTTTGGCTTGGATATTTAGCTCTGTCTTTTTTTTTTTTTTTTTTTTTACATCCACCTCCTGAGACTGCTTGGCCAATGCATCCCATCCTTTTATATTTGTGTTTGACCTCCTCCACTCCAGTTTCTTTCCATCTCCTCACTATATTCTGGGTCTAGGGTGTTCGAGACAACTACCATTTAGTCTATTGTGTTTCTTCATGCAGTTAATCTATATACCACATATGTGATATTATTCTGTATTTACCCTTTTTCTTGGCTTACTTCATTTAACATAATACCTTCCAGATCCATCTATATTGCCTTAAATGACATGGTTGCTCCATTTCTTACAGATATGTAGTATTACATTGTATATATGTACCATATCTACATGATCACTTGTCTGTAGCTACAACACTTTAAATGGCCTCATCTGACATTGATTTAGTTTCCTCCTCTTATATAAAATGGTGCTAATTTTAGTATTATATCATAAACTGAATTGAGTATTAAATGAACTAGCATGGGATAAATAGTTTTATTCCTTTCTGAAAAAAAGGATAAGTAATATTCTTAAAGTTTGAAATCAGAAGCTAGAAATAGTTTATAAACTTATAGCAAAAGATTATTCAGAAACAAAATAGAAATAGAGATATAGTACACTTGTTTAAATGGGATTTCTTATCCACTTTTATTTTGGTGGGAGTTTTTTTAATAGTTAAGGTACATTGTTACAATAATGGTGCATGCTTATGCTTTTTATGTACAAAAGTTCCCACACCGTCATCATCACCCAATTGGCATAGGCTTCCATCACTATCCCAGTGCCTTTTCTTGTTTTACTTTCCCCTTCCTACTGCCCTAGTTCACTTCTCTGTAAGTTTGGTAGCTTTGTAGTCAAATTCCAACGGTTTCTGAAATCATTACATATGGTCTATTCCAGTGTTTTTTTTCTTTATAAACCATCCATGAGTGAGATTATCAAGTATGTGACTTCCATCTAGCTCATTTCACATTACATGACACCATTTAGCTCCACTTTTGACAAAAGGCAAGGTTTCATTTTTTTCTTGTAGATGAGTAGTATTCAGTTATGTATAAATTGAAACCATTTGTTTATACGGGAGGACAAACCCATTATTACAGTGGGTAGGGTGTTTCCTTGCATTTTGGGGACACAGATTCCCTGAGCCTGTCAGGAGTGTTCCTGAAAGCATGACCAGGAATATCTTGAGCATTGCCAGCATGGCTCAACAACAACTAAAACAAATAAAAAATAACTCCTCTACATTATTATACAATTTATTTTTATCACCAGAACATTAAGGTTGTTTCCATATCTTAGTAACTATACACGGTGCTATAATAAATATAGATGTTCATATGCCTTTTTGAATCAAAGCATTTGTTCTTTGGACTGATGGCAAGGGATGGAATACTTGAATCATATGGAAATTCTGATTTTAATTCTTTTGAGAATTTCCTTATTGTTTAACTTAAAGTATGAAGAAAACATAATTCCCATGAGTATTGAAGAAAGTTTCCCTTTTTTAGCACTTCCACCAACTTTAGTTGTTCCAAGTCTTTTTGATATAGGCTAGTGTTTCCCAAAGTGGATGATACTGCCATGCAAACATACTGGATCAAATTGGGGACAAAGGATGAGTGAAGTAAATAGCAATAATAGCCTTAAATTAAACCGGAGCACTGTTTACTTAAGAAAGGTTTATAGTGAGAGCATTGAGTCATTTTCTTTCTGTGAAAAGGGAAATGAGCAAAAAAAAAATTGAGAATCTCTAAAATAAGCCATTATTACTGGTGTGACATGAAATCTCATTGGTTTTTTGTTGATGGGAAATTTTTGGGAGAGAAGGGAATAACCAGTGGTACTCAGAACTTACTCCTGAAAGAACTCTATGGAACATATGCAATGCTGGGTATAGAACTGGGATCAATTTTGTAGAAGCAAATGCTTTATTACCTATACTATATCACCTGGACTCTAAAGGCAGACTGAATATTAAAAACTCCTTAGAATGTTTTGTTCTATATTTACATAATAAATAATAAGATATTTTAATATTATATATTGCTTGTTTGATTTTCTATTATTAATATAACTTGCATTTCTATGATAAATCTCAGTGTTCTTAATGTTGTAAATTGTACTTCCCCTGTTATATATAGCTCTCACCCACCCCCTTACCACTTTGCAAATCCTTTTCTAACCCTTCACTCTTTCACCTCCAATTTGTTATTTCTCCCTAACTAATCCTTTTTTGCCTCAGTTCATAATTCCTCAGGAACTGGAACATTTCCTCACCCAAACCAGCTGCCAAACAGCTCTCAAAGCAAAAAGACAAATTTCCAGCCCACATTGCTTGCTTGAATAGACAGAAAGTTTTAGATACTCTGCTTCTGCTTTAATTTAAAATGTAACTCCCTTAATGTCTGATCATTTCCTCATTTGTTCCATACTTGATTTTCATTTCTTCACAATTTACTCCTAATGAAATTTTTTCTGCCTTTTTCAGGTATAATATTAATGTTTTTTCCAGAAGGCTGGTCATTACACTGAGTCTAAGGAATACTCAAGCATGGTTTGTGGGGCTGGAATGGTTGTACAGTGGGAGGGAGGGCACTTACCTTGCATGCAGCTGACTCAGGTTCAATCCCTGGCATCTCATATAGCCTCTGATCACCACCAGTAGTTATCCCTGGGCACAGTGCCAAGAATAAACCTTAAGTCTAGCTGGGTATAGCCCCAAAACAAAAGTAAAATTTTGTTAATGCTCATTCTTTTTCATACTCAATTGGAATTTAGTTTACCTGCACAATATAGATAGCTCTTAACTTCCTTACCTCCCTTTCTAAAAGAAGAGGTAAACTATTACAGCCTAGTGCTTGGTGTAAAACCCATATTATATAAAAGTTGTATGGTTCTGCTATTCAGTTCTGGGATTAACACCCCAGTATTGAGGTACATGTCTCTCAGGAATTACTCCTGGATCTGTGCTCAGAAATTACTCCTGATAGGCTCAAAGGACCATATGTGATGCTGGGATCGAACCTGGTTCAACCACATGCAAAGCAAATGCCCTAGCTGCTTTGCGATTGCTCTGGCCCCATCATATTCTTCATGAGACTTTTCACTGACTGTGGTTTTCACTGACTGTTGATTTACTTGGAAATAAATGTGTCTACCTTTCTTCATGGGAACAGGCCAAAGCAAATGGAGAAATGCCTACGATTATTTTTATGTGACATACTGAAGTATTGAGAAACTACACTCATTTTATAAGAATATGGCTTTTACAGAAAGACAAGGAGAGGAGAAAGAAAGCTTTTGTCATGAATAATATTAAGAAATTTATTTGGGAAGAAGAAACCACTTGGCAGTGCTCTTGGGAGTGTGTGTCGCTCTAGACAAAGCTACTGATGTCAAAGGCCCCAGAAGCAAATCTACTGAATCATAGTTCCACCCTAGAACTCAGAAACTTAACCAGGGGAGAAATACCTTTAGAGGGTTACACATAAAACTGACACCAGTGCAATGCAAAATTCATTACTCTCAGATAAATAAAGTTTTTTACTAATTTACTAATGTTTCTCTTAGGTATCTCATAGGGGAGAAATTGAAAATTATCTAGAAAGATGAAGGATGATATTGAGGAAAAGTGGCCTTTCAAGTATACAAGATTTCTCACTAAGGCAAAATGGTTTTGTTTGTTTGTTTTTCTAAATTGTGGGGACCAGGGGTGGTACTCCAAAGTGATATTCAGAAAGGCTAGGGGTTCTTTTGGCATGGCATTGGCAGTTCAATATGAGGTTCTGAGGATGTAATGCTGTTCTTTGGCCACTATGGCACTGCTGAGTACCAGGATTCTAGGGCCAGTCTGGCATCCTCTCCCCAATCTCTCTCTTTATGCTCAGGGTACTATGTGGCATGGGGCTCTGACCAGGTTCAGGTTCAGACATATGCAAAAATGCATGAACCTTAACCCCTTACTATCTCTCTGGACTCTTTATATTTAGTTCACATCCTAGTTTTCAGACAAAATAGCATTCAGACCAGAGTACCCTCTGACAGGACTGTGACTGAAATAAATTTTCCATCCCTAAAGATCTTACTGAGATGTGGGGTGTTAGGATGGTGTTGGGAGAAAAACAGGATAAGGCAGATACTGGAGATAAGCAGACACCCTGGTGGGAGTTGTGCAGCTGAATATTTTATGCAGGAAACTCTATCATTGAATAGTTTTGTAAACAACAGTGCCTAAAATCAATTTAAAAATGATATAAAGACTTGTTCTTCAAGCTCTGTTCAGCTTGAACACATATCTTGCTTGCTTATTCTTTCACTTACTTTGTCAACTCTGGAGAGGTCCTTGTTCTCTCACGAATATATCCCTCTTTCATGCTTCTCATGTCTTTTTAAGTAAGTTCCATTCAATAAAAACTACCTTGATTCACACGAAGGAAACAAATAAATCAAAATAAAAATAGTAAAACTTAAATCAATCAAATAGCATCAGAAATTTTTCAGAATAAAACCTAAACATTGTGAGCTTAGTGCTGGACACATTATTTCAGTCTTCCAACAAATGGAAACAATTTCATTTTCTGTTATCATACATAAATATATTATTCTTTAAAGAAAATAAAGTGTGAAATTAAAGTATACATGTGGATATATATAAATCTTCAAAGTCATTTTATTATATATCTGGCAATACATTTTAAGCTTTTATAAAGCTACAATTATCAGTCCAAAAATTAAGTATATGCTTGAAAAAGTTTTAGCAATTTAACTGATTACATGACACTAGATCATTTTCTTGAAAGTTCTATACATATATATATATAATTTTCATTTTAAATTCATCTTGCCACTGCTTTCAGGTTACTGAAAATCATCTTTGATTATGTATTCTGAAACTTAGTGTGCTCTTTGATGACAAATTATATTATAATTGACTCAGCTAGATCTGCTGAAGTTAAGTGCCTGGTAGCATTTTCGTTCTGTAAGTCATTTCTTCTCCAAAGGTTTGTAACTTTACCATTCTAAAACATATTTTTGTTTTCAGTTACTATTAAAATATGTATATTAGAGAAGTCAAAAATAGGGCTGCTAATATTTCACTGTATCCTCAATGGAGTCCTTCTCTAATTAGAACTTTTATAATGAGAAGGAAGAAATATCCTGTTCTGCACCCTCATTGTTTAAGAAATAAAGTTTGGTGAATCATGCCTATTGTTACTTCTAAAAAGATGAAAGGGACAAAATATTCTATGCCTGAATATTCTCTACCTTCTACATGCATTCAAACATGGAACCAGAAATCTACTGTTTGTTGCATGCATAATGACCAATCAGAATCACATAAAGAGAATCAAAAAGATTATGGAGTTTAAGAGATAGAAGGGTGCATGATTGCATGTGGTCAATAGTTTCAATACCTGCTATCCCTTACAGTTTTATGAACTCTGCCAGGAGTTATCCCTGAGCATAAAGCTAGGAGTAAACCCTGAGCATTGCTGTATATGCCCTCCAAAATAACAACACAACAACAGCAAAAATAAAACGAAGATGATGTTAAATAATGGACTACTAAAGAAAAGAACTTATTTTTATTTTTTATGTTATTTTTTAAAATAGTTCATTAAAAGGGGGAGAAAGAGGGAGTGATAAATGTTCTAGAGAGAGAACAGGCTTTTCTGGAATAGAAAATGCCACTATAAATAGTTTAAGTCCTGTGTAAATAAAAGAAGTTATTTTTGCATGTTGCACAAGAACATTTGTGGAATCTCAAGTTAGATAAACTTGTATTTAAATTATTTCCTGTGTAATGCTGTACAGCTATTTCCCTCTTTAGAATTTTCCTCATCTACAAGATTAATGCAGTAACAGCCAATTACCATGAGTGATACTATTACAATTTAATGTAATACAAAAACTTAACCCCTTCACCCACTTCTACTGTGTTATATAACAAAAAATAAGATTCCTTCCTTAGATATCTAAGAAAAATGATTAATTGGGGTGTTTTAGATGAAAACATTTAATTTTTGAAGATATATGATAAATGTTATCTAAAAAGTAGAAAGCAGCTATTTTAGATACAACACGAGTGTCCTTGGAATGGTGATACAGAATGTAGCATTGGGTTTTAAGTTTTCCTGAGATCAATACTTAAATAATTGATTTTATAGTTTTGGCCTTTAGAAGGCTACTAGATTTTAAGATATATTTTAATTAAAATAATTAGTTTTAAGTTATGATTCAAAGTTCAGTATAATAAATTGAAGCTAAGTGATGCTGTAATAAAGATGGTCACAAGTTATATAAATGTATTAATAACAGTAAAAATGCATTTTAAGATGTTCAGAAACTCCTATTAGATCTATGTGGGACCATTTGTATGTATAAGAAAATTGTAGAGTTGTGAGTAATAATAGCATACATATTATTTTATTATTATAACTTGGATACATGTATATATGTACAAAAGTTACATACATACTACAAATATTTAAATGTATTTAATGTATTGTATACAGACATTTAAAATGTATAGACATTCATTTGAGTACTGTTTGAGTATACACATGCTTGTTAGAATGTCCACATTTTTCTCAAAAACAACCATAATGTAAATCCTACTGTCCTATCCTAAGATTAAAAAAGGTGAAGCAAGATTAAAGCAACTTGAAAGTAAATTTGAATGTAAATATAATTTTGGAACTTGTATTAATATCTTGACAAGTTCTAAGTCAATGACAATAAGGATATTACATTTACAATTATTCAATATTGTTTTCATAAAACATTCTACCATTGATTTACATGTTATTTAATTATATCCATTATTAATATGGAATTTGTGCAAAAATGCCATTTACAGGTTTAAAAACAAATACAAATTTACTGAGTATGTCTATAGCTTTAGCTGATGGGAGTGGAAACACAGGGCAGTACTAACTATTGTGCAGTATGTCTCTGATGCTAATTAGCTCATGATATTGAGAAAATGGTAAATATCAGTTATTTCCAGTGTCAAGAGCTTTTAGTGAACTGCTAGTGTTGCTTGCAGAATAAGGAGGTAAAATATCAAACACTTCTGAAATTCATATGAAACAAGAGTAAAGCACTTAGCACAAAGCCTGACACACAATGTGTTTCAAAAACAATATTAAGAAAATAAAGTACCATGCCCTCTGTACTAATAAACTATTATCTTCAGTCCCCAGTATCCTACCTTTTGTTTGTTTATATTGATACATGTATCTCCGTAATCATTTGTGTTTGAGTTTGTAGATGCCTTTTTGTATCTTTCCTCTTTCCACGATGAACTTAACTAGTTATTTGAGACTTCTCTGAAGTTTTGCCTGTCTTCATAAAGGTTTGTCCTGGATCTTAAAAAAAAAAGGTCAAAGCTATGGTGATAGAAAGTAAATTAGTCATTGCCTTGGCCAACAAGTAATGTACATGAAAACTTTGAAATAAATATAATTGTTTGATAACCTGACTATAATATGTTACATGTCTACAATTTTTATAAATGACTGATTTAGTTGCTTAAAATAAGTGAATTTTATTACCTGTAAAAAAAAAGAAAATAATGATTATTAAATAGCAGAGAAGGCTTCAAAAAAACTTAGACTATAAAATTATTCTTAAGTTATTTTATTCCCCAAATCTTTTTTATAATTATTGGGGAATGGAACAGGAAGAAGAAAGTGGTAGTAATGGCAGTGGTATTTGTTTGCAAAAATTCTCTAGCAAAAATGTAATCATCCTTTTAACAAGGATTACCAGTACTATGCAATACCATTTGAGGTTCCCATGAGTCTGGAATTATTCAAAAAGAAAGAACCAAATATTTTGAGTACCAGAATCTATTTGAAGACATAAAAGTTTTCAAGTCTCTTTGACAGAGCCACAAGAAAGGGCTAGATGAGATTAAAATCTAGACTGCAAAGAAATGAATCTCCTGCTAGATTGATTAAATTGCCTTTTATGATACAATTCCCTGTTATATACACAAGATAAATACAATGAATACAATATCTATCAACATGGTATCATTAGCTATTTCAAAGTGTCTCATTTTGTCCTTTGGATGTGTTTTCTCTAAATAGAAAGCTGAAATCTGTTTCTTGGTCTGATTCTCAAATATTGAAGTCTGCAGTCTCTATTGTTCTCTCACTTTTAATGTTTTCAAGAGAGAACCCAATATTTATTTAGCCCCATCATAAAATGGTTTGTCTCACTTATGAGTTCATTCTGATTTCTACAGATATCTTACATGAAGTATGTTCTAAAATTAAATACCTTTTTCTCTCATATCTTTAATACATTCCTTGTCAAGGACAGTTGTTCAAGGTAGGCACCTAGGAACCAACTTGACTGACATCTTACATCCGAAGATGCACCACAAACTTACTGGTCTTTATAAAAAACTGTTTTATGTTCTACAATAGAAAAATATATTTTATCAAGGTATACTATACAATATCTAGAATTTTAAGTATCAAAGTAATTCATTATAAAGGACTGTTTTAGTAGTGTTGAAAGCAAATTCTATTTTCTGTGTAAGGAAAGCTCTGAATGAAGAGATGTTTTAAAAGCGGATGAGAGCTGGAACATGTTTATCAAAGAAACGAGATATAAATGGACATCTAGGGAAGCATTTTTTTTAACCTGAGAACATCTGATCTCCTGTAGGCCTTTAGGGTACCCTAAGGGAGGCAGGTGGTAAACTGGTGAAAATTGCATAAGTGGGAGACCACAGCTTGGACTGTGGGTGGGGGAACAAGTAGAACTTCAAAAATAGTAATGAAACAAAGTTTAAAAGGGACAAAAATCATTAAACAAATTAGAGGAACATTGGTGTAGAAAAATATTAGAAATATGACGGTATAGTTAATACAGAAGTGAGACTAACAGACAAATTTGGATAAGGAAGTTTGGGGAAGAAGCTTTTGGGGAATTTTTTGGGTTTTGAAAAAGAAGAAATTGCTATGAAAAGAGAAGTGGCAGCAAAGCAAGTTAACCCAATGAGAAGTAGGTAGTAGAATTAGGAGTACAAACTGGAGCATTTTATTATAAATCAAAAGAAAAAGTAAATATAAGAGACAAGAGATGAAGAAAGTTGAGTTCTTATAATAATACTGGGATAATTTCATCAAGTGATCTGATTATAAGAAATAGAAATTTATCTGTTTCAAATAAAATGTACAACTTTTATAATATTCATCGGGATTACACTTAGATTGTTACTCATGTGTATTTTAATGTAGATTCCAGTATAAATATTTGAAAATGTATTCCAAGTGATTTCACTGTCCAACAATGGGCTGGAGAAAAAAAGCTAGTGGTATTATAAGCATCTGATGAGATTAGAGAGACAATAACATCATTTGACTAAAAAATCAGGAAAAAGTGGAATTGGAAGAGCAAAGAATATATATTTTTTGAGGGGAGCAAAGGGATGGAGCTGTGTGAGGTTGTACACCTAGAAATGCTCAGTGCCATTGCAGACACTGTGCTCAGGTGCTGCTTGGGGGATCATTTGTATTGTGGGAAACGGAAGCAAGGTCAGCTAGTTGCAAGGAAAGTATTTAACCTCTATACTATCTTTCTGGCTCTAAAATGTAATTTAATATTTATTCAACATAGAGTCTTTTGCATGATCCCCTTCATCCCTCATCCAATCTTGTTTCACATCCTTTTTCATCTACTTCCTATCACTGGTATCTCTGGTACTTTACTATCTCATGCACTTTTAAAATATCTCTTCCTTCAGAGCTTTCCTTATATAGAAAATAGAATTTGCATGCAACCCTACTAAAATAGTCCTTTATAATTAATTACTTATATATTTAAAATTCTAGATATTGTATATTACACCTTGGAAAACATATATTTTTCTATTATAGAACATTAAACAAGGTAGGGCTTGTACCTTATTTGTTTGTTTTTTTGGAACATACTTATAATGCACAGGTATTACTCCTGGCTCTAAGCTCAGGTATCACTCCTGATAGTGTTCAGGGAACCATATCTGGTGCTGGGAGATCAAACTTCGATAGGTCAAAAGCACAGCAAGAACCTTACCTGCTTTCATATCACTCTGTTCTGAATGTCACTTTTAACATGTGCTTTTTCTTACATTTTTCATTCTCCACTTTTAAACTTCTTATGATTTTCTTTCTATCAATTTTTCTCCACCTTCCACTAGCTAGAGTACTTAAAACAACTTTGACCATGACATAAAAACAGAGACCTTTGACAAATGAGCCAAAGTCTGAACTGACAGCAAAACAGAGCATTCCCTAAGTATCTAGTCCTGTGGCAACAGCAAAAAGAAAATTGAAGGAGGGCTAGAAAAAGAGCAACAATCCACATTTAGCTCATTTACTCACAAAGATAGAACCTCTGGTTGTTTAGGAAAACTACAGTCTTAACAGTCTCAGAATAAAAGCAAAATACTAGCTATTAGCCCATACTTTCTTAATATCAAGAGCATATTTAATAGATTCTACTAGTGAACACTTAATTACTAAATGAGAGAAAGCAACTTCAAATAGCTTTTTCATAATAAAAATTATTAAATATACCCACTGTTAGATAAGGACCAAGAACTAACATATTCTCTAGTCTCATCCATAGTTTTCTCTTTTTTGCTGTTTCCACTTGTTTCTATTCATCTTTCAATATTCTCTGACATTTTCCACAATGATTCACAATGAACAGCAATTTCCAAAGAAAAATGTGTATATGTGGTGTGTGTGTGTGTGTGTGTGTGTGTGTGTGTGTGTGTACAAGTACATACATATGAGAGAGAAAAACAGAGACATAGAGAGACACAGAGAGATTAAAGAAATAGTGGGAGGGGAGAATCTTCACTAATTTTGCCACATTGAAGAAACAATCCATTTGGTCTAATCCAATTGGTCTAATTGTATAGTCAAAACCACCTAAGACATTAAATTCTTCAATACCAATCCAGTTGCCAAATTACCCTCTAAGTGAAGGAGTGGATATGAGTCATTAAAAATTTAGACACTGATTCTGAAACTTTACTTGGTGCCCAATTAACTCCTCCAAGTTTTCTAAAGCAATTAGGAATAAATTCTAATTTATCCTAATACCATTTTGGTTATTTAATATATTTTTCCTATTTTTTCTAATGTATATTACAACATAAATTATGTATTTTATAAGCAGAGTTAGATTTCACATTTCCCTAGAAAAATTCCAGATCTCTTCCTTACTGAGATTGACAAGAAACTATTTCTCACCAAATATACTTTTTTCCCATAGGGTGTACTGTTCTAAGAGATGGATATTAGATTCTCTTGTAACTGATGAGTAAAATGATCAGAATGGTGTGGTGGGAAGAAAGACTGAGGCAGTGTTGAAGAGAAAGAGATAAAAAAAATCATGTATCTTTTATAACCTAATTTTGGAAATAACATGGCATATCCTGTTAAATTTTTAATAATCACAAAGATCATCTTTGATACAATGTGAAAAGTAAATGGTTGTTTTTCTCAGCTTGAATTGTGTGACTGTAGAGTCCCTTTCATGAGCTAATAGTTTATTCTTTCATCTTGAAAATAACATGATATCACATCTGTTAAATTTTAATAGTCATATAGACCATCTCAGATACAACATGAAAAGTAACTGGCTGTTTTCTTGGACTTGAATCTTAAGTGTTTTTAAATTCACATATTTAGGAGTCTCCATGTTTTTACATTCCACTAGTGTCAGTGAGAAAACAACTTGAGGCATGAATATAGGATATCTAGGCACAAAAAACAAACAACTACTAAAGCTGTTAAATAAATAACTTCATAAATATTTAGAGTTTATCATATTAATTTTACATACACTAACTCAAGGACCCACTCATGAATTAGCCAGTTTTATGTCTAATACTATCCAGCACCTCTCCCATCATTCCAGTTTCCCGATCTTAATTCTGCAGGGTTCCCCTACTGACGCATGAGCTTCCTTCTGAAGACAACTTATGTTTCTGTTGCTTTTGGAATTTGCCGTATTTGCTATACCGTTTTGTTTATGTATATCCCTCATATTAGAGAGGCAATTCTGATTCTGTCTGACTCTCTCCTTCTGACTAACTTTACTTACCATGATACTCTCCAAATACAGCTATGTAGCAGCAAATCTTATAACTTTATCTCTTCTTAAAATGGAGTGGCATTCCATTGTGTGCATATATCTCTAGGATTCTGTTCTTGGACACTTTAGTTATTCCATATTTTGGCAACTATGAATAGAGTTTCAATGAACATAATAGTGCAAATGCTTTTGCTGAAGAATTTTTTGGCCATTGGAGTAGAAGCCCAAAGTGAAATTTCTGGGTCATATGGTGCTCAACTCCTAGATTTTGGGGAACAGTCCATATTTTTCCCCAAAACATTTGATCAGTCAACATTCCCATAAGTCTTGATTGAGGATCCTTTCCCCAATTTCCATGACAAACCTAGTTGTTATTCTTTCCTAATGTGTAACAGTCACACAAATCTGAAATAATATCTCATTGTTTTGATTTTATTTTCCTGATAATAAGCAATGCAATTTTTCTGTATGTCTTCTTTGAAACTATTTCTGTTCATTTCCCACCACTCACAGTCCCATTTTTATATAGTTATTTTTTATAAAGTCTTATATTTTTAAAGTTGTTCTATCAGTTCTCTATATATCTTGGATCTTAACTGATTATATGACTGGTGGACAAATATCATCTCCTGGGTTTTTTATTCTGGTCCTTTTTTTGTTTTCAGTGTAAAAGCATGTTAGTTTTATGAAGTCCAGTTAGTTTATGTTTATTTCTATATGGTTTGCCAATGACATTGAATCATTGAAAATACCTCTCCCTTCACTGTTATGGAATGATCTACTTACATTTTCTTCAGTATAATTTATGAACTTACATCTGATATTTAAGTATTGATCTATTTCATTTGACTTTTGTACATAATGTAGAAGGAGTCTTATTTTATATTTTTCATGTGACTAACAAGTTTTACTAACATCCTATGTTGAAGATTTTCTTGCTTCATTTCATACTTTTATCCCTTTTATCAAAGATTAATCATTCATATATACCTCGGAATCTGTTTCTGGACTTTCAATTCTATCCCACTGTTTGATTCTATCCTTGTTTTAGTACCACATTTATTCTTTATCATTTATTATAATACCATTACTACAACATTATAATATAGTTTGAAGTTGGAGAAAGAGATAACTCCAGATTTTAAGTTTATTTTATAAGTCATATTTTTGTCTACCAATTCAAGTTGTATAAACTAGACTGTTGAATTTTATTATGAATTGGTCTGAATTCAAAAAGAGCAAAGGGCAAATGTCCTGAGAAACACAGATATGAGATGTACTTACAAGGACGATAGCATCTGGCTATAAGCCACAGTATACAAAGCCAGGTTGAAATTATTCCATTGTAATTAGCAATATTAGAAAAATATTTCTGTCAAGGTAATAAAATAATGGTAATGGGATTTCCCATTTAAGAAAAATAACTGAAGGGGTGGAGAGACAGTACAGTGGATAAGGCACTTGCCTTGAATGTGAACAATCCTTGGTATTATATATGGTCTCCTGAGCATCAAAGCTAGGAGTAGCTCTTGAGCTTCACTAGTTGTGACCCAAATGTCAACCAACCAACAAACCAAATAAATAAATGAGAATAATAACTACTAATTACTGGAAAGAGGAATTCACTGGTGGAAGTAGATTTGGCACCACATTCAGCAAGCATATGCTATGTTATTTGTAAGGAAAATATTTCATTCACTGTATAAGATTATTTTTTAATGAAGCAAGATAGTTTTTTTTGTTTTTTTTTTTTGTTTTTTTGTTTTTTATTTTTTACTAAACTGCCTTAGAAAGTTGTAATGGGAGAGATAAAGGATGTAAATGTTCAAAAAGAGAACATGTTTATCTCCAGAGTGGAAAGAGCATGAAAAGATAGAAGCAAGAGAAATGTGTGTTTCGGGAAAACAAAGATTTCAATAATTTTTAAAAATTTTTTCACAATATTATTTTAATGTGTGTTTGAAAAACATATACTGAAGTAAAACAGTATTTACTGATTCACTGGTTTTAACATTACAAATAAATCTAGAAATTTTAATGACTTCTACTAAACTTCAGATAATGAAATTATTTTGAGTCTTTTTCTTTCTGACCAACTTGTATATTTTCCATGCACATTCAAAATCCTAAATGGAGCAAAGAAAGCCTCTTCAACAAGTGGTGTTGGCACCACTGGCTAGCCACTTACAAAAAGTTGAACTTAGACCTCCAGTTAACATCATGTACGAAGGTAAAATCCAAATTAATTAAATACCTCGATATCAGACCTGAAACCATGCAAGATAAGTTCTCTCATCATTATACTACCTCTCCTGAAACTGTTGTTTTCATTTTTGACACTAAACTTGCTAATGTTCTTTAGTAATTTTAAATTTCCAAACTAAAGTTTTGTTTCAAAATTAGAATATCCGGAATCCAAAGAGTACGGAAATCAGAATCTCTTCAGTATCAATAAGTCAATAATTTGGTTATAGAGATATTTGAAGTTTAGATATCAAAAACACCTACAGCTACTTGTAGTCATAGCTGACAACTACTTTATATGATGAAAGTTTGTTCTTACTGTGGAACTGGAGAGTCCCGGCCCTTTAATGACTTTATAGTCTTAAAAGTCTTCAATTTGGGGCCAGAGTAAAGTACAGATAGTAAAGTGGATAGGGAGGTCACTTTGCTCACAAATGACCTAGATTCAGATTCTATTTCTAGCATCTCATCTGGAGTGATTCCTCATGCAGAGCCAGGAGTAAACCCTGAGCTCTGCAAGGCATAGCCCCAAAACAATAAATAAACAAACTAACAAAGGCTGTAAGTTAAATTATGTAACTCTCTATGTTTGCCATTTCAGAAGGTCAAAAAGCTAGAGCACTCATGTTTTAGATGATATCTACAAATGGTTGCCTCTGGGAGTTTTAGAGAAGTATTAGTTTCCTGTTTGATTAGCAAAGGAGCAAGTCATTTCTATTATACCAGCCACTCCTGGGAAGCAAATTCTATTTTATGCTTTTTTGTTGTTTGTTTTGTTGGCTTTTGGGTCACACCCTGTACTCCTGACTTTGCACTCAGAAGTTGCTCCTGGTAGGCTCCGAGGACATATGGGATGCTGATATTCAAACTGGGTCTGTCCTGTGTTGGCCAAATCCAAGAAAGATGCCTTACCACTGTGCTATCGGTTGGCCCCTGTTTTATGCATTTAACAAAATGCATTTTCTGTGTTAATTGTCAGAATTCCTATGATGGAATGGGGAGAGGGAATCATAGTTTCATATGCATCTAAACCCTCCTTTTTTTTTTTTTTTTTTAAAGAGGTGGTGAATTGATCACGGGGAATTCAATAGCTAGGGTAGGGAGAGGATAAACATGCTATAGACTTCCTCCTAGACAAACCTCAATACTTGTCTTCAAGACCTGTCATAAGGAGGCTGAAAAAAATGTTTTAAGCAGAAGGACTCTGGAATGTCCCAATCTCAACATTTTCTGGAGTCTGGGATATGATAGTTCATGTATGTTCTATATACCATGACTGTGTATATGAGACAATATTTTTCAAGTCCCTAAGAATAAATTAGACATTAAAGTGATGTTTTAATTAACCAATTGGAAAAGTTCCAAGGAACAGAAGTTAGCAAATGAAACTACTTGAAATATGAATGAGTTACAAAACTACAGGAAGTGGAAGAAAAAGGAATGAAAGTTACATGAAAAACAGTATTTTGAGTGAATGGCAAATGGCTAACAATGAATATAAGTGTACATAAATGATATATTGTCAATGCTTTTTCCTTAAATTTGTCTCTTCTTTTTAACCCTATAAATTAGAAGGATTTCTGGAGTAAGGAAAAGTTAAAGAACCTGCTTGTTGTTTGACAAGCATTACAATCTCTTCCTGAGTTTCTAGGACCCTAACTCCTCAAACCCATTTACCAGTCTGCTTAACTGCCCACTTGAAGCTTCATAGTTCTTAGTGAATTACTTTAAATACATTATTTGAAAATAATTTTCTGTATAAACTGAGTTTGGACAAATATATTCATGTACTCTGGACAATGGTAATTATTTTTTCACAATATATAGGAAAAATAAGTTAAATATAAAGAAAAGGTTATAATGAATTCTATAGGAATGGATTGGAATTGTAATAATCTGAATGTGCTTAATGCTTTTATTATAAATACAAATAGATATGGAGGTTAATTTCAGATGTGTTTCATGTACGGATTATTAATAATAGATATTCCTATATACTACCTATATTATTATATCATAAATATATATTATAGAGATATAGTAGTTACATAAATGTTAATGTTTACATATTTACAATTGTAAAATGTTATCACATCTCATCATCACCAAAGTGCCCAAGAACCTCACCACTTGTATTTTTTTAACCCACATTTTTATTTCTCTCATCCCTTTCCTAATATCAGTTTTGTAATCAAAAGTTAAGGAAATGTCATCATTCAATAGTTGTGATTCCCTTGTCTCTGTGTATACGGTAGATGAGTGAAATAATCTTATTTGTACTTCTCCCTCTAATTTAATTTGATTAATATGCTATCCTCTGGTTCCATCCATTCTGCAGCAAGATTTCATTTTAAAGCTGCATAGTCATTCATTGTCATACGGATATTCTAAGGTCTGTCCATTGAGAAGAACTAGAAGTAACACCCCAAGAGAAATTAACTGTTGGAGTAACTGGTTCTTACATTATTCAGGATAATTCTTTGCTTGTGTTTGTCCCTCCTGGACAGAAAGAAACTCTAGATTGGCCCCCTACCCTTCCCTGTTCTCCACCCATGTGGGTGGTCCTACTCTTCCTAAAAAAGACCTCGGGTCAGAGAGACGTCTTCCGGTTTTGGTTTCAGAGCTGGCATATCTGCCTTCTGGTATCTTTGTCTGCTAGCAGATAGATTGTGATGGAAGTTCTTGAACCTGTTTTATCTTCCTACCCTTGTGTGGGTTATTTTATGTGTCAGAGTTGCATCCAGACCTGCGTTGCCCAATACCCCCAGGACTGGGCATGAGGCTTCCACTACAATGTTCAGAATTGCCACGCAGACTTTGAGAATATGTTTGATTTCAGGACAAGGACAAAAATAAACAAGATAAAATGCTTTTCCTATTGCACTGGCAGAGGTAATGCAATGTTCTACAATTTGCAGGGACAAGTCAAAATGGTGTTTAAGAGCAAAATTGAAAAAGGCCTCAATGAAAAAGCTAGGACAATTTGTAAAAGGAAAAAACAGAATTAGGATATAGCCTAGAAAATAAATACCTATAATGTCCATTGATATGAATATATGAGAAAAATGAAGAGTCAGCTGTTCCCCGGAAAAGAATCCCAAATAGTAAATAAGAATAAGAGAAATAGGAAATTTTCATTGTATATATTCTAATAATATTATACTAATATTAAATTATTGTAGGCATTATCCACTGATGATTGTTGAAATTAATGGTTAAAGCATGAGCAGAAATAGAATATTTGTTTGTGAATATATCTCTTACAAAAGACATAGTAATAACAAAGGGGGAAAAAGTAATATTAGTTGGAGATACCTTACAGGCACTATATTTTTAAAATAATCAAAGTTAATATAAGACATACTGACATCGGGTACTCCCTGAAGAGATAAGCTAAGAGGATCCATTTTTAGTATTACTTACAAAAAAATGAAATTTTATATACATCAAAATGATATTCTAAATATAACTTACTCTTCCTAAGTGCCAGATTGCAGATTAGAGAGGACAAGACACACAATAACAAATGTATTATGACACCTTAAAGACCCTGGAACAGAAAAAATATTAACAAAAGTCAGAGAAATGGGAATAAAATCTGTAGTTGAATTAATTGTACTATATTAAGTTCTGTTGATTTTATAGTCTGTATAATTGCATGATGATTATGAAGGGCTATTAACATTGAGAGACGGTGTGAGAGATGCAAGGCAACACTCTATTCTATTTTTACTTTTTTAGAACCAAAAAGTCATTTATAGATAAAATGTTTTCTAAAGCTTGAATAAACACTACCAATTTGTTAGGAGCATTTCCTTTGGAAAAAGCTTTCATTTTATCTTTCATAATTTACTGTTTTGTATAGTTAGGAGAAAAAAAAACCTTGCTATTACTTCCTTGCAGTTGTTCAGAAACTTTCCTATATGTGTGTTGTTTTATGGAAAAAATATTTTTTTTTATTTTTTGGACCATATCTGGCATTGCTCAAGGTTTACTTCTGTTTCTGCACTAAGGGAATCACACATGGAATTTCATGATCATATTCGATACCAGGGACCAAACCCAGGTCAGTCATATGCAAAGGAAGTGTCTTGCCCACAGTATTATTTCTGTGGCTCCCAAATTAGCAATGTTCTCATATCATGTTAAAAAGTATGGGGACTTTGGGGGCTGGAGTGGTGGCACAGGGCGTAAGGTGTCTGCCTTGCACAAGCCTAGGACAGACAGCGGTTCGATCTCCTGACATCTCATGGTCCACCAAGCCAGGGCGATTTCTTAGTGTATAGCCAGGGTAACCCATGAGTGTCACCGGGTGTGTCCCTCCCCCCAAAAATTGTATGGGGTCTTTAAACAAAAAATAATATTTGGCCTTTTAGAAGAAAAATTTCTTGTCTGTTAATGGTATTTCTATATAGATTTATGTAAATTATCCTCAAGCTATGTTCTATGTGCTAATTAGAGATAGATGTTTTATCATTTTTAAAAACTGAAATATGTGGGATATGTTGCCTTCTCAAGTCCTTGAAGGATGTCTTTTAACATTATTCTTTTTTTTTTTTTTTTTTGGTTTTTGGGCCACACCCGGTAACGCTCAGGGGTTACTCCTGGCTATGTGCTCAGAAGTTGCTCCTGGCAGGCACGGGGGACCATATGGGACACCGGGGGATCGAACTGCGGTCGGTCCGTCCAAGGCTAGCGCAGGCAAGGCAGGCACCTTACCTTTAGCGCCACCGCCCGGCCCCTTAACATTATTCTTAACCATAATGCCATATTTTGATTTAAAAATTTTAAAGTATTAAAGTCTACAAAATCCACTTCCTAACAACAAATATCTTTCTTGGAAGATTTGGAAGGCACTGTAGGATTTCACAGTGCCTCTGAGCCATTATTTTGACATGTTATTATATAATTCTGTGGTTGTGATAGATGGAACGAAAGGAAGCCTGTTTTCTCTCAGGGTCTGGATGAATGTCAAGAAATAGCTGAAATTAGCAGAAGCAGGCTTCCATTGGGAGCTTTTCTTGGAATCGACAAGATTCATTATGATAAAATCTATCTCTTAGATTTTAATTTTAAAAAGTGTGCCTTAAGTCCAAATACATATAACTGGGGGAGAGTAGAAGTAAATCTGAGTATGAAATTAATGCATAAATGGTATGAATTAATTATATAAAATAAAATAGTTTATCTTTTTTGTACCCGTGCCTTTTATATCTTTATCCAGTTGTGAAGGGGAAGATATTAATTACTGACTTAAAATTTTTTTAAAAAAAGGGTTCAAGAGATAGGAAAGGTATTAAAAGACATGCTTTGCATGTGGTCAACCCAGTTTGATATTTGGCAACACAGAGTTCCTTGAACATCAAATTAGTGTAGCTCTAAAGATCACTCACTCCACCATCATGAACTGCTAGTGACCCAGGTAATCCCCAACACTAGATGACTCAAGACCAGTTTATCTTCAAGCCCTCACAAGTGCAGGCATGGGTACTTTGTAACAATATTTGAGAAAACAACAACAAAAAAAATCCCCCAAAGTGCAACAAAGTAGCTGTGACCAGATCTGAGAACTTTAGAAAACAGAATATGTTTGAAAGAATGTACCTTTGCATATATCTTATATATGCATACATGTCGTATATCTATATAAAAACAAAATGTTTCCTTTTATTCTAATATCTGTGTATATGTATTCATATATTATATAGAAAGATATATAAAGATACAATAGTCAACGTAAGCCATTTCATGACAATATCAACACAAGAATGATTTAACGGTATGAATTTTACCTACTAATTAAGTTTAAAGTAAGCAGGATCACTGAAATATAATTTTATGGGTAACTATGAAATAAAAAATTCAATGTTTATTAAAAATAGAAAATTAAGGGCCAGAGAGATAGCATGGAGGTAAGGAGTTTGCCTTTCATGCAGAAGGAGAGTGGTTCGAATCCCGGCATCCCATATGGTCCCCCTGAGCCTGCCAGGAGCGATTTCTGAGCATAGAGCCAGGAGTAACTCCTGAGCGCTGCGGGGTCTGACCAAAAAAACCAAAATAAAATAAAATAGAAAATTAGGTAACATAACTCTGTCTTTTTTCTTGTTTTTATTAACCTCATTTCAATAATTTGAGGTGTGTATAGAGTCATTTTTCAGTGATTGACTTCTGGACTACTTCTTCTGTAGATCTCCTTTGTGAAGGAATCAGCATGGGAGGGGTTTGGTCCACAGTTCCGTTTTCAGCATCAAAGGGGGTGGTGGAATTCTTAAAACTTAGTATATACTTTGGCCAGTTAACTAAGTTTACAAGTGTAATGTTTCTTGCTTTGATACATATTTGTCTTCCTACGTTTGAATTTTATACATATTGAGGAGACTACTTTATTTGACTGAAGTAATTGATTAAAAAAAATAACCTACATGGAATTTAGAAATTGAGCTTCGCTTTTGCATCATTTAAATGTGATCTTGTTTGAATAATCTATAATCACTTGTTTTCCACGAAACAATTTGCACGCAACATTAATAAGACATGTAAAATGCAGAAACATCTCAAGAGCATCAATTAAAAACTTTTTATTAACAGTACTTGTTCATATATACCTGGATAAAATAAAAATTTGAAAGGAAGAGTGGTATTGTTTAGACTAAAAGAAATCTTTTATAAAAATTCTATATTAGAGGCCAGAGCGGTGGCGCAAGCAGTAGGGCATTTGCCTTGCGCTGACCTAAGATTGACTGCGGTTTGATTCTCCCGGCGTTCCATACAGTCTCACAAGCCAGGAGTGATTCTGAGCACATATCCAGGAGTAACTACTGAGCATCACCGGGTGTGGACAAAAAACAGAAAAAAAACTATTTTAGTGAAATATTAATATAAACAATGGAACTATTTTTGAAGAGCACATATTAAACTAATTTTTATCTAAATATTTTATTATTTATGATTTATTATAAAAGTATATATTTGGGGGCTTGAAAAATAATAAAATGGGCAGGGAATTTGCTTTGTATATGACTGACTTAGGTTCATTCCCTGGGCCCCTGAACCCTGTTTCCCAACAAGAGTGGAGTCCTGAGCAGAGTCAAAAGAAAGCCCTGAATACAGCAGATGTGGCTCATAAGCTAAGAAAGAGAAAGACAGACAGATAGACAGACAGAACCAAAGCAACAGAGCCAGAGAGCCAGAGCCAGAGAAGAAAAAAACTAAAAACCACACTCTTAGCTAACTATTCTAATCAAGGTTTTTCTTTTTCTTTGAAATGATTTCAAACAATTAGACTTAAACTGCTATGAATGAATGAAACTTAATGAATTCTCCAAAGGCTCTATTGATTACCATTTTACTACCTAGATTTTTGTGACATTAAAACACACCAAAACTGTTATATGCAATGAAATGTTTGTCTGAAAAGCTTAACCTGAGTGTGAGTAGATGGGGGTATGATGTCAAGGCTGCTCTTTAAATGCTTTTATGTGCCATCTCATGAAATCAGTCTCCAACTATTTCAATTGCAATTTTCTCTGCCCAGGGGTCTTGCACCCTGGCTCATCTCATTTTCCAGTGTCAGCTACTTAGAAAGCTCTTTTCTGCCATCCCAACTAAAATTAGTGACTCAAAATCTAAATGCCCAAATACCTAGTTATAAAAATGTTTTTTAAAAATATATGGATATACAGCTTCTTTCTTGTTTTATGTTCATTTCCTCCTGAGATATATGTAATATATATTTCTATAGAATAGGTAAGATACATTTATTATGCAACTTCTTTTTACTTTTTCTCACAAATACTTGTGAGAAACATATATTATTACATATAACTTATATTAAACCTTATCTATGAGAACTTTTTTCAATTTGTTGCTTTTATTATTTTGGTTGGTTTTTATTTTTATTTTGGAGGTTTGTTGTTTTGTTGTTGTTGTTGTTGTTTTTTGTTTTTGTTTTTGTTTTTGTTTTTTGTTTTGGGTCACATTCGGCGGCACTCAGGAGCTGCTCCTAGCAGGCTCGAGGGACCATATGGGATGCTGGGATTCAAACTGGGGTCTGTCCTGTGTTTACCACATGCAAAGCAAACACCTTACTGCTGTGCTATCGCTCTGGTCCTGGATTTTTTTTTTTAATTGAGGCACCGAGATTCATGAGAACTAAATCTTAAGTGCTTTATTGTGGGAACATATAAAGATGAAGAACATAGCAAAGAATATTAAAATTTTGATGATCTATAAATTTGAATGCTAAGAATATAATTGCTTTGCAAATAGTCTTATAGTTTACACTTTAAAAATAATGAAAATGTGAAAAGTCATAAAACTTTTATGTTGCTAGTTAGGTGTTATAGGTAGATAAAGATATTTTTTATGTGTTAAATAAAACTTTGATTTAACCTATAAGCTATTTAATAGTAAGAATCCTGATACTGTCATATGCCTTATGTGATCCTGGTTGTGTGTGCAGTGTCTATATTTGTTTAGTCTTCTATTAGAGTTGTAAGTATGTATTTTCCTTGTTGTTGATCAGTTTCAGAAAAACAGATCGTTTTGTGGCAATTTTGAAGATAAAATGGTGCATAATCTATAAAAAAGGTATGTTTTTTTTTTTTTTGGCCACACTGGTGATGTTCAGAGGTTACCTTTTGCTATGCACTCTCAGAAATTGCTCCTGGCTTGGGAGATCATCTGGGACACCGGGGGATCAAATCGCTGTCTGTCCTCGGTTAGTGTGTGCAAGGCAAATGTCCTACCTCTTGCGTCACCACTCTGGCCCCCATAAAAATGTTGTATATCTCCACTGGCCTCACTTTAAAATTCTGTATTAATTCTAAATTCTATTTAAGAAAAGCTTAAAATTAAATTGAAGCTATGTAACCAAGGAAGTAAATACAAAATGGTAATTCAAGGTGGCAGATTAACAAATACCACTCAGAAATGTGCTTTCAAGCAGTAACCTAGAAGATAATTAATTTAATTAAATGGCATGAATAGTTCTAAAACTCACAATACATTCTGTTTATGAAACTGCTGTGTGCATATTTAAATTTCTTAAACAATTCTCAAGTTAGACATATTACAGTGTGATGAATAATTTTTCAACTTTCTAAAGCCACTAAGCAAAACATTTGTAAAAAGGTCGTACTTTGATGACCTCTCTGAAATACAGGTTCTAACACATAATTTACATTTCATATATTTTTTATCTTAACATAAGTGTATTATTAAATAATTAACATCAATATGTAGAACCACAAATTCAGAATAAAAAAGTTGAGAAAGGAATAATTATACATATTATTTTAAAGTACATAATGATGACCTAACAAAATGGTTATTATATTTTTTATAATTTTTTATTTAAACACCATGGTTACAAATTTGTTCATAATACAGTTTTCCCCCCACATATGAAGTTGTTCATAATTGAATTACTGACTTACAATATATAACCTTCACAACTGCACGTTTTCTGCTACCTCTTTATATTAATATTTCTTTTATTTGGACTTTTCAGTATTCTATGATTTAAATCTTTTCCAAAGTTATAGGAAAAAAGAAATCATATAGACTGATTAAGTAAAATTTAATGTGAGTCATACCATGTCTGTGAATCTTGAATAAGAAGAAAAGGAGCAATATTTTGTACAACTTTGTATACAATCTACGCAAACTCTTGTTGAAGTTAGCAAAGTGGATTTAGAAGACTATGTATATTTCAATATTTCTGTTCATATTGAAGATTAGAAAGACTATTTTAAGAATTGAATGTTGCACTTTGCAAATCTCAGTTTAGTCAAGAGTAATTTATTGCTTGTGAAAAAAGTAAAACATTCCTTAAAGGGCAGACAGATGAAACCTAGCCAACTAAATTCTTAGGCTAAGATAAACTTTAAAAGCTAGAATGTCTATAAGGAGCAAAGAAGCTTCACATAAAATATACAGAATTCCGGCACTCTGGACATTTAATGGGAAGGAAAAGCAAGGAAAAAAGCAATATCATATTTTAGGATAGTCGCATAATGTTTGAATTATCAAAAGGATGAAATAATATAGAAAATTTTGACATTTTGTGTCAAATGCCCATTTGTGTCTATTTCTACTGAAAATTTAATAAATTAATATGCCCCTTTTTAAAATTATGTGAACGTTTAGGAAGCAAATAACTTCTACAACTTTTTCCAGCTTACAAGGCTTTTGACCATACATGTATATTTTGGGGGTGTGGGGTAGGATTTAGCCCCTTCCAGTCATGCTTAGAGGTTACTTCTGGTTTGAGAACACTCTAGTGGTGGTTGAAGATCATATGGGATTAAATTGGGAATGACTATAATGCAACAAAACTACCTTAACCCCTGCACACGATCTCTTTTTCTCTTTTCTCTCTTACATACACACACACACACACACACACACACACACACACACACACACACACCATATATATTTATGACTGTGCTTCCAAAGCTGTTGCTGCTGATCTGCAATCAAGTGTAATAGGACAAGTTTTAAACAGCAGAGTAGAGAGCAGTAAGACTGCTGATAGGGTATCCTATCCCTGAGCCCTGCCAAAATGAGAGGTGAACAAGCCTGAGTACCACTGATTGTTGCTCATCCTTCTGCCAAGAAAAAAACATGCCTTAAAACTTAACAATTCAAGGTTTGGGTGTATGTTTTTTCTCAAAGATAAAATGATTGTGTTCTTATCAAATTCCACTCTGCGCATCATTAAAGTATGAGTGTCTGTATGAAGTTTTAAAAAGAGAAAGTATTATCTATTAAATAATTGAAATAATGTGGCACTTCTGGAAGGGTAAAATATTGGATGAAGTTGGGGTTTTCACTCAGTAGGAGAGCAGTTATCTTGTGTATATGTGTTCAATGTCTAGAATTGAGGGGGTGGACTAAGGAGGTACAAAATGCTTATGAAAGAAATGCACCTTTTTCATTATAGCACTATTCAAAAAATATCATAAAAGAATGATAGAGGGAAAGGGAAGGTGTTATTCAATATGTATTGGAGAATAACACAGTTGGAAATTTGTAAATTAAAATCATTGTGACCCTTCATGACCATTAGAAATTTCAAAGGGAAATAATGCTAAACATTAATTTTAGAGATCTCGAGGATATAGAAGAGCAATACAGTTTTTATCAAATTTCTGCAGGTAGAAAACTTTCTAAATTTTCTCTCCCTTCAAATTTTTGCTTCCAAATTTTAGAAATTCTATTGCTTTCACTCTAATTTAAACAAATCAGGTGCTTCCTCCAAAGATAGTGTTTTTCCTTAAAACCTATCAGATAGCTGAGGATGAAAACAAAAACATACAAACAAGAAGCAAAATACTGAATTCCTGAACATTTTAACCATCCTAAAAATGAGGAACATCGTTTTTTCACTCCTGCAAGGTAATAGGAGGAAAACAGAACAAATGTACACAGTAGCAAGTGGCTTAGAGTGACAGCCCAGGAACCTGACCACAGAACCATAAAGGAAACCACCACCACTGAATACTAGTACTAATATTATTTTTATAAGTAGTGTTTTATTTAACAAAATAATCTAGAGATTGTGTTACTGTGATCTACATATGATTTTTATTCCTGTGACATGGAGAGGTTATAAGTTCAAAGTTATGTTTGTATGGCACAGTTATGATTTATTTGGTAATGTAATTTCATAGCTTTCAGTAATAGCTATGCTTCTCTTTGCTTCCTAGTAAATATTTGGTTAAAGATTATTCATCAGTATGGACTGATTAAGTTATTTACTGGTTGAATGAAACCAAATCATCAAATACTTTTTCTACCTCCTCTACAAAGAAACAAATTCAATACATATTAATTTGAAATTTAAGAGTATTGAAAAATTAGGATAAGTAGTTGATTTTACAGAACCAGAAGCTTTTTATGTGTGCAGGTGTTAGGGTTTTGTGCTCCAAAATTTTCATACTGCAACATCATGTATTTGTTTTAGAGTTGTCCTCTATTCTCGACTCAAATAACATCTAAGAACTAATCTGCAAGCTAATTTAAATTCTATCAATAGTGGAGATAATTCTCCCTTTCTTTAGTGTGGAGAACTATGCCAGATATCCTAAAGGATGATAGAGAGAAGTCATTTTCTATTATGTAAATGTATTAGCATACTTCCAAGAACCAACTTCAAGTGATGCAGTGACTCTAAAAAAAATTTGTACAATTTTTATGAATTCTGAATATACTTTACCACTTAAAATATTGGATATTGTTTCATTTACCAAACTCAAATCTGCACTTAAAAGGATGTTCATATAAATAACAGTCAAGAGACTCCCAGAAAACTATAAGAGCAAAGTCCTTTCCTTATTTAATAAGAGCTTATAGTGGTGTAAATTTTTGCATTATATTAATGCTATGCTCACATTTTGTCCTACATAATACTTTTCCCTAAGGTTTCCCAAATATAAATAAAAGATGCTCAAGGATGTTTTCCTGTTAGAGCAGGGAAAATCCCTCCCAGATTATCCTTACCAAGTTACTACAAAGGCAGTCATCAAGGGGATGATATGAATTGTAGCATAAGAAATCCTCAGTAATAAAAATCATTACCCAATTCTCTTTTTTTCTTATTAGCTATGTTATTTTTTTTTATTTTTTCTTAGAGGACACAATTTTTTTTTAAATTAAGTCTTTCACAATAATATTTAGGGGACAGTGACAGTGAGGGCCATTCCCACCACCAGTAGAGACCTCCCTCCTTTATAGGTCCCAGCATGTCTCCCATATATATCTCTAGCCTTAGTCCCCTAGACTGCTAGTGTAACAGGTATTACTGGCTGTAGTTTAAGTCTGTTGATACTATTGTTGTTGACTTTGGGTTAGGTATTTAGGTCTGATCATTTTTTTTTTATCTAAACACCATTATTACTAATATGACTGTAGTTGGGTTTTGGTCACAAAAAGAACACTCCCCCCACCCTTGACCAATGCAACATTCCCATTACCAATTTGCCCCATATCCCTCCACACACACACCCAGCCTGTATTCAACACAGGCATTCTACTTCTCTCACTCATTAACATTGTCATGGTAGTTGTTAGTGTTCTAACTGCACTCACCCCTCCTTGAGGTGAGATTCATATCGTGAGCCAATTCTTCTGGCCCTCATCTCTGGGCATTATTAAAATAATGTCTTTTATTTTTCTAAAAACCCATAGATAAGTGATACTATTCTGTGTGTGTCTCTATCCCTCTGACTTATTTCACTCAACATAATAGTTTCCATGCCCATCCATGTATCGGAGAATTTCATGACTTCATCTCTCCTGGCGGTTGCATAATATTCCATTGTGTATATGTACCACAGTTTCATTAGCCATTCATCTGTTGAAGGGCATCTTGGTGTATTTCCAGAGTCTGGCTATTGTCAATAGTGCTGCAATGAATATAGTTGTGAGGAAGAGATTTTTGTATTTTGTTTTTGTGTTCCTAGGGCATATCCCTAGGAGTGGTATAGCTGAATCATATGGGAGCACAACTTCCAGTTTTTTGAGGAATCTCCATATTGCTTTCCATAAGGGCTGGACTAGGCTGCATTCCCACCAGAAATGGATGAGAGGTCTGATCATTTTTTATTTCCATTCAATGTTCGTGAGACTGCTTGTCCCTAGTACCATTCACTTTTTATTTTTTCATTTTATGAGCCAGAACAAGTTGGTTCATTTCTATTGTTCTGCTGAAAATAAATAAGCGGGGAGGAGCCCCTGTCTAAGAACTATGAATATAAGTTCAAAAGAAGAAAGAGAAAGAAACAAAACAAAATAAAAAAGGGAGGGGGGACTGGTGCAGCAAGATTTTTTTTTTTTTTTTTGCATAGGAACAGTAAGTATTGGGAAATTAGAAAGGAAATTCCCTTGGCCCAAGAGTTACAGGATTTCCCCACCCTTGAAGCATTGTTATGGGATCAATTACAAGCTCCAGCCTGTTCATTATCGAACATCGAGATCTTTTTATGGTGCCAGGAAATGTTCTGCTCAGTTGTCCAAACCTCTTTTTTGGGGGGAGGGGGAGTTCTTTACCTTTATAATGAGAAAAATATAATATTTAATACTTTAAATGAGTTTTTATCTTTCCTAAAGCAGCCAAAAGTCTTGAAATCTAGCCTTCTCTGGTTCTCCTAAAACTTTTACCTCATCTACTTTCATTTGCCATTCACTTTTGTTGACATCTTTAAAGTCTTTTTCTTTGACCTTCCAGTTTTCCCCTTTTTCTTAACAGTACTTAATATTTATGAGTTATTCTTGAGCTCAGATGCCACATTACTAGCAATGAGTACACAGTTAAACCAGAAATAAACAAGTCATCCTCTAATTATTGATAAAAACTTCTTACTTAGAAGTCACAGCATCACCTCAAAGTGCAAAGCCCTTAAAAATGAGTAACATTTCTGTCACTTCTGTGCATCATAGAAAGCAGTGAGTCACCATCACAGATTGGACAATTTCCAACACATTATTTACTTTACATAACAATACTATGGAATAAGTGAAATTAATGCTTCAAATACTGAGCAGGAAGGGACACAAAAACCCAGGCTACCTGACTCAAATCACTGTCCCTCCTTTTCAATCCAAGGCCTACCTCTTTCAAGAAGTTTAACTTTCTGAATTCCTCACTTTTGGCACTGTCACCTTGGATTAAAAAGTAGAAGCCCAAATGACAACAAATGCTGCCAGAAAAAATAGTGCCTAAATGGTCAGATAACCTTGGTTAAACAAAAAAGAACTGCAAAAACAGCAAACAAGAGACAATGAATTTATCATTCAGAAGAAAAAAGGATTTTAAGATGACTTCCTAGTTCTGAAATAATACAAATTATGTTTTTCTGATTTATTCCAAAATCAACGTTTTTTATGAATATGTTTTAGGAACTATGTGGGGAAAAAAGAAGCTTGAACACAAAAATGTCAATAAAGCAATAAAGGTATTTTTTTACAAAAATTTATTTTTGGCACCTATAATGGGTACATTCCTCAAAAGGAACAACATATAGTAATTAATCACATTTTAATATTTCTACTTATCTGTCCAACTTAAAATATATTGTAAAGTCGAAGTAATTAACTTTCTTAAACAATTTATTTTCCACCCAAAGGTCAGCAATCACTCTAACTTCAGATTATGCTGTCATAGATGATAACCAAATGGTCACTTGTCATTATACTTAGAATAATATAAAAAATTTTAAGTCAGGTAAGTAGCAAATATAAAGTTGATATGAAATAACAGAAATCCCAGTACACATTTATATTGATCTGTACTAGAAATAAATAAAAAGCAAGCTTTATTGAAGAATCATAGCATTGGGTAGAGGGAGGAATTATATCGTTCAAAAATGGTAGAAAATCTTAGGTAAGATGAAATTGGTCTATGATTTTAATCAAATAAAGAAGGATGGAGTTCATTGTTACAGTTGATGACACTTTGAGAAAATACGTTTACGAAGTTCAGTATTAAGAGTCTTCAGGCAGGATGCTACTTTTCCATTATCTTTACATAGACTGTGTTAAACATTTATGGTATTTAAGAACAAAATATTTATTCATTTATCGGGCAATTAACAAACAATAGAAAATTATGAGAGCCAGACTAACCTCAGGCCATCTCAAAACCCCTGAAAATGGAGGCCCCCTCAAAAAAATTTTTTTTTGTTGACAATGCATTGGAAGAACCTTGTGTTATCTAATACAGTATGTAAAACAGATAAAATTCAATGATCTTTAATGGAAAAATGTCACAGTATTTGAAAATTAGGAATGTTTTATGGTAATTTCTTTTTAACCAAAGTAGTACTCAAAACCTGGAAGATGGAACAAATTCCAAACTCTCACTTACTTCTATCACCTTAGTTTAATAATCCAATAAATGACAAAAAAGACAAATAATGAAAACAGCATCATATAACACAGCAGCTTTGTTTGGCTTCCTCTGGATAAAATCTTCAGTTTTCCCATAGTTTTCCCTAGAAATCCAGTTGTAGAATCAAATTGTGAATCCTTCATAAAGAAAAGAAAAAAATATATATAATCTTATTCTAATCTTCTATATATGAACATTTATTTTTTTCATTGACATGTGATGTTTAGTCAATTCTGGAGTCCATTCTTAACTGAAGTAATAAAGCTCTTCAATGCAAAACAGAATATTCTTTCAGTGAATACAAACTTCATTATCATAAAAGCATTTATTTTAGTCCTAGTATAATTCAAGAACTCAAACCATTGTAAGTATTATTTATGTTAAGCAGATTAAAAATTAACAAAAAAAGTAAATGGCTTGCCTATCACTAAGAGTTTTTCTGTACGTTTTGCTGAGGCATTGCTTAACAAAACTGAAAGATTGTACCACAATAAAACAGTTCAGCTAAAATTTAATATATGGTACAGTTAAATATATCTGTATGTCTAAGGTCTTTTTTTTTTTTTTTAGAAAAAAAGACTGATATTAGTTTATTAAAGACTTTTTTTTTTTTTTTTTTTGGTTTTTGGGCCACACCCGGCAGTGCTCAGGGGTTACTCCTGGCTATCTGCTCAGAAATAGCTCCTGGCAGGCACAGGGGACCATATGGGTCACCGGGATTCGAACCAACCACCTTTGGTCCTGAGTCGGCTGCTTGCAAGGCAAACGCCGCTGTGCTATCTCTCAGTTATTAAAGACTTTTAAAGGTTTGGAAGCAGAGCCTATTAAAAGTTAAAAGAGGGGCCGGAGTGGTGGTGCAAGCGGTAAGACGTCTGCCTTGCACACGCTAGCCTAGGATGGACCATGGTTCAATCCCCTTGTATCCCATGTGGTCTCCCAAGCCAGTAGTGATTTATGAGCAAATAGCCTTGAGTAACCCCTGAGCATCATCTGGTGTGGCCCAAAAATCAAATAAATAAATAAATAAAGTTAAGAGAACATCATGTTTAAATAGTAAATATGGTAAGAAAAAATATGGATATGTAAAACAATATTAAAATACAGCTAAAAGGTCTTTCAATTAAAAGGACTAGGAATGTCCTAGTATGGATTAAAGATGTTGTACTCCCATAAAATCACTATATTTCCAAGTTAACAGAGTTTATTTACTAGGATCACATGAGGTGTGTTATTAAAATTCATGTGCCTAGTTTTCTTTTCAAAAATTAAAAATTATTATTTTTGGAGTCAGAACCAGGTATTCTCTCAGAAAGTCACCAGGTAATCCTAAGAAAAACATTTAAAACAAAGGGTATTTTCAATGCCACTGTCATTTTCAAGTTGTACATTTTTTCAATTAAGTGAAGCAAGTAGGAGAAGTTTAGAGAACTGAAGAGAATAAAAGGAAGGCTAGCAGGAAAGATATGTTATTAAGCTTTGTATAAAGATAGGTTCTTAGATGTTATTATGTGCAAACCTCAGAAATGATATCTATGAGAGACTGCAAAAGAAATATAGTAATAGTGAAAAGCACTTAGCTGATTGGATATAAGATGTTTCCTTGATTATTTTTAGTCTTATTCACTGTCTTCTAATATTCAAAATAATTACTTGTCCTAAATATCGAACATTAAAGACACATAGCTTTTATCTCCTCTTTTTTATTAGGAATAGGTGAAGTATTAAGGCTAGCTAAAAATGTTAAAATAGCAAAAATATGCTTCAAAGTTATTTCAAACTAGCTATATATAGTTGGTTGGAAATCTCAGACTAATGATCTCTAGATAGACTTCAGAAAGGTAAAAGTAAATTATTACACTTACCATATCAGCTAGTAATTTATTTTGACTTTTAACTTCATGGCCTATTTCAATGGAAAGCTATAACAAAGGAAATACATTATTACTAAATATATTATTTATTTTAAATCTTAAAGTATTATATTTTTATTTCCCAACTCTAGACTTTGTCTTCTTGCTTTTCTCTATATTGTATCTTACCATTCACTTCTAACTTTTGAATATTAGTTTTTATTTCTGCATAGTTTTTGTATATGTAAATGTTTTGCCTCTACTCCTCCTCCTCCTATTCCTCTTCCTCCTCCTATTACTATCTATTACACTTTATATTTTAAAATACATAAAAGTATCCATATTACCTATATTTAATGATTCACAAAGAAAATGTTATATTACTTTCTATATACAACAATAATTTCTTTAGATTTAAAACACATTTTACAAGGACTGGAGTGATGTCAGTAGGTAGGACATTAGCCTTGCACATGGTCAACCTGGGTTCAATCCCTGGCATCCCATATGGTCCTCCAAGCCTGCCAGGAGTGAATTTCTGAGCCAGAGTCAGGAGTAACCCCTGAGCAGTGCCTGATGTGTCCCTCGAAATAAAAAATAAAATAAAATTTATTATCAATATTAAAATTTTACAAGTCAGTATTATCTAGGTCAGAACCCTATGCAGCATAAAGTTTGAATGTAAGAGAAAACAATATTAAATGTTAAATATGACTCTTATTTAAGCTAATACTATTTATTAAGTCATATGGACAAATTCAATCAAGGCTTCCTTTTCAAAATATTTAGATAGATAAGAGCTACTAAAAATTTACAAATGAGATTTTCCAGGGCGGGATTCAGAACATAAAAACCGGCCTGCAGACTGCTGCAGAAGCTGGATTCCCTGCTTGGGACATCAGGCGGGGAAAAGACACGAATCTAAGCCTGCGCAGAGGGGCCCAACTGTGAGTGTGAACTGTAAATATCTGTCTACTGTCCTCTTGTGTGAAACTCTTGGGAGTGGAGCAAAAGAGGCTCCAGAAATCTGCTCTCCCAATCCCGGAGGCCATTTCCAGGGCGGGATTCAGAACATAAAAACCGGCCTGCAGACTGCTGCAGAAGCTGGATTCCCTGCTTGGGACATCAGGCGGGGAAAAGACACGAATCTAAGCCTGCGCAGAGGGGCCCAACTGTGAGTGTGAACTGTAAATATCTGTCTACTGTCCTCTTGTGTGAAACTCTTGGGAGTGGAGCAAAAGAGGCTCCAGAAATCTGCTCTCCCAATCCCGGAGGCCATTTCCAGGGCGGGATTCAGAACATAAAAACCGGCCTGCAGACTGCTGCAGAAGCTGGATTCCCTGCTTGGGACATCAGGCGGGGAAAAGACACGAATCTAAGCCTGCGCAGAGGGGCCCAACTGTGAGTGTGAACTGTAAATATCTGTCTACTGTCCTCTTGTGTGAAACTCTTGGGAGTGGAGCAAAAGAGGCTCCAGAAATCTGCTCTCCCAATCCCGGAGGCCATTTCCAGGGCGGGATTCAGAACATAAAAACCGGCCGGCAGACTGCTGCAGAAGCTGGATTCCCTGCTTGGGACATCAGGCGGGGAAAAGACACGAATCTAAGCCTGCGCAGAGGGGCCCAACTGTGAGTGTGAACTGTAAATATCTGTCTACTGTCCTCTTGTGTGAAACTCTTGGGAGTGGAGCAAAAGAGGCTCCAGAAATCTGCTCTCCCAATCCCGGAGGCCATTTCCAGGGCGGGATTCAGAACATAAAAACCGGCCTGCAGACTGCTGCAGAAGCTGGATTCCCTGCTTGGGACATCAGGCGGGGAAAAGACACGAATCTAAGCCTGCGCAGAGGGGCCCAACTGTGAGTGTGAACTGTAAATATCTGTCTACTGTCCTCTTGTGTGAAACTCTTGGGATTGGAGCAAAAGAGGCTCCATCAGAGCACGGCAGCTCCGCTTCGCTACGCGGCCGTGCGCTCCTTCTAAGAAAAGAACACCATTGCAACAATAAGAAAAAAATCACAATAAGAACTGTGCTATATCAGAGAAGCAAGCATTTCTCTCTGGACTGTCTTCTCTGTTGCATGCTCGGGCCTAAGATTTGACCCAGTGTGAGGCTTCATCCACGGAGGACTCCCCTCCCTTAGAGGCAAGCCAGCCCATCCAGAAAGGGAGGAGCCAGAAGAGTGTGCTGCCTACATCATATAGACAATGAATACCACCACAACACGTAGAAAAACCCACAATACAAGTGTGACAATGGGGAAACAACGCAGGCCAGCATCAGACATAGAGAATGAAGATGACAATTCTGAGGACCAGATAATGACCAACCAACTAATCAACCTCTCAGATAAGGACTTTAGACTAGCAATATGGAAGGTGCTCAACAGACTCCAAGAAAACCATGGATCGAGTTGAACAGAACACTAATTAAGAACCAAGAAAATATGAAGGCAGAAATGACAAAACTCCAAACTGAAATAACATGTCAACTAACAGGACTGAAAAAGTCAGGTAAACGAAGTGAATGACAAAATGGATAAGCTCTGGAGCAGGGTATCAGAAGCTGAGAATAGACTTGGTGCTGTGTGGAAGATGAGATACATAACAATTCCAATCAGCAGGAGAGATTGGACAAAAAACTTAAAGCAAATGAGCAGACAATGGAAAAATTAGTCAAAGAATGGGGAACAGATGAAAATAGAAGTCTATGATAAGATCAACAGAAACAACTTAAGAATCATTGGCGTCCCAGAGACCAGGAAGAAAATTCCCAGGAAGAATCAATGGTCCAAGAACATCATTAAAAGAGAAACTTCCAGAGCTAAAGAATATAGGTGATCAAATCCTGCATGCTCGAAGAGTACCAAACCAAAAGAGACCCCAGAAAAACCACCCCAAGACACCATCCTAGTCACAATGACAATCCCACAGATAGAGACCAGAATTCTGAAAACAGCAAGATCAAAAGGGGGAGGAAATTACATTCAAGCAAGCATCCTTGAGATTTACAGCAGACCTGTCACCATGAAACACTCAATGCCAGAAAGCAGTGGTGGGATATTGTGACAAGGAACTGAATGAAATGAATGCTTCACCCAGAATACTATACCACACGCAAAACTCACTTTTCCGGTTTGACGGAAGAATACATGGTTTCACTGACAAAAAGCAGCTCAGAAACTTTACAGACACAAAACCAGTCTTAAGAGAAAAACTGAAAGACCTAATTTAAGACAAGACTAACCAAAAGACACCAAATTTCGATATAAAGATGGCATTAAATCCCAGGGACAATTCTTCTCTCTCAACGTCAATGGTCTAAACCTGCACCAGTCAAGAGGACACAGAGTGGCTAAATGGATCAAAAACTCAATCCAACCTTCTGCTGCCTACAAGAAACACACCTGAATAGTCAGAACAAAACTGGACTCAAAATAAAAGGCCTGGAGAAAAATCATCCAAGCAAACAACACCCATAAAAAAGCTGGAGTGGCCATACTAATATCAGATAATGCAAACTTTATACTCAGGAAGGTGATGTAAGGGACAAAGATGGACATTTTATATTAATCATAGGGGTATATAGAGCAGGAAGAATTCACTCTCCTAAACCTATATGCACCAAATGAGGGGCCAGCAAAATATTTAATACAACTGTTGACAAATATCTGAAAATAATATCAATAACACACAATAATTGTGGGGACCCTTAACACGGCTTTGTCAACACTGGACAGGTCAACCAGACTGAAACCCAACAAGAATATACTAGACCTGAGTGAGAGAAATGGAAGAAAGAGGCCTAGAGGAGTATATATAGGACACTCCACCCCCAGAAACCTGGATACACATTCTTCTCAATGTACATGGGACATTCTCCAGGATAGACTACATGCTGGCACATAAAACATATCTCCATAATATCAAGAGGATACAAATTTTGCAGACTACCTTTGCTGACCACAAGGCTCTGAAATTATTTGTGAATTTCCAAAGGGACTCAGAAGAAAAACATTAACACCTGGAAGTTAAACAGCCTCATACTCAATAACCAGTGGGGTCCGAGATGAAATCAAGGAGGAAATCAAAGGGTTCCTGGAAACAAATGACAATAAAGACACAAACTATCAGAACTTATGGACACAGCAAAAGCAGTACTGAGAGGAAAATTTATAGCTTTGCAAGCACACATCAGGAAGGAAGAAGGAGCTTACCTGAGTAGCTTAATGACACAGCCTAATAGAACTAGAAAGTGCTCAACAAAAGGACCCAAAAATAGGAAGACAGAAGGAAATAACAAAGCTGAGAGCAGAAATCAATGAAGTGGAAACCCAAATAAACAATCCGAAAGATCAACGAAAGCAGAAGTTGGTTCTTTGAAAAAAATAAACAAGATTGATAGACCCACTGGCAAACCTAACAAAGAAAGAGAGAGAGAGAAACTTGATAACTCGTATTAGGAATGAAAAAGGAGAGATCACTACTGATATGACAGAGATTCAAAGGGTAATCAGAAACTACTTTTGAGAAAACTCTACGCCACCTAAAAAATGAGAACCTGGAAGAATGGATAAATTCTTGGACTCTTATAATCTTACCACGGTTGAAGGAAGAGGATGTAGCATATCTAAACACCCTCCCCCCCCATCACCATTGATGATATCAAAACGGTAATCAAAGGTCTGCCGAAAAACAAAAGCCCCAGGCCCAGATGGATTCACTAATGAATTCTTTCAAACTTTCCAAGAGGAACTACTACCAATCCTGGCAAGACTCTTTCATGAAATTGAACAACACGGAAACCACTTCCAAATAGACTTTTATGAAGCCAACATCACCTTGATACCTAAACCAGACAGAGATGCTACAAAAAAAGAAAATTACAGACCAATATCGCTGATGAATGCCGATCGCAAAGATCTTCAACCAAATCCTGGCAAATAGGATTCAATGCCTCATTAAGAAGATCATCCACTACGATCAAGTAGGTTTCATCCAGGAATGCAAGGCTGGTTTAACATCCGTAAATCCATCAAACATCATACACAACATCAATAACAAGAAAAATAAAAACCACATGATCATATCAATAGATGCAGAGAAAGCATTTGATAAGGTCCAACACCCATTCTTGATCAAAACTCTCAGCAAGATGGGAATCGAAGGAACCTTTCTCAATCTAGTTGAAGCCATCTACCACAAGCCAATGGCAAATATTATCCTCAACGGAGAAAAACTAAAAGCCTTCCCTCTAAATTCTGGTACAAGACAAGGCTGTCCTCTCTACAACCACTCCCTATTCAACATAGCACTGGAAGTACTTGCTATAGCGATTAGGCAAGAAAAAGATATCAAGGGAATTCAGATAGGCAAGGAAGAAGTCAAGCTCTCACTGTTTGCCAGATGACTGATACTCTACTTAGAAAACCCCAAAAGACACCACCAAAAAGCTTCTAGAAACAATAGACTCATATAGCAAGGTGGCAGGCTACAAAAATTAACACACAAAAATCAATGGCCCTTTCTATACACCAATAGCAATAAGGAAGAAATGGACGTTAAGAAAACAATCCCCATTCACAATAGTGCCACACAAACTCAAATATCTTGGAATCAACTTGACTAAAAATGTGAAGGAACCTATACAAGAAAACTATAATACTCCTGCTCCAAGAATAAGAGAGGACCACGCGGAAATGGAAACGCATAACCCTGTTCGTGGATTGGCAGGATTAACGCATCAAAATGGCAATACTCCCCAAGGCATTATACAGATTTAATGCTATCCCTCTAAAGATACCCATGACATTCTTCAAAGAAGTGGATCAGGCACTTTTGAAATTCATTTGGAACAATAAACACCCTCGAATAGCTAAAGCAATCATTGGGAAAAAGAATATGGGGAGGAATTACTTTCCCCAACTTTAAACTGTACTACAAAGCCAATAGTTATCAAAACAGCATGGTATTGGAATAAGGACAGGCCTCAGACCAGTGGAATAGACTTGAATACTCAGAAAATGTTCCCCAGACATACAACCACCTAATTTTTCGATAAAGGAGCAGGAAACCCTAAATGAGCAGGGGAAAGCCTCTTCAACAAGTGGGTGTTGGCACAATTGGATAGCCGCCTTGCAAAAAATTGAACGTAGACCCCCAGCTATCATCATGCACGAAGTAAAATCCAAATGGATTAAAGACCTCAGATATCAGCCCCAAAACCATAAGATATATAGAACAGCACATAGGCAAGACACTCCAGGACATTACAGGCATCTTCAAGGAGGAAACTGCACTATCCAAGCAAGTGAAAGCAGAGATTAACAGATGGGAATATATAAGTCGAGAAGTTTCTGCACCTCAAAGGAAATAGTGCCCAGGATACAAGAGCCACCACTGAGTGGGAGAAACTATTCACCCAATACACATCAGATTAAGGGGCTAATCTCCAAAATATACAAGGCACTGACAGAACTTTACAAGAAAAAAACATCTTAATCCATCAAAAAATGGGGAGAAGAAATGAACAGACACTTTGACAAAGAAGAAATACAAATGGCCAAGAGACACATGAAAAAATGCTCACATCACTAATCATCAGGGAGATGCAAATCAAAACAACGATGAGATACACCTCACACCCACAGAGAATGGCACACATCACAAAGAATGAGAACAAACAGTGTTGGCGGGGATGTGGAGAGAAAGGAACTCTTATCACTGCTGGTGGGGAAATGCCGTCTAGTTCAACCTTTATGGAAAGCGATATGGAGATTCCTTCAAAAACTGGAAATCGAGCTCCCATATGATCCAGCTATACCACTCCTAGGAATATACCCTAGGAACACAAAAATACAGTACAAAAACCCCTTCCTTACACCTTTATTCATTGCAGCACTATTTACCATAGCAAGACTCTGGAAACAACCAAGATGCCCCTTCAACAGATGAATGGCTAAAGAAACTGTGGTACATATACACAATGGAATATTATGCAGCTGTCAGGAGAGATGAAGTCATGAAATTTTCCTATACATGGATGTATACGGAATCTATTATGCTGAGTGAAATAAGTCAGAGAGAGAGAGAAAAACGCAGAATGGTCCTCACTCATCTATGGGTTTTAAGAGAAATGAAAGACATTCTTGCAATAATAATTTCCAGACACAAAAGTGAAAAGAGCTGGATGTTCAGCTCACCATAGGAAGCTCACCCACAAAGAGTGATGAGTTTAGTTAGAGAAATAACTACATTTTTGAATTTTCCTTATAATGAGAATGTATGAGGGAAATGGAGAGCCTGTTTAGAGTACAGGCGGGGGTTGGGGTGGGTAGGAGGGAGACTTGGACATTAGGTGATGGGAATGTTGCACTGGTGATGGGTGGTGGTTCTTTTACATGACTGAAACCCAAAAACAATCATGTATGTAATCAAGGTGTTTAAATAAAAAAATAAAAATTAAAAAAAAAAAAAAGAAAAAAAAATTTACAAATGATTACAAGTATTGATCTATGGTTAATTTGCATGGAAAGCATATACACAATAATAACTAAAGTAATTCTAGAATACCACAGAGAACAGAAAATAAGCCTTCCCAAATTTAACAATTCAGAAAGAATAAAGGCGGTGGTAAATCTAGATAGACCAAGCTTCCCTAACTACTTCCCTAAAACTGCCATTCATGCTAAGGAAAGAATTTCCAGAGGATCACAGCTTTCTTCTTTCATTGTTAATTCAGTCCTTTTAATTGAATTTGACATAGAAAACTATAAGGTTTATAGGCTGAAGACAATTCATTTATAGAGGTAAAGGAATACCAATTAAAAGGTTGCCAAAGGTTTTGGCAACATGAGTTTCAACAAAATGTTTTTTAAGAGTTCAGTATGATTATGACAATGCAAAATCAAACATAAAGATTAGGAAAATACTTTTTAATTTCCTTTTACATAATATATTATGATTCTATAATATTCACTCAATAGTATTAATAGTTATGCTAGGAACTGTAGAAAATGTAAAAGTACAGTAGGAAACAATTCAGTTGGTAAATGTCTTTTACACACATAATTCTAATGCAGATATTATATAGTAAGCACTACAAAAATACTACAAATAGTTTTATGTTCTTAAGGAAATAAGTTACTTTTAATGTTCAAATCAGGCAAAGTTAGGAGTATATGATGATGAGGTAGGGACTTTCACATCCGGCAAGATGTTAGCTAATACCAAGGAGGGAAATGATGGTGAAGGCAAAGGAATAGCAAGATTAAAAAGATGGGCATTAGGAAATGGCAGTTCATGTAGTACAGAAAATTCTGATTTTCGGTAGCAACATAATCAAATTCTGAAAACATGGTGAGTGAGACGTAAAAAGTTGTGATTCAATTCTGAAGGACTTCTTTGATCAAGCTGTAAAGAGTCTATTTTATTATAGTAAGAGAGGATGTTGAAAACTTTTGGGAATATAGGATGCAATATTAAAAAGTCTATAAAAATATGATTATGGTGGCATGTAGCTCAGACTATTAGGCAACAATTAAGAACAGACTGAGGAAAGGTCAAGAAAATTTCCTAAAATTTTGTTTAAGTAAATGAAGAGCAGTACTGCAAATAAAAAAAAATGTAAAAAAAAAACATATAGAAATTGATATTCTGAAGAAAGAAACATATAAATTGGTGACTAACCTGAGGTAAAAGGTAGAAACAAAAAGAATGAAATATCATCTCTTAGGAGGTGCGAATAAGAAACAAATCCAGGGTAAAGGTTACTTAAGGGTTGGAGAGTGATAGTTCTTTGACATTATTACAGATAATAAACAGCTATGCAGATGTAATGACCAAAAATAGCTGGAATTTAAGAAAATAATCAAATTTATTATACTATTTGATTGGTCACATTTTCTGAGCATCTCTTTAAGTCATGTTCTATAATTGTGAGTGCATTTTGACTTCAGATAATAAACAGCTATGCAGATGTAATGACCAAAAATAGCTGGAATTTAAGAAAATAATCAAATTTATTATACTATTTGATTGGTCACATTTTCTGAGCATCTCTTTAAGTCATGTTCTATAATTGTGAGTGCATTTTGACTTCAATGAACTAAATATTGCATTTGGATATATGAATGTTTGATGGCCAATTTGGATAAATGAACGTTTGATGACCAGGAAAATAAATAATATACAAGATACAATATTATATGTACATAAATATACAAAATCAAAAAGCATCTAGCATCTGTCATGTACTTACGGATTTTATGGCAGTTACTTTGTTTCTCAGACTTTCAGTGAGTCTATCATTTTCTTCTTCACAGGCATTATACCCACTATTAGCATAGCCGTAGTTTCCATAGTTGCCAGGAGGCACCCCTTCACCTGCCAGAATCAGAGTCACAACAAGCATAGATAGTTGTAGTGTAAATAGGCACTTTTGAAATCTTGATAGGAAAGAACCAAAAAAGACCCCTGGAGGGCGTTGCAGACCATATATGTTTCTGATATCCATATTCAATCAAATAAATTAAAAACTAATAATCAGAGATCAGATCAAATCTTATACTCTCTCTTAAGCAAAGGAGATCACACTTATTTCAATATATATTAAGTGCTTACTAGCTAGCTGCCCACAAGACACTATAATACGCACCAATATGAAATTTTTAGATATTCCATGCTCAATACAACTACACTACACCTTTTAAATAAGATCTAAAAAACAGTGGCATCCTGTAGTATTCCTTCTTCTGGCATACTTTACCCAACATGATATCTTCCAGTTCCACACAGGTAAATGAACAAATAAATGTAATAATATATTTCTTTTAAATAGTAGCATTAACTACACAGTGAAGCTTGCTTATGAAGGGAGGGAAGACAGTACAGCAGGAAGGAACCATTACAGAGGGAAGGTCTTTCATGGTGTCTCTTTCTCATAATTAGGAGAGACGAGGAATAATTTATGGGACACACTTACTGGGCATTAACAAATATTTCAGCAACTACCATGTGCCAAACCCATTCCCAAGTGTTACTTGTGTGCACCTTAGCTTCTAGAAAATAGCATTGAGAACAAAGAAATGGTTTCCACTTGCCTAATAAAAGTACTCATAATTCATCATGTCAAGTGATGTTTGAACAGTGAACTCATATAAAAATGTGTTACGAATTAAGAGAGAACAACATGATTTAGGATTTAGACACAATTTGGAGGGTCCCCCGAAGTGCTTGGGACTTACAAAGGTAGTAGGAGGAAGGCCATGTAGTGACAAAGATCAAACTTGGGGTCCCACTGCAAGGCATGTGCTCCAGTCCTTTGAGCTTTCTCCCTGGAACCTCACATAGTTGCAACTGAAATCACTAATCTGCTTAGTAAATAAAAAGCCTATTTGTTGAATAATGATTATGTGAAATAAACAGTAAGGAAACTGATGGAGGGAAGTGACTAAAACTACAAAGGATTACTAGAGGAATAAAATAATTCTGGTGAGGATGTTTCATGGTAGTTTCAATCCTTCTCTATGTGGAACATTTTTTTCCTCTGCAACAGAACTTATTGGGCCATGAGAAATTAGACAATTGAATTGATCAAAAGTTGGAATTGTAGAGCATTAGTACCAAAGCTATGGAATCTTCTAGTCCTAAGAGACAGATACTGTCTGTCAAAAACATACAGTTTATGTAACTAGATTGGTCAAGACTTGAAGTAGATTCAATAGTGTGAGGTTTGTTAAAATTTATTTAATTTGGGGGAAGAATGGGGGCCACACCCAGCAGCACTCAGTCGTTACTTTCTGCACTCAGAAATCGCTCCTGGCAGGCTCAGGAGATCATGGGATACCGGGGATCAAACCCAGGTCCATCTTGGGTTGGCTGCATGCAAGGCAAATGCACTATTGCTGTGCTATTACTCCAGCCTTTAGTGTGAGATTTGGGGGGGAAATGACACAGACAAAAAAAAAAAAAACAACGTTTCTTTAAACTTAGAGAAGAGGCAGTGATAGTGATTGCAGCAATGATGGTGCTGGTAAGTTAAAGAACAGTTGAGATGTGAAAAGGAAGCTTTAAAAATTAAAAAAATAAGTATACCGAAAATCATCAGAAATTTTGTATCCACGGTGCTTAAAGAAAAATGTAATTAAAATAAATTTTTTAAAAATAATTTCATTTAAATATATGAGCTAGCTTATAAAATTATTTAAAATAAAGATTTTAGGGGCCAGAACGGTGGTGCTAGAGGAAAGGCGTTTGCTTTGCAAATGCTAGCCTAGGACTGACCACGATTCAATCCCCCAGAGTCTCATATGATCCCCCCAAGCCAGGAGCAATTTCTGAGCACGCAGGAGTAATCCTTGTGTGTCAATGGGTATGGCCCAAAAGCCCCCCCAAATAAAAGAAAATAAAGATTTTACTCTACCCCAAAATAAGTAAACAAACAAATAAATAAGACAGGTCCTTTTCTGTAACCAGATAATAGTATACTTCAAATGAAGTGCTTGCTTTGCAGTCAAAATTTCTAGTGTTTCCTGAGCTCAAAACTAGAAGTAATCCTTGGGTACCACTGAGGAGACCAAACCAAAACCAAGCAAACAAACAAAAGCAAAATATATAAATAAAAAAAAAACAGGTGTTTTCTTTTAGCAATGCACTTAGTCAGGCAGTGTTCAGGGGCTACCAGTGTTCCCCCCAGTGCTGGGTAAAAGTAGGGGATCACCACAGGGAAGTAATGATCAAACTAAGCCTGAGCACATGCTAATTGTGTGCTCTACCATCTGGTCATATCTCTCTAGCCCTACCTAAAGCTCCTTTAAAGTATAACACAGCACAAATCTCACTTTTTAGACATTTTAATAAAATATCTCAGACTGTACACAGTATTAATATTACATTCCAGATTCAACTCCAAGGGCAGATACTGTTCAATTTATGGCTGAATATGCCTCATAAATACACATACACCACACACATAGGTCAATCAATAATGGTCATAAATTAATCAATTAGTGAATAAATCTGAAATTGCTTTTAGTAAACTGTGCATATTTAACAGTAGATATAGTGTATCATATTTTACTTTAAGAATGAAGTATATGGAGCCGGAGAGATAGCACAGTGTTAGGGCATTTGCCTTGCACATAGCCAATACAGGATTTGAACAGTAGTTCTCTGAGCATGCCAGGATCTATTTCTGAGCACAGAGCCAGGAGTAACCCCAGAGCACCAGCAGGTGTGACTCACAAAAAAAAAAGAAAACAAAACAACAACAAAAAAAGAATTAAGTATATTTAAAGAAAGAAAATGTATAACAATGTACAGTGAATATACATTTTACCTCTGGTTTCAACTATTCTTATTTACCTCAAATAATATTTATAATCACTGAACCTGCTAAGTACTTTATATGGAGATCTACATTCACCATCATAAAAATAATAACAAAATGCTTACAGTGTGGTTCAGAGTCAAAATCTCCCCATTCCATTACTCACTCACTACTCATAAAACTTTCCATATTTTCTATTATAAAAGTAACATTTCCACCCCTCAAAAATTAAATAACCATTTTTAAGACACACCTTTTCTTCATTTGTCAGTGATTCTCTATATAAATGCTAAAACAAACATGATCCTATGATCTTGAAAGAAAAGAAAATTGTCTTATTTTAAGACTAAGTTTTTTCTTTTTGTTGTGGGGTCACACTTGTCAACATTCAGGAGTTACTCCTGGCTCTGTGCTCACGAATCCCTCCTGGTGTTGCTCCAGGATATCCATATGGGATATCAGAGATCAAAACTAGGTTAGCACCATGTAAAGCAAGAACCATAAACAATATACTATCTCTCCAACTTATGACTAAACTTCTAAATATTAAATATGTGCATACATGTGTTTCTAACATGTAATTTCTGATCAGATTAAATTAACCAATTGATAATTTCACCAAAGAATTCCCAAGTAAGTGGTCATTTCTCTATTTCCTTTGTTGTTCCTGTTCCAGTTAATTCAAAATTCCTATTTGATTTGTTGCCCAGAAATCTTTCAATACACATTTCTATTATTAAAGACTTCATTTTTTCTTACATTACCACCTATTCAGAGGACAGAAAGAAAAACAAACCAAAATACTAAAACTTACTACTCCAAATTTAATCATATCTTTCTTGTGGACTACTGCTATGATAAGTTGTAGGAAAGTCAGTGTCAAAGATCATCCTTAGCACGTATACATTTCAGCAAAGGCTACTATATAAATATCACTACTTATCACAAGCTTAAAAATTCAAGCTAATACATGCAGGTATCCTAAACAAACAAACAAACAAAAAAAAGCAAGGTCTAAAAATTACAGGCTCTATCATAGAAATTCTAATTTTACTGCTCATGGACCAAGGAGACAATGGTTAAAAAGCTCTTTAAATGAATCTCCTGTACAGCCAGGCTGAAGAATACTACTTCTAACGTTCCTTTTCTTGACTTCTTGACACATTGCTGCACAGAAAGTCAAAGGAAGTAAAGGATCCAGTTATAGGATCAAACTTAAATTCTCAATTGTGAAATTACATTTGAGGTCATAAACTGAATGTGTGGTTAACAAAGTTTAGCAGCAGTAAAAGTTACCAGAATCCATAAGGGCAAAAAAAAAAAATGTATTTAAAAGCAATGTCATGGGACCAGAGTGGTGGCGCAAGCGGTAAGGTGTCTGCCTTGCAGGCACGTAGGAAGGACCTGTGGTTTTATCCACGGTGTCCCATGTGGGCCCCCAAGCCAAAAGAGATTTATGAGCATATAGCCAGGAGTAACCCCTGAGCATCACCATTTGTGGCCCAAAAACCAAAAAAAAAAAAAAAAAAAAAAAAGGTAATCTCAAAATGAATGTTTCTGGCAATGTTCTGCTCACGTTGCATTTCTCAGGAAAAAAAGAAGAAGAAAAAAAAGCTTACTCCATGGTATAGTTCTATGTTTCTCATATCAATCAAATCACTTTAATAACCCTAAAACACATGATTTACAATTCAAGGCTAACCATCTAGGGAGTGAGATGGTAGGCATCTTTCAAACTAGAATTTACCTTTTTCCTGCTTTCATTATTCAAGTTCTAGTTCAAGTTTTTATATTTTCACAAACTTTTTATTCCAAGCTTCTCCGAAATCCTGAGATATTCCTTTTCTTTAGAACTTTAGGATTTCAATGTATGGCTACCACAATGTACAATAACTGCTATTTTGCTATTCTCCAACTAAATTAAAAACTTTGGGAAACACATACAAAGTCAAATTTCACCATATATACAGTTTTCTCAACTATACAGTGTTTCAAGTCATCCCTACTGATGAAACAAAGAAAACCAATTAGTCATATAAAATTAAGATTGCTCAAAATAATTATTATTTTTCTTAAATTATCTGGCAAAACTTTCAATCATCCAAATATTCATCAAAACCATTTCTCAGAAATCACTTCTCATATTACAATTTGTTAGTGTTGGAATTTAGAGATATTGGCAACCTTCGCTAACTTTAAACTCTTGAAACTTGTAAGAAACATTTTTATTTTCTTTTTTCCAACTTACAATAGAAAAGGGAAACATTTCAAACACCTGGTGAATATTCTCAATTACACTATACACTTAAATATCTACTTTAAAAAATTCTTAATAGCTTCATAACAAAAAAAATGGGTTTCAAAGCGCCACTGAAGTCCTTGTGTCTACTACTCCTACTGTTTCTTGTGCCAAAAGATCAAGGACAAACACCAACTCATCAAGCCTAGTGCTACTCTACTCTCTGAACAGTGAAACAGGATTATAGATAGGAAATGTTGTGTGGAAATGGCCTTTAATCTTGATGTTACATAGCCTCACTTCAAGTGTAATGACGTGTATTTTACCTTTGTAACTCTAATACAGTGCCATATGCAACACTCACATTTAAGGTTTCATTTTCAAAAAAAAAAAAAAAAAACTAAGATACAAGGCCAGTATAAGAAAGAAAAGAAAAATAGTGGGGTCGTTGAAAGCAGCAGTTTCTAGAAATCAAGTTCAATATGTATTAATAGCAAAACAAAACACTTGAACACTTGGATCTCAGACCTCAGAGTTGACACCTGTTTACAACCCCACCCCCCAGCCCTCCACTAAGATGCAAACTTGGACCAGAACAAAACTTCAGGAAATTTCAAGAAAGTGGGGGGGGGGGGGGGCGTGTTTCCAAACTTGGCACGACCTCGGAAGACCCCTCCAAACAGTGTGCTTTCTGGCTAAGTTTAAGTGAGCTCATGTCCCGGCTCCTGGCATGAATGATCCTAGGGCCCAGAACTTCGAACCTCAGACTTCTTACCCAGGCCTGCGCGCCTCATCCTGCCAGGAATGGGAGGGGAAAGGCGGGCGTAAGGGTAAGTAGAATGGCAGATCCCCGAACAGCGTCTTCAGTACCAGGTCCCTGCGAGACACCAAGACTTGCCCCTAAAGCGCCACGACTGCAGTAGCCTAAACATCGCGCACGCTTATGGCGTCACGCAGGCGCCAGTTCATATCGCTCAAGTCATCTTGGGAGCATTCTGGGAAATGTAGTTCTTCACTCTGGAGGGAACTCGAGAGGCAGAGGTGGGGCTTTCAGTTAGCTGCAGAAACCAGCAAGGCTTCCGAGTTAAGAGACTGCAGTCTAGCGACTAAAATCCCTCAATTTAGGGTTCTGGCTGTCTTCCTATATGCTCCGTAGACTGTGCTTCGGAATTGTTGGCTTTTCCAGACTCAGGAAAAGATTGTTGATCTGCGAATCCTACCCCCCCTCCTATTTCCCTCAAGAAAAGTTTATTCCAGTTTCTGTCCAAGATATAAGTAATTTGAGAGTCACAGAATAGTAGAACGAGAAAACCTATTTGTACACGATCACCTCTATAAAAAATCAGGTTACCTGCAATGGGGCACCTGTTTAAATAAGAGCTGCTGAGAAAGGAGAAGGAGAAGGTCTCTAGGGACAGTGAAGACTTAGTTGCATGTAAACTGTGGGACTGCTGCTTTGCAAAGAATCATAAATAACTGGTCAGTGACGAACTTGAACCCTAAAATTCTGCCTTTTTGCCTTTCTTTTGGCCAGACCACACTGGGCAGGACTCGAGGTTCCTTTGCAATAGTGATCTGGGACAAGCCCTTCTAGGTATTTGCACCAGCTTTAAACGTGGATTTTTAAATTGACACAAAGAATGCAGAAATATTTTTACAAGTTTAAGAGTTTAAAACTATGCTGATTGCTGTCAGGAGAGATGAAGTTATGAAATTTTCCTATACATGGATGTACACGGAATCTATTATGCTGAGTGAAATAAGTCAGAGAGAGAGAGAAAAACGCAGAATGGTCTCATTCATCTATGGGTTTTAAGAAAAATGAAAGACATTCTTGCAATAATAATTTTCAGACACAAAAGAGAAAAGAGCTGAAAGTTCCAGCTCACCTCAGGAAGCTCACCACAAAGAGTGATGAGTTTAGTTAGAGAAATAACTACGTTTTGAACTGTCCTAATACTGAGAATGTATGAGGGAAATGGAAAGCCTGTTTAGAGTACTGGCGGGGGTCGGGTGGGGAGGAGGGAGACTTGGGACATTGGTGATGGGAATGTTGCACTGGTGATGGGTGGTGTTCTTTACATGACTGAAACCCAAACACAATCATTATGTAATCAAGGTGTTTAAATAAAATATAAAAAAATGGAAATATTCCCCAAAGCAGTGTACAGATTTAATGTGTCCATCTAGAGATACCCATGACATTTATTTTTAGTAATTAAAAAAAAAAAACTATGCTGGTTGCGGTGATAAGGTTCTAAAATGAGAGTTTCAGTTGGAATAAAATACAATGAATTTCATTTTGTACCGAAGATTAAATGAAATAACTTAAAAAAAAATCCTGATACACAAATAATCAAAGCCCAGACGGTGTTGTAGTTTTTGCTATTCTAAAGATTTCTGAAAATGCAATGTCTGCTCAGTTGATGCTTTTAGATTTATTTCTACAAAGATAGTATTATTCTCTTTTTTGTCAACTATTTTAATGAGGTAATAATCTTAATTCAATCGTGTTTTGAGAAGAAAAGTACCCATCAGATAAGGGCCTAATATCCAAAATATACGTGGCACTGACAGAACTTTACAAGAAAAAAAAATTAATCCCATCAAAAAAATGGGGAGAAGAAATAAACAGACACTTTGTCAAAGAAGAAATACACATGGCCAAAAGACACAGAAAAAAATGCTCTATATCACTAATCATCAGGGAGATGCAAATCAAAACAACTATTAGGTACCATCTCATACCACAGAGACTGGCACATATCACAAAGAACGAACAAACAGTGCTGGCGGGAATGTGAAGAGAAAGGAACTCTTATTCACTGCTGGTGGGAATGTCGTCTAGTTCAACCTTTTATGGAAAACAATATGGAGATTCCTCCAAAAACTGGAAATTGAGCTCCTATACGATCCACCTATACCACTCCTAGAAATATACCCTAGAAACACAAAAATACAAAACAAAAATCCCTTCCTCACACCTATATTCATTGCAGCAATATTTACAATAGCCAGACTCTGGAAACAACCAAGACGCCCTTCAACAGAAAATGACTAAAGAAACTGTGGTACATATACATGGTGGAATATTATGCAGCCCTCAAGAGAGATGAAGTCATGAAATTTTCCTATATATGGATGTACATGGAACCTATTATGCAGAGTGAAATAAGCCAGAGGGAGAGAGATAGACGCAGAATGGTCTCACTCATCTATGGGTTTTAAGAAAAATTAAAGACGTTTTTGTAATAATTCTCAGAGACAAAAGAGAGGAGGGCTGGAAGGTTCAGCTCATGACATGAAGCTTACCACAAAGTGAACAGTTAGAGAAAAACTACATTGAGACCTATAATAACAAAGTGAATGAATGAGGGAAGTAGAAAGCCTGTCTAGAGTAAAGGGGGGGTTGGGGTAGGAGGAGGGAGATTTGGGACATTGGTGATAGGAATGTTGCACTGGTGAAGAGGGGGTGTTTTTTACATGACTGAAACCCAACTATAATCATATTTGTAATCAAGGTGTTTAAATAAATGTATTAATAAAAAGAAGAAAATTATTCATGAATAATATACCAATTCACTGAAAATAATGGATTTTTAAAAGTTGCAGCAGGTACAGATATTGCAAATAATATCAAAGGCTTGGTAAGAGAAATTGTAGCTATTCTATTATTTAAAAATTATTTTACAAAAAATCCACTATTTACAAAGTATTAACAGTTGGGTTTCAGATATACTATGATCCAGCATCAATTCCATCATAAGTGTCTTCTTTCCTCCCTTTGTATTCCCCAGGTTCACTCACAAACCCACAAGTCCCTAGGCTACACCTTTACAAGAATATTTTAAAAGTTAATTGTTGACATTTGGATCTCTTGTTTTCAGTGCTCTTATCTCTATGGTTTGAGTACTTTACACCATAGATGTACTTGGATACTTTGAATTCTATTTCCTATTGCTTCCTATATATGTCTTTTCAGCCTCCCTCAATTCTTTTCTTTTCTGTCCTCCTGATATTCTGGGGCCAAGAATGATCTAGGTATCTCCCCCTTTCAAAATTTGCTTTCCCTTATCCAGTTATTCTATATGTTATATCTCATATGAGATCATCCTATGTTTGTTCTTTTTTGATTACTTCATTTAATGCAATATCTTCCAATTCCATCCATATTACAGTGACTTGCATGCTTTCATTGTTCCTTGGACTTATATAGTATTCCATCATGTGTATAGTCTACATGTTCATGTGTCATTTATCTATTGTAAACACCTAGGCTGATTCCTTTTTCATCTGTGGAAGTATCTTTCCTGTTAAAGATACACTAGTTTCATAATGAAAATTTCATCTTAAGAAAGTCTATAAAATATATAATTTTTAAAGATTAACTACTAGGGGCTGGACTATAATATAATATGTAGGGCACTTGTTCTGCATGAGCTGATCTAAATTTGATCCCTAGCATCCCTGAGCACCACCAGGACTAATTCTTGAGTGCAGAGCCAGAAGTAACTCCGGATAATTACAGAATATGGTCCAACATCATAATAAACAAAAATAATTAAATGCTTGCCATACATACAAGATACATGTTTTCTCTGGTACAACATTTCTTCTTCTTCTTTTTTTTTTACAAGGATGGGATATATGAGTGTAAAATATAGTCTGGGGCATGGGAGTAATGCAGAAATAAATAATACTAGCACTGTAAGCCAAGACATATCAAAAGGGTTTTATGTTGCACTTGTAACCTAAAAACCCATATAGTTGTTTGTTGTTACACATTACCAGTCTCAGATTAAGATGGTTTTTAATTTGAAAAAAAAAAAATTATGCCCAAAAGATAGAAGGGTGTAGTTCTAGAGAGGTGTAGGTCTAAAGAGGTCTAGAATGGCTCTTGCCATTCACACTACAGATCTTATTGAATTCTCATCTCTGGAATTTCTCTGACCCCCACCCCTCTGGACTCTATGCACAGAGCCAGTATAAACTCAAGCACACCAGATGTGCCCCCCCAACAAAAGAAAAGAGATCTAGTGCACAGAAGATAATGATTAAATGTGGCCAGAATTAACATAAAAAGAGGGGAGTACTTTACATTTTATTGTTATTTTTTAATTGCTAGCTTTCTTAACTAATTAAAGCAAAATAAAATTCTTATAGATATGTAGTAGCTAAAACTTTTACACTTAATGCATAAGATAATTTTTTAGAAAACATCTATGCTTTTGTGGTATCTATGAAAGTAATAAAAATTACTTAAGTATGGGCCAGAGCAATAGCACAGCGGTAGGGCATTTGCCTTGCAAGTAGCTGGCCCAGGACAGACGGGTTCAATCCCAGCGTCCAATATGGTCCCCCAAACCAGAAGCGATTTCTGTGTGCATAGTCAGGAGTAACCCCTGAATGTCACCGGGTGTGGCCCAACAACAAAATCAAAACAAAATGAAGTTCACACTTAGTTTTATTTTTATGACACTGATAGACACATTGACAATCATATAATATTTTTGTTTCATTTATTGACTGTTTGTATTTCCCAGCGATGTGATTAGTTATGCATAAATGAGAAACAAAACATTCAATAAGTTGTTCAGGGATAACAATTGCTGTCGGAAATTTTTATTTTATATTTGTTTTATTTTATATTTGTTTATAATAAACCTAGTTTTTCTGTTTTACAAACATAGCAGCACCACTTCTTTACAAGTGTCATATATAAATTCAAGTCCTCCTAATTAAGTTTATTAACATAGAAGCATTTGATAGACTGTTCAAAAGACTCAGTCTCAAACTTGAATTTAATTAACAATTCCGTGATCAGTGAAAAAATGTAAAATTTTACCCTTAATTTATGTTTAGGGACCAGAGCAGTGACACAGCAGTAGGGCGTTTGCCTCCATGCAGCTGACCTAGGACGATCATGGTTCGATCCCCGGTGTCCTCTTTGGTCTCCCAAGCCAGGAGCAATTTCTGAGCAACACCAGATGTGCCCCCCCCAATTTATGTTTAAAAAATTCTTATAAATTAGAATTATATGTTTATAATACTGCACAGCATTAATAATAATGTAATTATTATACATAAAGTTAGTATTTAATACCAACGTTCTAAGGGAATCAAATCTGGAATTCCCATTAAAGGTTGATTAGATTCCAGTAATTTTCCTGTAACTAATTTGTATTGACTTCCTTTTTTTGATTAGCTTGTTGAAGTCAGCTATGTCAATGGTCCATTTTTTGCTGAACATTATACAAAGTTACTGAATGTTTGCAAAGGTGACAATGCAGTTCAATGGAGAAGAGGTCATTTTCCTCTTAATAAAATCACCTAGTTCAACACTCTATATATCCTACTTTCCATCAAATAAGTTTCTTCATTACATAAAATTAATAAAATGGATACAGATCTAAAATCAGAGATAAAATTAATTTTGAAAGAAAAAGTATAGATGTACAGGACAAAAAGAGTTTCTTAAATAGAACACACATATACGTCAACCAAAATGGAAATTTTGATCAATTATATTACATTAAAATAAAACTGATTATTAAATAACACCATTAAGAGAATGAAAAGACAAGTCACAGTGTGGTATGAGATATTTATGATACAAGGACTTATGTAATACACTTGCAATTAAAAAAGATTAAACTTATTGAGAAATAAACAAAATTTTGAAAAACTCTTCACAGAAGACTTCCCAAAAAATCAATATAAACTTGAAGTGTTGCTCACAATTCAGGCATCAGAAAAATGTAATAACGAACTTCAATTAGATAATGTTTCATCTCCTCTAAAATATGCAATGCCAAGTATACATATAAATTTAGATCTCTAAGAACTTTCACGTGTTCCTTATTGATGTGGAAAATGATATGAACTAGGGTAATGGTTTGACAAAATACATTAAAGTTGAAAAACATGCATATACTGCTGTCCCTAGGCAGTAACAAAAAGCAAAATCTGTATGTATATACAGCTAGATTATTGTGGCTTCATTTTGCATAAAAATTACAAAGCAGTAACAATTTCATTATAGACAGAAATGAACTAAAATTCTCCACAAATACATACAATAGAATTTTACGTAAAGAAAGCTTAAAACTGGACTGGAGGGGCCGGGCGGTGGCGCTAAAGGTAAGGTGCCTGCCTTGCCTGCGATAGCCTTGGACGGACTGCGGTTCGATCCCCCGGTGTCCCATATAGTCCCCCAAGCCAGGAGCAACTTCTGAGCACATAGCCAGGAGTAACCCCTGAGCGTTACCGGGTGTGGCCCAAAAACCAAAAAAATAAAATAAAATAAAATAAAATAAAATAAAAACTGGACTGGAGCAATAGAATAGTGGGTAGGATGTTTGCCATGCATGCAGCTGACCCAGGTTTGATCTCTGGCACACCGTATGGTCTCCCAAGCCTGCTAGGAGTGATTTTTGAGAGCAGAGCTAGGAGTAATCCCTAAGAGCTGCCAGGTGTGCCCCGCCCCCCCCGAAAAAAAAAAAGAAAAAGAAAGAAAACTTAGAACTTTCAGGTGACATCAGTGGCTGGTTTGAGGCCCAGAAGCCATGAAATCGGCAGCAGTGACCCAGTAAAGCCCTAGAATCTGATGTGGAGACCCAGAGGGGAAGAACCTACTTCCTGGCAACAGCAGCCGTAGAAGGAGCAACAGCGGCTGCCTCGGCTTTGGGTTCCGAAAGGTATGTCATTGGCACCCAGAGACAAAAACAGAGACAAAGAACAGGAGGAGCAACAGTAGGGGACATAGAAAACACCAAACAACAACTGCAACAGAAAGGAAACAAAGCAGGCCTCCACCATGCTTAGAGAATAAAGGTAGTAGCTCTAATGACCTCAGATAAGAACTTTAGAGAAGAAATGTGGAGGATGTTCATAGAAATTAAAGAAAGCAAGGAATGAATGGAATGTGTCACAAATAATAATTAAGTGGATATGAGAGTAGAAATTAGAAAACTTAAAACTGAAGTAACAGAAAAATCTTGACAGGCAAAATGAAAACCTCAGTGGAAAGCCTATCCAATAGAGTAACAGTAGCTGTAGACGAAGTCAGTGAGCTGGAAGATGAGATGAATAATTACTCCATACAACAGAGGACATTGGAAAAGAGCCTCAATGCAAATAATAAGACAGTGAAAAAGGTCTCAAAGAATGTGTACAGATGAAAATAGAAAATAAAATTGTCATAAACAACATAAGAATCGAGTCCCAGAGACACAGGAAGAAATCCCTATGAAGTTTCAACAAACAAGGACATCATTTAGAGAAAACCCCAGAGATAAAGTGTGCATGCAACCAAATTCTGCATATCCAAAGAGTACCAGCCAAAAGAGTCAATAAAAAAAACATCCGAACACACATTCTAATCACAATAATGATACCTATATATAAGGATGGAATACCAAAAGCAGCAAGATCAAAACTAGAAATTGCATTTAAATGAGCATCACTAAGATTTACCACAGAAATGTTACAAGAAACCATAAAGGCTTAAAGGCATTGGTGGGATATAGTGACAAAACTCAATGAAATTAATGCATTGCCAATAGTACTTCACCCAGCCAGACTTAAATTCAAGTTTGAAGGAAGGATACACAGCTTCTTGGATAAACAACAGCTTAGAAATTTTGTAGACTCATAACCAAGACGAACTGTAATATCTAATTTTAAAAAGAGACCAACAGACACACCAAACTCTTCCTAAAAAGCCAATAAATCACATGACAATTATCTCTCTCAATGGTAGTAGACTAAATGTACCATTTAAAAGACACAGAGGGGGAAATGGGTAAAAAAGATGAATCCAATCTTTTTCTGCCAACAAGAAACACATCTGAATAGTCAAAAAAAACAATAAATAAACAGATTCAAACTCAAACGTTGGAGGGAAATAATTCAAGTAAACAACTCACTTATAAAGGTTGAAGTGACTATAATAATAGCATATGAAAATATTTAGACTTAAAAAGTTATAATGGGCAGAGCTAGACATGTCTCAATAATCAAGATATATGTAAAGCAGAAAAATCACTTTCTAAACATATACACAACCAATGAGGTACCAACAAAATATTTAAAAACAGCTACTTACAAACTTGAAGGGTGATATCATTAACAACATCATAGTAATGGGAGACTTCACTACTTGATAGGTCAACCAGGCTGAAAAATAACAAGAATTTATTTGCACTTTAAGAAGAAATTAACCTAATATATATATATATATATATATATATATATATATATATATATATGGAAATACATACATTGACATATTAGACTTATATAGAGAGAAATAAATATAGTGTGATCCATAGCCAGAAAACTGAGTAAGCATTCTTCGCCAATGCACATGGTAAATTCCAAAATAGACCACATGCTAACCCATGAAACATACCTACATAAAATAAAGAAGATATAAATTGTGTGAAGTACCTTCTCAGATCATAATGCATTGAAATTAGACATGAATAACAAGCAGACATGGAGGATAAAATTTAATATCTGGAAACTAAAAGCCCACTACTGAACACACCAGTGGATTAGAAACAAAATCAAAGAGGAAATAAAGATTCCTGAGAACAAACGAGAACAAACACACAAATTATCACAATGTGTGGAATACAGTAAAAGCAGTACTAAGAGGAAAGGTTATAGTTTAGCAAGCACTCATTCAGAAGGAAGAAGGGGCCTACATAAATAACAATAGCACAGCTTATAAAATTAGAAAGATATTGACAAAATAAATGAAAAATAGGAAGATGGAAGGAAATAATAAAACAGATGAAAGCAATACATGGGAAATCCAAAACACAATCCAAAAGATCAATGAAAGTGAGAATGATTCTTGGAAAAAATAAACAAGATCTAAAAAACTCATAATGAAACGAAGAGAGATAAATTTAATAAAATAAATTAGAAATGAAAAGGGGACACATCATTGCTGAGGGTGCCTGAGCACCTTGGGTTTGAGACCAACCCCAGTACAGAATCCCCGAAGGAAGCTAAGAGACTGAGGTGTCCCGGACACGCCTGAACAGAGTGAGTCCGAGTTGACCACATCATTGCTGACGGCACCTAAGTGCTGTGGGTTTGAGATCAACCCAAGCATAGAATCCCTGAAGGAAGCTGTGAAACTGAGTTGCCTTGGACACGACTGAACAGAATGAGTCCTGGTCGCCACCAACAATGCCATTACTGAGGTTGCCTGAGCACTGCGGGCTTGAAACCAACACCTGAGCAGGTTGGGGCCAGAGGAGCACTGCCACTCTGCTTCGCTTCGCTACCACACAGCAAGTGTGACAATGGGGGAAACAATACAATCAAAAATCAGAAATATTAAATGAAGATGGCAGTTCTGATGACCCGAAAAATGCCAGCCACCAAATTTGCCTCTTAGCTAAGGAGCGTAGAGTTAGAATTAAGGATGATGTTCATATAACTCAAAGAAAGCATAGATCAAGCTGAACAGATCACAAAGACAGAAATCAGAAAGCTCCAAACTGAAATAACAGATGAAATCAAAATCTCAATAGAAAGCTCTCCAACAGATAAACAGAAGCTGAAGACAGAATCTGTGAGCTGGAAGATGAGATACAGAACAATTTCATACAGTAGGATAGATGGGGAAAAAAACCCTCAAAGAAAATAATCAGACAAAGGAAAAAGTACTCAAGGAATATAAGCAGATGAAAATTGAAGTATTTGATAAAATCAATATAAGAATCATTGGAGTCCCAGAGACCCAGGAAGAAAATCACCAGGAAGATTCAATAGTCAAGGACATCATAATAGTGAAACTCCCAGAGCTAAATACTGCATGCAACCAAATCCTGCATACTCAAAGAGTACCAGCTAAAAGAGATCCAGAGAAAAGCATCCCAAGACACATCCTAGTCTCAATGACAAATCGAACAGATAGGGATACAATACTGAAAGCAGCAAGGTCAAAAAGGGAAATTACATTCAAAGGAGCATCCTTAAGATTTACAACAGACTTGTCACAAGGTACCTTAAAGGCCAGAAGGCAGTGGTGGGATACAGTGACAAAACTCAATGAAACAAATGCTTTACCTAAAATACCCAAGGAGACTCACTTTCAGGTTTGAAGGATGTATACATGGCTTCACGGATAAACAACAACTCAGAAACTTTACAGACTCAAAACCAGACCTAAAAAATAGCTGAAAGGTCTACTTTAAGGAAAGAAAGACCAACAGATACACCAAACGTCTTCACAAAGATGACACTAAATCCCATGACAATTATCTCTCTTAATATCAATGGACTAAATGTACCTGTTAAGTGACACAGAGTGGCAAAAATGTATCAAAAAGTTGAAACCAATGTTTTGCTGCCCACAAGAAACATATCTGAATAATCAAAACAAGCAAAGACTCAAAATCAAAGGCTGGAAGAAAATCATCCAAGCAAATAACACCCTTAAAAACCCTGGAGTGGCCATACTAGTTAGTATCAGATGAAACAAACTTTAGACTCAGAAAAGTGATAAGGGACAAAGATGGTCATTTTTTACTAATCAAAGAATATGTAAAACAGAAGAAATCTCACTCCTAAACCCAATCATGAACCTGCAAAATATTTAATGCAGCTCTTAATAAATCTGGAAGAAAATATCAATACCAGCACAATAATATTGGGAGATTTCAACACTGCCCTGACACCTCTTGATAGAACAACCAGGTTAAAACCCAACAAGAATGTATTAGCTCTGAAAAGAGAAATGGAAAAAGTGGACTAGTATATATATATATATATATATAAATATATATATATATATGACACTTTATCCCCAGAAAACTGGATATACATTCTTCTCCAATGCACATGGGTCATTCTCCAAAATAGACCACTTGCTGGCCCATAAAACATATCTCCATAAAGTCAAGAGGATACAAATTGTACAAGCTACCTTCACAGACCACCAGGCACTGAAATTAGATGTGAATTACAAATAAACACAGAAGAAAAATTCTAACACTTGGAAACTAAACAGTTCACTAATGAACAAGCAGTGGGTCAGAGATGAAATAAAAAAGGAAATCAAAATATTCTGAAATGAAAACAAATGACAATGAAGACACAATTTGTTAGAATTTATGGGACACAACAAAAGCAGTACTAAGAAAAAATGTGTGCCTTGCAAGCACACATCAGAAAGGAAAAAGGGCCCTATATAAAATGCTTAATGACACAGCTTTCAGAACTAGAAAATGACAAACAACGGGAACCAAAAATAGGTAGACAGAAGGAAATAAAGCTTAGAGCATAAGTCAATGAAATGGAAATCCAAAAAACAATTCTAAAGATCAATTAAAGCAAAAGTTGGTTCTTTGAAAAGATAAACAAGATTGATAAACCACTAGCTAAACTCAAAAGAAAATGGAGAGAGAGAAATCAAATACACTGGATTAGGAATAAAAAGGGGAGAACACCAAGGATACTGCAGAGATTCAAAGGGTAATCATAGACTACTTGAAGAAACTCTATTTCAAGAAACATGAAAACCTGGAAGAAATGGATAAATTCTTGGACTCTTAGAATCTTCCACAGTTAAACCAGGTTGATCTTGCATATCTAAACATTAAGAGTCTTCCCAAAAACAAAAGCCCAGGTCCAGATCGATTCACTAACAAATTGTTTCAAACTTTTCAACAGGAACTTCTACCAATTCTCTCTATGCTCTTTCATGAAATTGAAGAATCAGGAACATTCCCAGTTTTTACAAAGCTAACATCACCTTGATACCAAAACCAGAGATGCTTCAAGAAAAGAAAGGAAGGAAGGAAGGAAGGAAGGAAGGAAGGAAGGAAGGAAGGAAGGAAGGAAGGAAGGAAGGAAGGGAGGGAGGGAGGGAGGGAGGGAGGGAGGGAGGGAGGGAGGGAGGGAGGGAGGGAGGGAGGGAGGGAGGGAGGAAGGAAGGGAGGGAGGAAGGAAGGAAGGAAGGAAGGAAGGGAGGAAAAGGAAGGAAGGAAGGAAGGAAAAGAAAGAAAGAAAGAAAGAAAGAAAGAAAGAAAGAAAGAAAGAAAGAAAGAAGAAAGAGAGAGAAAGAAGAAAGAAAGAACAAAAAAGAAAGAAAGAAAAAGGAAAGAGAGAGAGAAAGAAAAAGAAAGAAAGAGAAAGAGAGAGAGAAAGAGAAAGAAAGAAGAGAGAAAGAGAGAAAGACAGAAAGAAGGAAAGAAAGAAAGAAAGAGAGAGAGAAAGAAAGAAAGAAAAACAAAGAAAGAAAGGAAAGAACGAAAGGAAATAAGGAAGGAAGGAGAGAGAAAGAAAGAAGGAAAGAAAGAAGGAAGGAAGGAAGGAAGGAAAGAGAGAAAGAAAGATGAAAGAAAGAAAGAAAGAAAGAGAAAGAAAGAGGGAAGGAAGAAAGAAAACTACAGATCAATATCCCTGATGAACACAGATACATAGATCCTCAACAAAATTCTCGCAAACAGGATCCAATGACTCACCATGATCAAGTAGATTTCATCCCAGGAATACAAGGATGGTTTAACATCTATAATTTAATCAACATAATATACCATATCAACAAAAAGAAAAATAAAAACCATATGATCATATCAATAGATGCAGAGAAAGCATTTGGTAAAGTCCTAAACTCATTCTTGATTAAAAAAAAACTCTCAGCAAGATGGGAATAGTAGAAACTTTTCTTAATATAGTAGAGGCAATATATCACAAGCCTATACAAATATAATTTTCAGTGGAGATAAATGAAAAGCTTTCCTCTAAAATCCAGTACAAGAAAAAGCTGCCCTCTCTCACCACTACTATTTAACATAGTGCTGGAATTTCTTGCCATAGCATTTAGGCAAGAAGAAGATATAAGAGCATCCAGATAGGAAAGGAAGAAGTCAAGCTCTCACTATTTGAAGATGACATGATGCTATACTTAGAAAACCCTAAAGACACTACCAAATAACTTTGAGAAACAATAGACTCATATAGCAAAGTGACAGGATACAAAATTAACACAAAAAAATTAATGACCTTCTTATACACCAATAATGATAGAGAAGAAATTGATATAAAATATCCCATTTACATTATTGCCATACAAACTTAAATATTTTGGAGTCAACTTAACTAAAATGTGAAGGACTTATACAAAGAAAACTACAAAACCCTTCTTCAAGAAATAAGAGGCCATGTGGAAATGGAGGTATATACCCTGCTCATGGATTGGAAGGATTAACACCATTAAAATGGCAATACTTCCCAAAGCATTGTACAAATTTAATGCGATCTCTCTACAGATACCCATAACATTCTTCAAAGATGTGAATCAAACACTCCTGAAATTCATCTGTAACAATAAATACCCAAGAATACCTAGGCAACCCTTGGGACAAGGAATATGAGAGGCATCACTTTTCCAAAATTTAAATTGTATTAAAAAGCAAGAGTCATTAAAACAACATGGTATTGGAATAAAGACAGACCCTCAGATCAGTGGAATAGACTAAAGTATTCAGAGAATGCTTCCCAGATATACAATCAATTAGTCATTGATAAAGGGGCAAGAAATGCAAAATGGAGTAAGGAAAGCCTCTTCAACAAGTGGTGTTGGCACAACTGGTCAGCCACTCAGACCTCCAGCTAACACCATGCACCGAAGTCAAATGCACATGGATCAAAGAACTTTATATCAGATCTGAAACCATAAGGTATATAGAACAAAATGTAGGTAAAACACTCCAGGACATTGAAACTAAAGGCACCTTCAAGGAAGAAACAGCACTCTCTAAACAAGTAGAAGTAGAGATACACAAATGGGACTATATTAAGCAGAGAATCTTCTGCACCTCAAAGGAAATAATGTCTAGGATACAAAAGCCACCCACATAATGGGAGAAGCTATTCACCCAATAGCCATCAAATAAGGGGCTAATATCTAAGATATGCAAGGTACTGACAGAACTTAACAAGAAAAAAATCTAACCCCATCAAAAAATGGGGAGAAGAAATACAGACAATTTCTTAAATAAGAAATACAAATGGCCAAAGGCACATGAAAAAATGCTCCACATACTAATCAACAGCAATGAGGTACCATCTCACACCACAGAGACTGGCACACATCATAAAGAACAAGAACAATCAGTGCTGGCGGGGATGTAGAGAGAAAGGAACTCTCATTCACTGCTGATGGGAATGCTGTCTACTCCAGTCCTTTTGAAAAACAATATGCATATTCCTCAAAAAAAACTGTAAATTGAGCTCCCATTTGATCCAGCTATACCACTCCTAGGGATACTCCTTAGGAACACAAAATTCCAATCCAAAAATCCCTTTCTCAAACCTATATTCATTGCAGCACTTTCACAATAGCCAGACTCTGGAAACAACCAAGATGCCCTTCAACAGATGAATGGCTATAGAAACTATGGTACATATACACAATGGAATATTATGCAGCAGTCAGGAGAGATGAGGTAATGAAATTTTCCTATACATGAAGTACATGGAATCTATTATGCTGAGTGAAATTAATTTGAGGGAGAGAGGCACACAGAATAGTATCACTCATCTATGTGTTTTAAGAAAAATTAAAGACATTGAAATAATTTTCAGAGTTGAGAACCAGAAGTATAGCTCAAGATATGAAGCTCACCACAAAGAGTGGTGAGGACAGTTAGAGAAATAACTATGCTGAGAATATATCATAACTATGTCAATGAGTGAGGGATGCAGAGGACCTGTCTCGAATGCAGGCAGGGGATAGAGAGGGAAGAGATGGGAACATTGGTGATGGAAAGTTGCTTAGGTTAAGGGGGGTGTTCTTGTTATGACTGAAACTCAACTACAGTTATGTTTGTCATCACGGTGTTTAAATAAAGAAATTATTTAATTAGAAAAGAAAGAAATGAAAGGTGGGAGAGTACTACAGTTTCTACAGGAATTATAGGGATAATCAGAGACTACTTTCAAAATTCTATGGCATAAAAATAGAGAACCTGTAAAAAATGAATACATTCTTGAACGTTTATAACCTCCCAAGTTTGAACCAAGAACATTTAGCATATTTGAAAAGTCCCATCACTATTGAGAAAATTAAAATGGTAATCAAAGGTCTTCCCCACAAAAAAGTACAGGCACAAAGACTCACTAATGTTTTTTTTTTTAAACCTTCCAGAAGGACCTATTACCTATATGTTTCAGGATCTTCCAGGAAATTGAAGAAACAGAAACCAAATAGTTTTTGTGAAGCTAACATCATCCTGAGGGGCCAGAGAGATAGCATGGAGGTAAGGCATTTGCCTTGCGTGCAGAAGAATTGTGGTTCAAATCCCGGCATACCATATGGTTCCCCGAGCCTGCCAGGAGCAATTTCTGAGCATAATGCCAGGAGTAACCCCTGAGCGCTGCCAGATGTGAGCTCAAAACAAAAAAAAAATTCATTTGGAACAATAAACAACCATGAATAGCTAAAGCAACCCTTAGAAAAATGAAAATGGGAAGCATCAATTTGGGGGATGTTTTTGGCAGGATAGCTGCACTGGTGAAGAGGGTGTACATTTTATGACTGAAACCCAATTAGAAACCTATTTTTAACCATAGAGTTTAAATAAAAAACTTATTTAAGAAAAAGGAAAGCTTAAAAAATAATAAAATATATAGCAGATAACTATATTTCACAATTATAATATTTAGTGATAGAAACAAGATGGAAACAAATGTAATATTTAATAGACATATTTTAAAAACTGGCAAAACTCCAAAGAGGTAGGTCAGTAGGTCACTTGCATTGTATGTGGTCTACCTGGTTTCCATTCCCAGAATCCCATACGGTTTTCAGAGATCTGTCAAGAATAATCCCTGAGCACAGAGCCATGTGGAAGCCCTGAGTTTTGAGTTATTTGGCTTCCCAGAAAAAACAAAAACATCTGACAAAACTAAATATATGTGTTAAATAATGTAGGTTTTGTTTAAAATGACTAATAGGTGGCAAAAAGAACTTCTGAAACACTGATATTATAAAATATGTTTATTTGGAGTGTACAACATAATTATTATTTTTATAAAATTCTGTTATGATGCTAATTTGTGATTTGTGTTTATATTGAATATTGTCTTACTATAATACAAATTTTACTAAAAAGGAATACAATGCTGTTTTATGTACAATAAGAAGGAAACAATAAGCAATGCAAAATTTAAGAAAATTAGAAAAACTTGAACCTGAGCCCAGACCAATTAAATCATCCTAGAGACAAAATATTCCCTTGACTCTCTTAAAGACATTTTACTAATTGCACCAAGTGAAATGCTGGATGTTGTTTCACTTTAATATGCCAAGCTTAATGTTGTAAATTGAAATATTATATTCTGCCCCTCTTCGCTATTATAATTAAAACCATGTAATTTTTCCAGTTTTCATTAGTCTGCTCCACAACAGATGTCATAGGATGTTCTAGATTGTATCTCACTGTTGGTTTGGTTCCCTGGTATGTTGACTCTGAAATGGGGAATAGCATGAAGAAGTGCTTTGGAGTATGCTCTCAGGATCAATTTGTGAGATAACTAGAAGCAAAATTGAGCCCAAAGAAAAAACTGGCCTGACAATGTCCCTTGATGACACAATAATCCCTGAAACTATCTAGAGTCTTTAAAATTGTCTCCGAGGGCCTAGAGACATAATGCAGAGGTTAAGGTACTTGCCATAAATGGCCCACCAGAATTCAATCACCAGCATCCCATGTGGTTCTGTGAGTCTGTCATGAGTGACTCCTGAAGGAAGAGTTAGGAGTAAGACAAAGCAGTGTCTGGTGTGGCCAAATAAGTAAATAAATAAATAGAAAATAAAATAATTTTCTACTTGACCATTATTTACTGTGTACTGATTTTGGAAGCGGGAAAAGCCTTAGCAAGTGACTCTGGTGCTGAAATTGGAAAAGTTGGCAAAGAGGGATCTCCTAAATTATACATGATTTTAAAGGAAATTTAAAATGAACACTTTAATTTACAAGTAAATACTTTTCAAGTTTTAAGTTTTGTTTTCCTTTTTCAAATAGTCAAATAAATGTGAGATAGAGAGATGATAGGAGAGAGTGAGAAAATGAGATCAAGAGAGAAGAGAGAGTGAGAGAAAGACAGAGATAGGGAGAGAGAAAAGAGAGAGTGCATGTGTGCTTGAGAGAGACAGAGAGAGAGAGAGAGAGAGAGAGAGAGAGAGAGAGAGAGAGAGAGAGAGAGAGAGAGAGAGAGAACTCAAAGGTGGGCATCCTGGAATCCAACTCAACAAAACTGAAATCCAACTGAAGAAAATCTTTATATAAAAAGTACTAAATTTGCTTTTCTAGAACTCTGTGGTATCCACTTTTTGTTTGTTTATTGATTGATTTTTGGGGAGGCTACAGCCAGCGATAATCAGGACTTCTCTGGCTCTACACTTAGGCTGGACATTGAGCCCAGATAAATCATTTGCAAGGCAAATGCTTTACTATCTCTCTGACTTCTTGTAGTGTAGTATCAACTTTTTGTTTTTCATCAATTTTAATTTTTTAATTTTTTTATTTTTATTTTTATTTTTTGGTTTTTGGGCCACACCCGGCGGTGCTCAGGGGTTACTCCTGGCTGTCTGCTCAGAAATACCTCCTGGCAGGCACGGGGGACCATATGGGACACCGGGATTCGAACCAACCACCTTTGGTCCTGGATCGGCTGCTTGCAAGGCAAACGCCGCATCTCACCGCTGTGCTATCTCTCCGGGCCCAATTTTTTTATTTTTAAGGAGACTAGTGTGGGGAACCACACTTGGTAATGCTTTGCGGCTAATTCCATGTGGTGCTTTTCAGGGACCAAGATCAAACTTGGGGGTTCTATGAAGTATATTCTTCAGCCCAGAGCTATCTCCTAGCCCTCTTATTCTCTACACATAAGACTAATTCTAGAAGATTAGATTCTCATAACTGTAACAAAGTGAAGATTCTCTGGATCCCTCTGCCTCCCCTAAGTATTCCTGTAGCTCTCAGGTCCAGGATTTTCATTTCCATTTCTCTGGGAGAGAAATCTAGACAGTGAAATATGGGTAAAAAATGTCTACAATCATATAGATCTAAATCAGTTTCTGTGTAGTGACAAGGATTCAAGAACTTCAAGTAAAGCTGATTCTGTAATAATCAGCATAGCATAAGTGGGGGAAAATTAATATATTACAAAATGATTCTAGATTAAACTTTGGAAAAAAAAAACCCTAGTCTCTGTTTTGAACAATAAACTAGTTTTATGGAATGCTTAAAATTAAACTATATGCATAATGTGAAGTCTCACAATATCGTAAATATTGTGAATATAGTAAAAACACTATTATGTAAATTAAGCATAAAGATATAATTGATCACTCACTACAGTTACTTGTGCTCCTAATTCTAGTGAATCTCACTTTCACTTACATTTGTTTACTGAAATTGCCTTTATTGGTGCTTTGATCATCTTCTCTCAAGGGAGAAAATAAAGATATGATCATATTTGAAGCACACAGAGATATCTGACACACCCTATAGAAGCAGTATGTCTAGTATTGAGTGAGGTCTGAATCTACAGAGTGCATTCCCTCACATCTCTTCAGTAACACATTCATTCTTTACAAGGAAACAAATCAAATTACACAAATTACATTTTTTTTTGTTTTGGTTTTTGGGTCACACCCCTGAGCAACACCGGGTGTGGCCCAAAAACCAAAAAAAAAAAATTTCATTGTTTTTTTGTTTTTGGGCCACACCCGGCGGTGCTCAGGGGTTACTCCTGGCTGTCTGCTCAGAAATAGCTCCTGGCAGGCACCGGGGACCATATGGGAAACCTGGATTTGAACCAACCACCTTTGGTCCTGGATCGGCTGCTTGCAAGGCAAACACCGCTGTGCTATCTCTCCAGGCCCTCAAATTACATTTTTTAAAAATGTTTATTTTATTGAAACAATTTTGATCAACAGAATCTTCCATTGTGGAATTTCAGATATACAATCAGTCAGGGCTTTTCCCACCATCAGTGTCAATGCTCCTCTATCAATTGCCTTAGAGTGCATCTTATATCACCACACTTTGTCTCCTGGTCTGCCAGTATAATAGGCCCCTTTAAGTTCAGATTGTTGAAGTTAGGTCTCTTGATTATATTATCATTGAATTTGGCTTGGATATTTAGTTCTGTCCTTATTTATTTCCCCACCATTGAATCTGAGACCACTTGGCTCCTGGCCTTCAGCCTTTCTTTGATCCCTTCTTCTTAGTTTTATAGAAATATGTGGAATGTGTGGTAAAATAAAGTAATCCGTGTCCCAAGGTTCTATGAAAAAGGTAGGATTTAATTTAAAAGATTTAAAAGATAAGATATTTAAAAAAATCTAATTTAAAAAATAGTGTGTGTATGGCAGGGTTTTTGTTTGTTTGTTTGTTTGTTTGTTTTTGAGAGGCACAGCAAAAAATGGAGTAAATAGAAAGGAAAGACCTTTGGACTAAAAAGAGGAAGCTCTTACCCATAAAGCATCCTGGCATAAGATCAACTACAACCTCCAGACATACTAAATTGACTAACTCCAAAGTCTTTCTCTGTGGTCCCAGTAAAAGTTCTTTATAATCATGGTAGTCAAAGAGAGGTTTCTGTAGTTAGAGATCCTGGTTTTTTCTTTGTTTGTCTGTTTTTGTTTTGTTTTGTACAGATCTATGACAAAGTCAGAGTGACACCAAGCATCTTCTGATTTCATGTCACTATCAGGTGGCAATGCAGGGAGCCCTGCCCTGAAAGCAGTTTATTACTGTTACCATATCATCATCAGGGTGTCCTATGAAACCACTAAAGAGCAAGTTGATGCGAGGGCAGTATTAGGTCTATCCCTGGTAGTAGACTGATTCCTGATGCTGGTATAGAAAAACATGCTAGTTCCATAGATGGGATCCAAGATTCAGGGGTGAAAGGTCAGTGTCCTATATTCTAGACTAGAGCAAGGGTCTCAAATTCAATTTACCTGGGGGCGCAGGAGAGAAAGTCGGGGTGAGGCAGGGCCGCATAAGGGATTTCACCAAAATAAAAGTCCTCAAACATCATTATTAACAGTTTTAATATTTCTTCTGAACATGAATAGAACATTGAGTGAAGATCATGAACAGTTCTTCTGAACATGGCATCTTTTGCCTATTCCTTGCTGCAAGAGACTTGACAGCGCTTCTTCTCACAAATCTGAACCACATTTGGCTTTAGAGAGGAAGCAGTTGAGACCCTCAGTATGGCTTGAAGATGATCATTATTAAGTCTAGACTTGTACTTTGACTTATTGAAGTTCAATGTGGAGAATAACTTTTCACACAAATATGTGCTCCCAAAAAGGCACATGGTGCGCTTGAACATTCGGGAAAGCTCAGGGAAGCTGGGGGGCAATTCTCTCAAAAATTGCCCATGTATGTCTGCTTTTTCACTAATCTCCCTGAACTTGGCTTTGAGACCAGAGTTGCATTGCAGGTCAATGAGCTCCATTTGAAGCACAGGAGGGGCATCTTGCACATCAAAGAAAAAGGGGTCCACAAAAATTTGGAAAGTGGCTCTGTGCTTTTTGAAGTCTGCAAATCTGTGATCAAATTCCTTCTCTAGCTTAAAAATAGCATCAACATATTTCTGAATGGTATGCCTGCATCCACAAGTCCCTTGCATACTGGGAAATGGCAAAGGTTTGTCTGAGAGAGCTGAGATTTACATAACACAAGTTTTGTGGAGAATGCTCTCACGTTGTCATAGGCAGCACTGATAAGCTGCCCCAGGCCTTGTAACATCTTGTTTAGTACATTCAGCTTATGTGTGATGTCAACAAGAAAAGTTAAGTCCATGAGCCATTTGTGATCACTCAACTCAGAAACAGCATTCTCATCTTTCTCCATGAAGGCTTTCACTTCTTCTCTCAACTCAAAAAATCTTTTCAGGACATTTCCCCTGCTGAGCCAACGTACCTCGGTGAAATAGAGTACATCTCCATATTCTGACTACATTTCCTCTAAGAAAAAGCACAGAACCTCCTGTGCTTTAAGCCCCTGGATCTGATTTGGTTGATGCATTTCACAACAGACATCTCATTGTCACATGGCAGGCATTTATTGCAAAGGGCCTGCTGATGGATAATGCAGTAAAGAGCAGTGGCCTTCTCTGCACCCTCCTCTTCAAGTTTTTTTTGAACAAGTGCCACCAGTCCATTTTTCCTCCCTGTCATCGATGGCGCTCCATCAGTTATTATTCCAACAAACCTCAGTGGCATCACACAGATGCCGAAATATCTCATTAGCAATGGTCTGGCCATGCATTGGAATTATTGTGAGCAGCTCCTCTGTCAATTAAAAATTGCAATCAACACCGTGGACATAAATTGTGAGCTGCGCAGTGTCTGTTATATCTGTGCCCTCTACAAGAGCAACTGAGTATGCATCAAAACATTTGACTTTCTCACACACTTGATAAAACTGCTCAATATAAACAGCTATATCCATTGCTGAAGATCTCTTTGAAGTATAGAGGAGAATACATTTTTTTTGTGTTTTTCTTCTTCCATACAGTTACTTCTGTTTTCCTCACCATATTCTGGGGCTAATAATGTTCAGGACAACTACCAATTAGACCATTGTGTTGTTTTATGCTGCATATCTGTGAAGCTATGTATACTTCCTTGAAATCTAAATGTGAGTTTGACTGAGTGCAGTATTCTAGGTGTAGCATTCAATTTATTGAGTTATATCCACCACTGCATTATGGCCTTGAGGGTTCCTTGTGTCAGGTCAGTCTGCTGTCAACCTTAAGATTGATCTTTTTGAATGTAATTTTCCCTTTTAATCTTGCTACCTTCAGTATTCTATCCCTTCTGTTCGATTTGTCATTATGACTAGGATGTATCTTGGGGTGCTTTTCTTTGGGTCTCTTTTAGCTGGTACTCTTTGGGCATGCAGGATTTGGTTGCATGCTGTATTTAGCTTGGGAGTTTCACTGTAACGATGTCCTTGACTGTTGAATCTTCCTGGCGATTTTCTTCCTGGGTCTCTGGGATTCCAATGATTCTTATGTTGCTTCTGTGGAGTTTGTCGAAGACTTCTATTTTCATTTGTTAACATTCTTTGAGTATTTTCCATTGTCTGATCATTTGCTTTAAGGTTCTTTTTCAATCTCTTCTGCTGTATGGAGTTGTTCTGAATCTCATCTTCCAACTCACTGATTCTGTCCTCAGCTCCTGTTACTGTGTTGGAGAGGCTTTCCATTGAGGTTTTGATTTCATCTACCTAATTTTTCAGTCCTGTCATTTCAGTTTGAAGTTTTTTGATTTCTATCTTTATGGTCTGTTCAGCTCGATCTATGCTTTCTTCTTCTTCTTCTTCTTCTTCTTCTTCTTCTTCTTCTTCTTCTTCTTCTTCTTCTTCTTCTTCTTTCTCCTTCTCCGTCTCCCTTCTTCCACCTTCTCCTCCTCCTCCTCTTCTTTCTTCTTCACTTTCTTCTCCTTTTCTGATCCTCCTCCTCCTCCTTCTTCTTTCTTCTTTTCATTTTTTTTTTTGGTTCTTTTTCTTGGTTTTGGCCACACCCATTGACGCTTAGGGGTTACTCCTGGCTATGTGCTCAGAGATCACTCATGGCTTGGGAGACCATATGGGACCGGGTGATGGAATTGCAGTCCATCCTAGGTCAGCCATATGCAAGGTAAACGTCCTACACTTGTGCCACTGCTCTGGCCCCATTAATCTGTGCTTTTTTTGAATTACATGGAGATCTTCCATATTTCTTCTCTAAATTCTTTATTCTAGAGGCTAACTAGCTGGTTGGTACTTTCTGGGTCATCAGAGCTGCCATCTTCATTTCCTATGCATTGTGTTATCTGACATTGTTTTCCCATTGACATGCTTGTAATTGGTTTTTACTACATGTTCTGGTGGGGTTCATGGGTTAGAAGATGCATGTGGCTGCCAAGCGGAGCAGCTGTGCTCCTTTAACTCCACCCTTCACAGACAGAGACAGTCTATCTTGTGATGATCCCTGAAGAGATCATATTCTCTGGGGGTTTTCCTTGGCTGTCTCACTCAGGAAATCAGGAAACAAGTTGCATACATTTTTTAGATAATTTTTTTTCTTTTCTGGGGATAGATACCCAAAAGGGGTTTCTGGGTCATTTGACAGCTCAATTTTTTTGTTTGTTTTTTTGTTTTGGTGTCACACCCAGCAGTGCTCAGGGGTTACTCCTGGCTCTACGCTCAGAAATTGCTCCTGGCAGGCTCGGGGGACCAAATGGGATGCTAGGATTTGAACTACTGTCCTTCTTCATGCAAGGCAAATGCCCTACCTCCACACTATATCTCCAGCATCAACAGCTCAATTTTGAGCTTAGTGATAACCCTCAATACTGTTTTCCTTAGGGGTTGGATCAGGTAACATTTCCACTGACAATGGAGTAGAATTCTTATTCACCACATCCTTGCCAACAGAGATTGTTCCTGATATTTTTGATATGTGCCATCCTCACTAGTATAAGATGATATCTTAATATTGTCTTGATTTGGAATTTCCTAAGCATAAATGATGATGAATATTTTTCAAGTGTCTGTTGTTGGCTATCCGTTGATCCTCCTCAGTGAGGTACCTGTTCATTTCCTCTCCCCACTTACGATAGGGTTTTGAGTTTTGTGGAGTTAACATTTGTGAGTTCTCTGTATACTCTAAGATATGTTGAGTGAAAAAAATTTTCTCCCAGTTAGTTGCCTTCTAATTTTAGTTCCTGTTTCTTTTGCCATACAGAAACTTTTTAATTTTATGTAGCACAATATATTTAACTTTGATGCTATGACACTTGCCATTGTCATCCAGTCATAGAAGACTTCTTTGAGGTACAAGTGTTAGAATGTTCTTCCTATATTTTTCTCAATGAACTTTATGGATTTTGTCTAATCTCAAGATCTTTAATTTACTTTGACTTGACTTTTGTGTAAGGTGTGAGATATGGATCAATCTTTAATTTCTTAAGCATAGTTATCCAATTATTCCAACACCATTTGTTGAAGAGATTATCTTTGTTCCATCCTATATATTTCGCTCCTTTGTCAAACATAAGTTGACTATATGATTGGGATAATCTATTCTGACCCTTTGATCTAAAAATCTGTTTTTGTCTTAATACCATGATGTTTTGATCACTATTGCTTTGTAGTAAAGATTCAAATTAGGTAAAAAGATGCCTCCCAGCTTCTTGATTTCAGTATTGATTTGGCTATCCTATCTCTTTAATGGTTTTACACAAATTTTATAATTGATTGTTCTAAGTCCTTCAAAGAGCTTATCTGAATTTGAATAAGTATTGCATTAAATATATATTATTGTTTCGGTAAAATGGTCATTTTGATGATATTAACTTCTCCAATCCAAGAGAATGGAATGTTCTTCCATTTCCTTACGTCTTCTTCAATTTCTTTATGAAGTGTTTTGATATTTTCTTGATATAGATGTCTCACCTATCATGTTAGGTTGATTCCTATGTACTTAATAGTTTTGGACCCTATTTTAAATGTTATGGATTCTTTTATTTCTTTATTCTCTGAGTCATTATTTGTATAGAAGGAACACAACTGCCTTTTTTGTATTGACTTCATAGGTGGCCACTTTACTGTATTGTTTTATTGTTTCTAGGAGTTTTCTGTGGACTCTTTAGGGTCTTCAATGTATATTATCATGTCATCTGTAAATAGAGATAGTTTGAATTCCTGTTTTTTTGATTTGGATTACATTGATTTCCTTCTATTGTTTAATTGTTATTGCTAGGACTTGTAATACTTCGTTGAATAACATTGGAAATAGTTGACATCCTTGCCTCATATTAGAACTTAGTGTAAATGCTTAAATGCTTTCAATTTTTCACCAAATAACAATATTGGATGTGGAACTTTTATACATAGTTGTTACTATCTTGATGGAGGTTCTATTCACACCAATTTCTCTGAGGGTTTTCATCATGAATGGGTGTTGCATTTTGTCATATCAAGTGATATGATCATGCGTTTTTTATCCTTACTTATATTGATATGGTGTATGATGTTGATTAATTTGTGTCTGTTGAACCAACCTTGCATCCTGGATGAAACCCACTTGGTCATGATGTATAATTATTTTGATGTGTTGTTGGAATCAAGTTGCTAAGATTATGTTAAGAATTTTTTTCATCCATGTTCATTAGTGTGATTGGCCTGTAGTTTTCTTTCTTGTTAATAATATCTCTGTCAACTTTGGGAATGATTGTGATATTAGATTTATAGAAAGTACTAGGGAGGATTCCCACCTTTTTGATAATTTGGAAGAGTCTAAGGATTGATGGTAGTAGCTTTTTTCTTTAGAGAGAAGCAGGCATTTATCAAGCATATGGTAAAATTCACCAGTAAATCCATCTCATTCTGGACTTCTGTTATTGGAGAGTTCCCTAATTACTCTTTTAATTTTCTTACTTGTGCTTATCCTGTTTAAGCTTTCGACTTCCTCCTCAATAAGTATTGGGAGATGATACTTTTCCAGAAATTTATCCATTTTTTTTCTAGGTTCTCTAACTTAAGTGAGTACAGTTGTTTATAATAAGCTCTCATGATGTCTTGGGTTTCTAGGGGTTCTGTTGTAATATCTTCCCTTTCATTTTTTTTCTTTTGGTTTTTGGGTCACAGCCAGCAGCATTCAGGTGTTACTCCTGGCTCCACTCTCAGAAATTGCTCCTGGCAGGTTTGGGGGACCATATGGGATGCCGGGATTCAAACCAATGACCTTCTGCATGTAAGGCAAATGCCTTACCTTCATGCTATCTCTCCGGGCCCCCCCTTTCATTTCTTATCCAACATATTTGAGTAATCTCCTTATTTTTTTAACTTGTGAGTCTTGCCATTGGTTTGTCTATATCGTTTATTCTTTCAAAAATGAGATCTTTTCTCATTAACTCTTTGTTTTGTTTTCTTTGTTTCTATAATGTTGATTTCTACTCTGTTTTTTTTTTTTTCTACTTGTTTGGGTTCCTTTGCTGTTGGTTTTCCAGATGTTTAAGATGTCCCGTTAGGTTGTTGATTTTGTCATTTTCTTCTTTTCTAATGTAAGCTCATATTGCTATGAGTTTCCCCTTAATTACTGCTTTTGCTGTGTCCCTTTGATTTTGGTAATTTGTTTCTTCATTGTCATTCATCTCAAGGAATCTTTTTATTTCTTTGTTGATTTCCTCTCTGATCCAGCTATTGTTGAGCAGCATATTGTTTAGTCTCCAGCTGGATGATTTTTATTCTTTTAAAAAGTCTATTCTTATTGTAAATATAGTCGAATTTATGTTCTTTGCCAATATAACATGAATAACATATTTATATACTTTTTACCCTCCTGTTGCTATATGGAAGACATACTGAATTTGATTTCTTCTCTTGCCAAAGCACATTTTCTTCCTGAAAAAATATTATAAATATAATTCCAGGAAAAAAGATTGTTTAATTATTATTAGAACATACTAGGGCCTAAATTAGAATGACTATAGGGAGAATTAGAAAATGTATTTCATAGGCAGGGAGGTATAGTTTTCCACACCAACACAAACCCATAAATTTTTATCATTAATTTGTCAATATGACTTCATGACTTCTTATGCATCAGTTAAAAAGAATTTTTTAAAAGTTTTAAATGATGTGTAACATAAATATTCATGTTTATGCAAGACTGAAATCTGGATCATTTAGAACTTTATTTAATAAGGTTTTTTTTTTTTTGCATCCAGGTTACTCCTGTTTGAAGGATACTGGCCAATGACATTTATCACATATGGCCATAAATATTTACCTAGCATTTTATTCCGGTTTTAATTAGAGTAAAAAAAATTAATTTTGTAGTTTTTCTTTTATACTACTGCCCTCTGCACCCAAGTTAAAAAGTAAAAGAGTGAAGTCCATCAAATTCCACAAATATTTTTAAAAGGTGAGTATTTGTTTAAGTTATTTAAAAATAAACTGCCTTACAGATACTAATGCTACTGAAATTTCAAAATAGTTTGTTAGACTAGTAATATATGGTTAATTCAAAGTTTTGCTCAACATTCTGTGACTTACAGTTAATCATATACCAAGTTTTAGGAATCTATTTATTTCAGCACTTGTCATTTCCTTTCATTCTAAGACCAGTCCAGTGATCGGTTTATGCAGAAGACACCACCCAAACTGCAATTTAACCAATGGGTGTGGAAGATTAGGACAGACAGTGACTAGTCATGTGTCATCCATCCACAGATACCACTGACATCAATTCCATAATTTTTGTTGAACCCTGTTCTTTTCTTTCATTTTATTAACTTCCTTTTGGACACTTCTGTTTGAATTTGCTCAAACTCAAGTGAATTTTTCTCAAAAAGGTTCGACTTCCTGATTTTCTACCATTTTAAATGATTTCTTTAAAGTTTGGGTCACTTTCCCTCTTTCTTCACTTTTCTTCTAAATTCAGTGCATCTGAAAGCTCTATAAAAGCAGTTTGACTTGTTCCCTGTATTTTTATTTCAAAATTGACATTATTAATATTTCAAATTTCTCAAAAATGCTTACTTTTAGACCCCTCAATTACTAAATGAAAATATCCAGAAATATAACCTTCTTGCAATCACTATTTAGTGACATTTAATAAATTCCCTTAATTTATATGAAGGGGTGGATGGAAAACTATGCTTTCGTTATATTTAGAGTGATGGAAAATTTTATATATTTATTCTATTATTCTTTAAAATATGCCTTCTAAAATTATATTCAGCTTTCACCTGTCTGTTATTTGAAGATGATATTCAGAATACACACTTTGAGGTATAATAAAGTAGATATCTGATCTTTCTAACACTCTACAATTATTATTTTCAATTATATCTATACCTTTTTAATAAACTCTTTATATGGTGTGAAAATAAATTTAATTTGCATTTTTCTCATTGCATACTCAGTTTTGTTTCATTTTTCCCTGGCCCAAGTGAACAGTTTATTTTATTTTATATTATTTCTTTACTTAAACACTGTTTAAATATTGTTGATAATAGTTGTATTTTTTCTCATATACAAAGTTATTTATGACTGATTTTCAGTCATGAGTGAATTGCAATGTACAACCGTCTTCACTAGTACACATATCCCACTACCAAAGTCCCTGTTTCTCCCCTGCACCCCCTCGCCTACTTATGGGCAGTTTCTCTCTCTCTCTCTCTCTCTCTCTCTCTCTCTCTCTCTCTCTCTCTCTCTATCTCTCTCTCTCTCTCTCTTACACACACACACACACTCTCTCTCTATCTCTCTCACCCCCATTTTAAACACTGTGATTTGCAATATTGTTATAGAAAATTTCATGCTTAACACTTTATCTCTCTTCAGCACCCAATTCTTCTTTTTCCAACTATCATTGTTATAGTGGTTACTTCTCTGCCCTCATTGTATTCTCCCACTATTTGTAGGAAACTTTATACCATGAACTGGTCTTCCTAGACCTTGAATACCAATGTTTTAGTTTCCATATTTATAATATAATTTTTCTGCTTTTTCACCAGTTCACAAACCAAATATCTCTATTGCACCTGTTATCTATTTATATATCCTCTACTTATTCTATTGGACTATCTTGTATGTTTAGCATCAAGAACACATGAGACATGCTAGCTTTTTAGATAATACTGGATAGAGCAATGCTCTTCTGCAAGAATATAAAAATATATTCATTTTCATTTCAATGTACCTTTTTTTTGTTTTATTATGCTTTGTTTTTGGGTCACACTCGACAGCACTCAGGGGTTACTCCTGGTTCTGTGCTCAGAAATCGCCCCTGGCAGGCTCGGGGGACCATATGGGATGCCGGGATTTGAACTACCGACTTTCTGTATGAAAGGCAAACGCCTTACCTCCATTCTATCTCTCCAGCCCCTCAATGTACCTTTTTGTTTTGAAATAATAGAAGTTTTATTTAGAAATTCTCTCCCTTGCTTTCTCTTTTTCTCTTTTCACTTTCTCTCTTATTCCTTTTTCTTTCATCTTCCTTCCTTCCTTTCTTCTTTCCTTCTTTTCATCTTTCTCCTATCTTCCTTCCTACATTCCTTCCTTCCTTCTCTCCCTCAGTGTACCTTTTTGTTTTGAAATAATAAAGGTTTTATTTAGAAATTCTGAGAAAGGAGGAGAGGAGGAGAAAGAGAGGGAGTAATGAGCTCAAGAGAGATCCAAAGGCAGATATACATCACATTATGAAAATATGAAAGTATACATCTCAAAAGGAAAAATAAGGTTATATGTGTGTGAGGACAACATATATATGGAATGGCAATACATATGTGTGCAGCACTGAACATGGGCACAAAAAATACATGTGTGCCTCCGCATAACTTTTAAAAACAACATTAAATTTTATTTTTTAAAAGTTATGATATTTGAACTAGAATTGCATTGCATTAGTGAAACTGATAGTATTACAACATGTTAGGTTTACTCAGCTTCTCACAATAATGTTTTCTATATCCCTCTCTCCCTTGCTTTCTTTTTCTCTTCACTTTCTCTCCCATTCTCTTTTTTCTTTCATTTTCCTTCCTTTCTTCTTTCCTCCTTTTCACCTTCCTTCCTTCCTTCCTTCCTTCCTTCCTTCCTTCCTTCCTTCCTTCCTTCCTTCCTTCCTTCCTTCCTTCCTTCCTTCCTTCCCTCCCTCCCTCCCTCCCTCCCTCCCTCCCTCCCTCCCTCCTTCCTTCCTTCCTTCCTTCCTTCCTTCCTTCCTTCCTTCCTTCCTTCCTTCCTTCCTTCCTTCCTTCCTTCCTTCCTTCCTTCCTTCCTTCCTTCCTTCCTTCCTTCCTTCCTTCCTTCCTTCCTTCTTCCTTCCTTCTCTCCTTTCCTTCACAATAAGTAGTACTCTGGAATCTCAGGGCCCTCCACTCAGTTCTATGCAAACCTCACCATCTGGGGGTCTCCAGAGCACCCTCCAAGTGTGGCACTTTTGGAAAGTAGTAAAACTTTTATACCTAGAGCAGGTAAAATAAGTGTGAGGTGAATCTACTTAAGATAAGCAATTTGTTTTAGTTCCATGGATCAAACAAGTGTTATTCACCTTTTTAAATGTCATACTATAACTTCTTGGAACTAAAATAGATATTTTGTGGAATATGTTAGTTTTTGGGCAGAAGAGTCTGTGATGAGAGGGTCTGTGCTGGCATGTCAAGACCTGGGTTTCATCTACCCAACATGGCCATCAGCAAAACTGTAGAAATTTTCAGCCAGCGCAAGCCTGCCAACAAAAATTCTTCTGAAGGAAATCAAGGTATGTTACTCCAGACAAAAATCATAAAAAGGTACTATATAATAACTCATTTAATTCACTGGATATTTAATTTTCCTCTGCTCTTAGGTCTCAATAGGAAAATCTATGGCTAATTATAGAGAACTACTGAATTAAAGATGGATTCTAGTATTGGTGTTTAGATAATTCTGATAGCCCTGAGATATGAAAGCTACTTTAAGCTACCTCTTTGGGCCCCACTCAAAGGATTATAATTTAGTCCAACTGTAGCAATGTCTAAAAGTCTGCATTCATAACAAATCTTCAACATTTCTGGTGGCTCCTGATGCTGGAGCTTCACTTTGAAATAACGGACCTTTATAATAGTAGTACTGGGAATGTCTATGGTAGAGTTTGACTGGCAAAGGTCTCATAACTTAAAGGGTTGTCATTCACTGTTCTGTGTCTATAAGCTGATTGAAACTATGACTCATAACAGTTTGTAGCAATTTGTTTGAACAATTCAATTAATGTATGCAAGAATATCTAGTTTTTAGTTGTATGTTTATAGAATTGTTAAGGAAACCAATCCTTAAGAAAAGTATTTCTTTTGTTTGTTTGTTTGTTTGTTTTGGGGGAGGGGCACACCCGGTGGTGACGCTCAAGGGTCACTCCTGGCTATGTTCTCAGAAGTCGCTCCTGGCTTGGGGGGCCATATGGGATGCAGGGGGATCATCAAACACTGTCTGTTCTAGGTCAGCTGCGTGCAAGGCAAACGCCCTGCCCTACCTTTGCACCGCTGCTCCAGCCCCTCTAAAAACTATTTCTAGCAGAAGTAAATGACCAGGAACTCTGAACAAGTTAGCTTTGCTCATCACCATTCTACACAATTATTTTCCTGAAATTGAGTATAAAAATACCTGACAGTATATTTCTGACATTATGGCTGAGCAATTACTTATAAAATGTTTAATAATATACCCAAACAAAAAAGGAAGAGTAACTTACTGAAAAAATTTCATTTCAAGAAATGATTCATTTTAATGCAGGGTTAATAACATTCAGAGTGTGTAGACTATTTGGGTCTATCCTCATTTGAATGTTTCTGCAAGATTGACTGTGATATAGACTTAAAAGAGGGATGGTCCTTATGTAACGTTAATCTACATTTTGGTACTTGTGGGACTAATAAAAAAAAAAGTAATCTAGAAACCTACAGAATAGTGGGTGGCTTTTTAGAGTGATCTGAGTGCAAATGTTACTCCCTTAACCCCAATTTACCCACCTTCCATGGAGAAAAAGTCCTTACATATCAATCAGTGAACTCAATATTTTAAGTGTCTCTGTCCTAAGACTAGTGTTAAACTACTTTCCATTTCTACAATAAATAACATATGGTAAAGAAGATGATAAGAGGCAATGAATGGAGAAAGCTTTCAGGGGAAGCCACAATACAGAGTAACTGAAGCAGGTCTAGAGGCATAGTCAAGCATGAAAATGATGGTTAACAAGGACGACTATATTGACAAGCTGAGCAACTTTGAACAGCTAGTGCAGCGTTTTTCAACCACTGTGCAGCAGTACACAAGTATGTCATGAGATATTGTCTGGTGTGCGGTGGAAAAAAATTCCAATTTCATCCGTAACATGTGGATTTGGCTCACAAAGAGACCAATAATAAGATTATTTCATAACAAAGTATTTATAACATAAATTTTTGTGTTTATTTGATTTCCATTCAAGAGAATTACTTTATATATAGTCAATAGAGGCACAAAGTTAATTTTTTTAACATTTTGTAATGGTGGTATACCTCATGATTTTTTTCATGAAAAAGTATGCCTTTGCACAAAAAGGTTGAAAAACATTGAGCTAGTGATTGGCTCTTAGTAACTGTGAAACATTTATTAGAATAGAAATTAAAAATGCCTATTAAAATATATGTGTAAAGTGAGACAATTAGTTCTATAGAAAAAAAGAAAATATAAACATATTATAACATCTATCTCTAGTGAACAATAGTTACACAATTATATTTAGAACTTATTTTCCAGAACTGAAATTATTATGTTGACTAGGTAAAGAAAAGGAAGTAGGCATGGCACATTTAACTGGCATATATCTATCCTAATGGGGAGTATTGAAGCTACTATAGAAAAATATAATGTAGGTATATTATTTAGAATTGTAAAAATGAATATTGTATAACCAAATACTAACTACATAGGAGAAAGGATTAGAAGAGATTTCTCTATAAAGTGTAGAAAGTGTGATATATTACTAGATTTATGGTGACCATATGGGATGCTGGGATTTGAACCATTGTCCTTCCTGGATCGTCTGTGTGCAAGGCAAACAACCTACTGCTGTGCCATGTCTCCAGCCCAGGAAAAGTATTTTGACGAAATCTTATACTTAATATCTATTGATCTTGATATATAATGCTGATGGAAGATGATTTGACTTTCTTTATAGGGAATAGGTAAAGCAGGAAGAGACTTGGAGTCACTTGACCAGGATGAGAAAGTACATAATAGAGGACAGTTGGTCTCTCCATGAAGTAATACTCATCATGCTCTTTTATTTTATATTTTATCTTAATGTTTTAATTTTTAGAATATGATGGTATATCACTATGCCTTTTTTCTAAATTATATAGTTATCTTTGTTTTGGGGCCATACTCCAAGGTGCTCAATCCTGAATTCAATCCTGAATCTATGCTCACTTTTGTCAAGGCTAAGGAAACAATATAAAGTAGTGGGGATTCTGCCCAGATTGGCCACATGCAAGGCAAATATCTCCCTCTGCTCTGCTATTGTTCTGATTCTGTGCAGCCACTTCTGCTATTTCTTCAGTTCTCTTAAATTTTTGATATGTACAATCCATCACACTTCCTCGATGTTATTATATTGTTATTGTATTATAGGACAGTGAGACAAATTTGTTATAATGGAAAGCCATCTTGTAAAACAGGGTATTTGAAGGAGGAAGCAGCGACCCATTTCCGTGACCTAGTTTATATTCTATGACTTTTGAAAGCCCTCATTTTATTTAGCAAGCAGCAAAAGTACTAATAACAACCAAGCTTGCTGAACACACAACCTCAGTTTTCATGCAGTGTCATTTATAAAATCAAGGTCCAAGTTTACAGAGAATCTTGAGTGACCTGGAATTGATTTGCTCTAGACCACCTTTTGCATTATATTTCTGTTATCATATTTTGTAGAGGTTCTGTATTTTTCCTTTAGACTTCTCATAGAAAAAATCTTTGGATTAATTATTCTATATCATTTTCCTAAATAATCTAAATGTAGTATTCATTGACTTATACCTTGGGGCTGCAACATCCAGCATGCTTAGAGCTTACTCTTGGCCTCTGTACTCAAAAGTCTCTCCTAGTTGTGCTTAGGGAAGATATGTGGTGCTGTGGGTATAAGTAGGTTGTCCTTATGCAAGGTAAGCATCCTAAACTCCAGGACAGATTAAATTAGAAGTTCTGAATTTACCTGCTATATGATGTGGTAAAATTATAATATTATTTTTCCTAAAAACTCAGAAATAAAGAGAAAAAAATTTAGTATTACTTCAATAGTATTATATTATTATATATTATATTATATCATGACTACTAAGACTATAATTCTTTTTTAATTTTTAAAATTTATTTTATAATATATTTATTTAAGCACTATGATTACAAACATGATTGTAGTTGGGTTTCAGTCATATAAAGAACACTCACCTTCATCAGTGCAATATTCCCGCCACTAATGCCTTTCATATCCCTCTTTTCCCACCCTCTGCCTATATTCAAGACAGGCTTTCTACTACTCTCACTCATTAACATTGTCATGTTATTTGTTAGTGTAGTTATTTCTCTAACTGCATTCACCACTATTTGTGGTGAGCTTCATATCGTAAGCCAGTTCTTTTTGCCCTCAGCTCTAGGCATTATTACAATAGTGTTTTTTATTTTTCTTAAAACCCAGAGTTGAGTGAGACTATTTTGTGTGTGTCTCTCTCCCTCTGACTTATTTCACTCAGCATAATAGTTTCCATGTACATCATGTATAGGAAAATTTCATGACTTTATCTCTCCTGACAGCTGCATAATATTCCATTGTGTATATGTACCACCGTTTCTTTAGACATTCATCTGTTGAAGGACATCTTGGTTGTTTCCAGATTCTGGCTATTGTAAATAGCACTGCAATGAATATAGGTGTGAGGAAGGCATTTTTGTATTGTGGTTTTGTGTTCCTAGGATATATCCCTAGAAGTGGTATAGCTGGTCATCTGGGAGCTCAATTTCCAGTTATTTGAGGAATCTCCATATTGTTTTCCATAAAGGCTGAACTAGATGGCATTCCCACCAGCAGTGATTGAGAGTAATTGCCTTTTTAATGAGAAACTCTCCACCTCCCTGCCAGCACTAATTGTTCTTATTCTTTGTGATGTGTGCCTATCTCTGTGGCATGAGATAGCACCACATTGTTGTTTTGATTTGCATTTCCCTGATGATATGGAGCATTTTTTCATGCGCCTTTTGGCCATTTGTATTTTTTCTTTGTGAAATTTTCCACTTCCTATTTTTTGATGGGAATAGATGTTTTTTATCTTACTAAGTTCTCTCAGTCATTTCTATATCTTGGATTTAGCCCCTTATCTGATGGGTATTTTGTGAATAGTTTCTCCCATTCTGTGGGTGGCTTTTGTATCCTAGGCACTATTTCCTTTGAGGTGCAGAAGCTTCTCAGCTTAATATAGTCCCATCTATTTATTTCTGCTTCCACATGATTGGAGAGTGCTGTTTCCTCCTTGAAGATGCCTTCAGTCTTAATGCCATGGAGTGTTTTACCTATATGTTGTTCTATATACCTTATATTTCGTGTCTGATAACAAAGTCTGTAATACATTTGGATTTGACCTTTGTGCATGGTGTTAGATGGAGGTCTGAGTACATTTTTTGCAAGTGGCTGACCAATTGTCCCAATACCACTTGTTAAAGAGCCTTTCCTTGCTACATTTTGCATTTCTTGCCCTTTATCAAAGATTAATTGATTGTATGTATGGGGAACATTGTCTGAATACTCAAGTCTATTCCACTGATCTGAGAGTTTGTCTTTGTTACAATACCACACTGTTTTAATGAATATAGCTTTGTAATACAATTTAAACTTAGGAAGACTATATAATTCTTAGGAGTTTTCTCAAGTATGTGCTAGATTGAAATAATATCCCATAGGAAAGAAAATTGAAGTATAATCTTACAACCCACCACAATAAGGAAATTACAAACTTGGCAAACATATTTTCCCATTTCTAAAAATAGAGATTTAAAAATAAACTTAAAAGGACATCTCTGTAAAAGAGAGGAAATACCCATGACAACATTTGGAAATAAATAATTATTCAAAATTTTGCCACATTAACAACATATTTTAGGACTTTTTATTAATAAGCCCCTATTGAGTGAATATGTATACAGTTTTCTGGATTTTTGAGACTTGAGATTTAAATTGGGGTGCTTTCTAGATCTGGTAAAATTTAAAGTTTGGGAGTCTTTGGGAGTTAAAATATTTTCTTCAGGAAGCCTAACTTGATTTATTTGCATCTGTTTGCTTTGAGGGGTGGAGTTTTGACCACATTTAGTGGTCCTCAGGGCTTACTTCTGGCCCTGCACTCAGGGCTCATTCCTTAGTGTCAGTGCTGAGGAAATCATATAGGATACAGAGGTATCAAACACAAAGCTATTTACAAGGCTGGTTACCTAACTGCTATACTATTAATCCACTCTCACAACTTGATTTTTTAATTGCCTTTTTAATGGAAAACTATACAAAGTAAGAAATAAACAGATATTTTGAGCTCTGGTTACAAGCATTTCTCAGAAACATAGGGGGCATTTTCCATTTTAATTATTCAGAACATGGATATGCAACTGAATATTAATTTATTATGTAAATTATAACTTGCAACAGAGCTCATTATTGTATTGAAGTTAATTAATAGATACAGTCTCAGGTAGAACCAGTTTTATAATACTAATTTCAGTTATCAACTGGAATTAAAGAGACACAGGCACACATTGAAGCTTCCTTTATGATTTCAAAATTATATTTAGTTAAAAATGTGAACTCATTCAGCTAAGGATATATATGATAAATATATTTGTGATAATCTAAATTCAAACTGGTATGCATTTAGTCATATATAATATGGAATTTGGGGCTTGACTTCTTCAAATCAGAATTGTACTCTGTCCTTTAATAGTCTGAAGTCATCCAGTATACTTGACTTGACTGTGTGCTTTATAGACCAGACTAAAGTAGGGCTCTGTTGGGAACAAATAAGTGCTTCACAGAGATTGAGAGGGCTCATCAGGATAACAAGCTGAAAGAAAGATTCCTTTATTATGCATAGAGCAAATATTAGAATTGATTGAATATGATACTACTGAAAAAGGTTCTTCCCACCTGCATATGGAGGAAAATAAAGAGAATGACAAAATAAACCAAAATAATAGGGAGAATAAACATGGAAAGTCCCCCCAGCTGAAGGATCCCATAGCTGAAAAATTGAGGGGCAGTTCACATACCTGCAGCCTATGCAACCAACAATCACTGATAATTGGTTTTCACTCAGTTGACAGATCTTGAAAAAAAATCACATTAGCATCAGTTATCAACCTATTTGATACCATCTACAACCAAAAATCTGAAATACAGTTAGAAACAAAGGTTCTGGGAAACTGCTCTAGAGAAATTTCTCTGGTAAAAAGGTTCTTTCTTCCATTTTTTAATGTAAGAGTTTCTCCTGAAGTTCACCTTGTCTCAATTAAACTTAGTTCCATGTACCCAGGAGACATGTTTAGAAAAGAAATCCAGTTAACTTGGAAATGTCTCTGAACTCTGTTGAAAGACATATTTGGCAGTAATCATAGTGTGGAAGTGAAGTGGAACAAAATGATGGTGACAGTGAAACCTTTTCTACATGGTATCAGTAGACCTTATTCTAGCCAAGTGTTGCATATAGAAGGGCGTTTACAAGCTGGGAATTTATCATTGGTGATTATTTAATAAAGACTAGTTTGTTCAATAGTACCTCCATTTACACTTTTTGTAAAAATATTAAATTCCTCTTAAATGACTTACTGAGTATAAATGCAAATAAATGACAGAAAAAATGAGACAAGAAGCACAGATTGCTACTAATCCTTTCAGCCATAGTTAGCATATGTACTAATCACTAGCAATATAAAATGAAAAGACCAGTCAGTACTTTGCCTGTGAAATATATATTTTTCCAAGACTACATATCCAAGTCATTCATTTTAATAAATGATCTATGAAATTCATATTCTAGTTGTTTGTCTTTTATTAAAAGGAAATATATATCAGTTATTTATTTTTATCTCCTTATTTCTCTAAGGCTCAGGTCTGCCTCTGGTATAGCTAAATTTTTAATATATATTTACATATATACATATATATTTAATCTTTGCATTTATCCTAAACTTATTGAAGCACTATATTTCTTCTTCTGAGGCCTAGAAAGATACTTTTAGTAGAATCCCAATATGATTTTATGTAATTAAAAATAGAAAGCCAGAGTCAACTTTTTCAATAGTTTCCTTTATTGTAAGATAGATGACACCAAGGACTTCAAAAGCAAAAGCAGAAGCTATTACATCTGCCATGAAATTTCCAAATACAATTTTTCTAAGTAATTTTGGTACATAAACTGGTTTGTTCTGACTGAATTTATCAAAGGGGAAAATCCACAAAGCAGTCATATCAATCAAAAAGTCATTTCCTTTTGTTTGAGTTTTAACACTGCCAACCTGGGGCTTGTCATATACACAGGTTACCTGATCACATGAGTGTACCTGGCAGTCAGTTGGCTTCAAATAACTTTTCAGCAGTACATCAGTATTTGATGAAAGTGTCCGTGGTTTTTACAAAAAGTCTCACTTGATTCCTGTTAACATTCTTGATAATGAACATCACACTTTTTCTGAATAAATTGTCTTTCAAAGATTAATAATTCCAGGATAAATAATCAAGGCTAAGAGGACCAAATCCGTTGGGGGGGGGCTGGGTTGGGATCCAGAGTATTGTCATCCTTGCTTTATGAAGGAAAAGAAAACTAGCTAGAATTGATGATAAACTATGCCAAGTCAGAGACTCAAATCAAACTTTCCTGTTTACCATATCATCTTTGGAAAAGAATTCAGTGTCCCTCAGCACTAGTTTCTGTTGGTTTGCTTGTTTTTTACTTTAGGCACTATGATGTACAGTACTGTGAAATGGTAAAAATTTATTCATACAGTGTTCTAACACCACACTCTCCCCTGTGTGTCCTCTCTCAATCTGTCACTACCTCCACCCCCAGCCTCATCAGTTAAGCTCAGTTCTGGATACCAATTCTCAGGTTCTGTGTTCTTTGAGCATTTGTATACAAGAGACCTCCCCCCAACTTCCCGTTTTGCTCACCTTGAGAGGTAGACCTGCCAACATCTGGGAGGGGTCTTTGGTTTCCTGTTTTGCTCACCAGGAGAGGGAGGAGGGTGATTTGGGGGAAGGATTGAGAGAAGATACTGCAAGAGAGGTAGTGTCTGAGGGTCTAGGGTTCAGGTCCCTTTTGGGGCGCCAAAATGTTGAAAGACATATTAATTATAAAGTCCTTGCTGGAGGTGGATGATCGTGAGATGGTGGGATAGAGAGATGCCCAGGCCACACGCCTGCAACCCCTTTCTTCCAGCTGGTGGGTCTTAGGGTGGCAGCAAGGAAATGATTCACAAGCAGTCAGGTTTCAGGAGACATCAGCTTTATTAAGGCCCTAGCCACCATGTGTCGCTCCTAAGCTTTTAACCTTTCATGCAGGTTCTTTTCAGCTGCCCTGACATCTCAACATGTTTCTGCCAGCCACCTCTCTTGCTAAATTCTTTCTCAATCCTTCCCCTGAATCCCCCTCTTCCCTCTCCTGGTGAGCAAAACAGGAACCAAAGACTCCTTCTAGATGTGGGCAGGTCTGCCTCTCAAGGTGAGCAAAACAGAAAGTTGAGGGAGTGGAGTACCATGTTAACTTTCTCAGCACATGACATTCTCTAGCCATCCATGTAGTAGCTAATTATATAATTTCATTTTCTCTTATACCCATTGTGCAATACAGAACAATTCTTTTATTTGGTAACTTCAATTTTATCACTTGTAAAATGGACAAAAGTACAAGCATTTCTTGTCTGTTTCAAATCAGGTGTACACCTGAATATTTGAAATAAAATGATTTATTTAGACGTCAAAATAATGTTGTAATTAAGAAAAGTATTCTCCTTTCCTTTTAAATGTTGTACTAGGGAAAAGAAAACAACTTCAATAAGGTTTTAAGTAAACTAACTATAATAATATTTTAATGCAGAGATTTCAATATTTTAAGTATCTTATATTTATAAATATATCAGATATAAATTATATTTTATACTTATGTAAATGTTTTTATACATATACATAGATATAGTTATCTATTATACTAATTTTGTTATAGGCTCTCTCATCATTACTTCAAATTTCAAAGCCTCTTTGGTCTGGAACCTTGGGTCTTTCATTATCTGCATGCATACATGATGTTCTTCATATTTTAGAAGAATATATTGAACTGTTTTGACATATTTATTTTTTGTTTTCAGGCTACGCTTGGCTCTGTCCAAGGGCTCATTTCAGAGAGCACTATTGATGGTATTCAAGAGACCACATGTAGTGCTGAGACCAAAACAGGGTCAATGTCTATAGATTAACATCTAAAGGATATTGGGATTAAATGTTTTTGTTTTTGCTTGTTTTGAGGCCATATTTGGCAATGCTCAGGGTTTACTCCTGATGGCGCTCTGGGTGCTATCTGGGACTATGTGTAGTACTAGCCTCATCCAAGGCAAGCACCCTGATACTGTACTATCTCTACAGCCCCCCTTGAATTTTTCAAGTGAGTTTCCATGTCTTAAATATTTAAATTGTAATTTTTAAGTATTATAGCATAAATTAAATTGCTATTTATAATACTTTCTATAACACCCACACTCCATAGTCTCTTTTAAACAGAATTACTATAAAATATTTCAGTTAAAGTTTAATAAGTTTTATTTTAATTTTGGGGGAATGAATGATTTTTGTGTTACACCCATCACTGTTCAGGGCTTATTCCTGACTCTGTGCTTAGAACTCTTCCCTGGAAGTGCTCAGGACAGCTTATATACAAGATACATACAGTTTTGGGGTCAGTATATGGGAGGCTCTAAGACCTGTACTATCTTTCCTGCTTCTAGGACATTTCCTTTTTAAAATCCTTTTTATATCAAATTTTATGTCAGAAATAGAAAAATTATATTATTTTGAATTTGCTTAGATATGCTTAAAATTTTAATTTGTATATTTGGCATTTTACTATTATAGGAAATTCTAAACTTGTTTCCTTCTGGCTACAAGGATTACACTTTGAATATTCTAGGTTTCTGAGTTAAGGTAAGAAACTAGAGATTGACATTTTTAAATGTACACATATCTATTGAACACACAACTGCACACATAAGTGATCATTTCATTTTCTTCAAATATAACCTACTCATGTATTTTATGAGTTGATTTTTAAAAGCTATTTTATGTGATAAATTGTATCCAATTTTTAGCTTATACCCTGTAGATATTCTTTCACAGGCTGATGAGCAAAGAAACAAATCTGTTACAGAAATTAAATAGCATGGAGGTTAACGCGTGAGTATTGTTGACAGTTACACCTCGGCTCAAAATTCCTATTTCTCATAAGTAAGAGGTGACCTCAGGCAAATACATTTTTCCTCTGACTTATAGTTTTTATTTTTTATTCTTGTTTTGACTTTTTTCAAATAACAGATAGCTTCTTTAGGATTATTTAGATGATGTGGGTACTGAGTATTCTAAATAAAGCTACTATTGTTTCTTAAATGTATTTTTTCATATTCCTATCTTCTCCAGATGTCCCCTATTGTACAGTTTAAAATATAAAAGTTATATGCAAATCTAAAGGAAAACAGTATTTTATATACATTGTTTTAGAGGGTGGTGTTATCATCATCAAACCACATGGTTTTCACTTGTTATGATAAAGTAGATATGCTTGTTTAGTGTTTGCTTCTGTTTTAGTAGTGTTTGCTGAATCTAAATTAGTTAAGAGAATTCACCACATAGTTCAAGTACATATCAGAGAAACTGAAAAGATTGTTTCTCTACTCAAGTAGGTCACGTTGGAGTACTGGGCTAACACAAATACACATGATACCAACTGGATAACATCTTCTGCTCTTATTGCGGAATACTCATAGTGTGAAAGAGCTTTCTTTGTAGCTTAGATAAGACAAGTTTGAATATTGTTGTATGTATTCAAATAAGGGAATATAATAGATTCCAGCTCTTTTTATTTGAAACCAGCTTTTTAAAAAATTCTGGGCTATAGTGGTTGATATGCATGGTTTAATCTTGGTTTTTCTCTCAGACATACAGTGCCAGAGATCAAACCAGGAAAGTGCATGTATGCTTGTCTATTTTTCTAGTCCCATTTTAATTAATGAATTTATTTTTTTGGTTTTTGGGCCCCACCCAGTGGTACTCAGGGGTTACACCTGCCTATACACTCAGAAATCACTTCTTGAAGGTTCAAAGGACCATATTGGCTACTGAGGATGGAATCCAGGTAGGTTGTGTGAAAGGCAAATGCTCTATTCACTGAGTTATCATTTTGGCTTCCCAGTTTTTTTTTTTGGGGGGGGGGCATTGGGTCGCAACCGGTGATGCTCTGGGGTTACTCCTGGCTATGTGCTCATAAATCGCTCCTGGATTGGGGGGCCATATGAGGTGCCGGGATTCTAACCACATCTATCCTGGATCGGCTGCATGCAATGCAAATGCCCTATGTCTGTGCTATCGCTCCAGCCCCATCAGTTTTTATTTTTCAATGCATTTTACAACATGGTTCTTCTCAGGATTTCTTTTTATGTCATGTAACATATAGGGAGCTGTTATTAATGGAATATATCTAACAGAAGATGAGTGATTTTAAGTTAAGAAGCAACCAGAAGTCTGTGTTAGAAGAGATTAAAGGTAAAATAGATCAGATAGTCCAATAAATAAGCTGAATTTCTTATGAAGACCACTTTTTACATATGTAATTTATTCTGCTTAACAGAGGAAATTACATCAATTTAGCCTAGTTCTGATCAAATACTTCTTGTTCAGAGGGTCATAGAACATTGATTGATAATCCCATCTAGTTGATAGCATAGTATTTCTGTAATTGAAGACTCCCCCAAATATTGGCAGCTATAAGTGAATATGTGTAAAAAGAAGTGCACCTTACTTCTACAAAATACATATCAATATATTTACTTAATTTTTAAATATATTATGGTCAAATTAACTTAAAAAAAGGCTGAAGTATAGCAAAAATATCACAATATTCTGAAACTTATCTAGATCCTATGGCCAGAGGTTCTGCACATTGAATTACTAAAAGGTTTATATTTAAATAACCAATGTAGCAAGATAAAAATTATCTAATGGAATAATATTTATCTGAAAATTCTATTTAGCTGTACGTAATGCAATGACATATTTGTGTTCACTTTTAAAATGCCAGAAATAAAATCTTTTAAAATATTGTAATTTATTGAAGATATGGCTATTAAATATTTAATACAGCCCCAAACATTTTAATCTTTTTTCCATTAATATTTTACTTACCAGTTTTCTCTCTTATAATCAATTTGATATTTTAATGCTTAATATTTTAATTGGTCTTCAATTTAGAAGGATGGAATAGTAATTTAAGATTTAGATATAAAATTGTGTCTACAAGCAAAAGAAAAAGTTAAAAATATGTAAAACCCTTAGGAAATGGAAAATTACTCTATTCAAAAATGTATGCCATAAATTTTATATTAAATGAACATTGAATCGTGAGTGTTTCCTCTTTCAAATCTTTAATATTCAACAATTATGTTTTTCTTAATATCCTTTGGCATTAAATTTAATTGACCCTGGTTGTGTCAATTAAAAGCACTTGTATTATTTATGGATTTTATATGAATTGTCTTTATAAGGTTTAAAGAGCTTCAGGCCAGTTGCTTATTCATCACCTTCATTCAATCCCATCTTGAAATATTGAGAATGTAAAAATAGTTTCTAATGTCATAAAACATCTACTCAAACTTTATAGCAAATGATTTCTAGAATTTTCAAGTAGTAAATGTTTTATATTTTATAAGTATTCTTTCACTACCAGTCCTTTTCAATAACCCTTTAAATTTGTAAAATCTTAAAGCATCATACAAATGCTATGTGCAGACTGCATTTGACCCTTCATTTGCCTACTTCTGTGACATATTTTTGACAAAATACATTAAGAGTGGGGGCCAGAAAGCTAGCACAGATGGAAGAGCATTTGCTTTGCACAAGATGAACCCAGGTTCGATCCTTTTCATCTCATAATGTCTCTTCGACCACCACCAGGAATGATCTCTGAGCACAGAGACAGAAATAGCCCCTGACCACTACCAGTATGGTCCAAACACCAAGAACAAACAGATAAATAAATAACATTAAGAACTGTAGGGTGTCTATACTACTATAATCACACCACACTTTAACTCAAAAAGAAAAATGCCATAATCTGTACCTCAATATCTGATCATTAATCAAGTTCAAAACTAATATCATCATTGGATATTAACTTTTATTTTTATGTTTTCAGGGTTTATTTCTGTTTTCAGAATATTTTATTTTTATCTATAGTTTAATTATTCAATATAAAAGAATATTTTCTAAGGGTTTAAATCTAGATCTAGGCTTCTTAGGAGCATAATATAGTGCTAAAAATAAATAATGTATATAATAACAAAAAGTAAATGCTAGCATTTACTTGAAAAAATATAAAAATTAATGTTTTCTAAGTATTATCAAAGACTGAAGGTTTAAATGTAAGATGATAAGACAATGAGAACTCAAAGATAATCAAATGTTGATCTAAACAAAGGAGAAAAGGGTGATGATATTTGATATAATGAATATTTTGAGAGTAATAGTATAATATTAATAATATATAATATATTAAATTATATATAATATATTATAATATATTATTATAATAATATCTCAATAATATATTGAGAATTCAGTAGTTATATTTAGGTCATGGTAAACTTTACACCTAATGCACCTTTGTGGACATTAAGTAAACAATTTGATATTCATGCCCCGAAACATGGTCCTATATGAAAATACTAAGGCATGCAGCAGAGGTGATGATCCTGAGCAAGTTCCTGTACTACTGAAAGTAGGTTTACTCAAAGGGACATAGGCAAAATAAGACAAGTTTTATCAGGTAAAATATTAAAGTACCAGGTATATGTTGTGAGTATGTTTATGTATGTGTGCATATGTGTATTGGAGGGTGGGTATAATCTTGAAATATTAATGAACAAAGTGTTAAGCATCATTTATTTAATAAAAGGCAATCTGAGCAGTTTAGCAGGCAGAAAACATGGTTTTGGCAAAATATACTTTATGATTTTGATAACAGATAGTGAGGAAGAGTTTTAGAATAAATAAATTAATGAAGTCAGAGAGACAGTACAGCACATGGGGCATCTACAACAGAAATAAAGGACATTTTTATAGTTTTAAGCTAAGCCACTGATTTAGGGTAAGAGGCTACAGAAGTTATAGGGTTGGAATGATAGTACAGCAGGGAAAGCATTTGCATTGCACATGGCGGATCCAGGATCTCAGCATCCTATATGTCTCCTGAGGCTACCAGAATTGATTTCTGAGTGCAGAGCCCTGAGCATATCTGAGTATGGCCCAAATACTCCTCCCAAAAGAGAGAAAGATGATAGAAGTCAAGATATAAACAAACTTACCTGCTAATTTGACTGATAGTTGTTTGCACAGGTTATATATTGTTATATATTGTCATGTCTTAGTCGTTTACCACAATCCTATGATATTTAAAATGAAACTATCAAAATAGAATATTGGCACATAGTAGTCTCATAATAAATGTTTTCATGCTTCTACAAATGAACATAAATTAAATGATGAAAACAAAGTGTTGAAAGATGTTAGATGGATATAAGGATGATTAAAAGAAAAATAACAATAAAATGAAACAAATGGCAAAACCCCAGAGGAACTAAAAGTAAAATCTCTTCAGGGTGGTTAAGAGTTGTATCTGAAGTCAAGATAAACTATATTCTTCCAGTACTTGACAATTATGCATCCTGAGGTGGCAGGTAAGATGTGGTAGACATCTATCTGAACTTCAGGGCCACCCTGCCTTAAGCAGGTGCTGTCTCTATAGACAACAAAGTGAGCAGTGGAGTGTAAATAGTCCCTACTGCCCCAACAAGTACACATAGAGAACAGAATCCTTGTGAATATCTTCATTTATTTATTTTAAATTGGAAGGTGCTACATATGAAGGTCTTAAATATATTTTACATGTTAGCTAATAAAAACTGAAGATTAAATGGGAAAAATCAAACCACTTATCTTAAGAATTTTTAATAACACGGATTTATCAATTGTTGCCTAGAAGCAGTAAAACAGAATAGAATTTCCCTCATAAGGTTCTCAAGAATCAGATGGTTTAATAATGATACAAAAATGCTATCAGGTCACAGGAAGTTGTGTATTGGCTGAATTGGGTGTTAAAAATATTTTAGACCCTGAGTTCTGATGAAAGCACATTCTCCTTCTGAAAATTGCTTAACCTTTTCCAATGACAACATTTTTGTGCTTGATATTTTCCGCACACACTTTCCAAGAGTCCCTGTGACAAATTTCCACTTAACCATTGTACCAATGCAGATCAAGCTGGTCTTTGAGAGCCAAGTCAACCCATATGTTACAAATGAGTGTTAGCAATGGCAACAGGAAGGGTTTCACAATCTGTGAGTGAGAAGAAAGCCCACGAAAGCAATTGGAAAGGAAAGGAAGTACACTCTGACACTTATAATCACTTCAAACCCTTTCAAACTAAAATAGAGACTGAGGATATGAATCACCTTAGGTGGGAGAGAAGAAAAATTTGATATTGCTGCTAATTTGGCAGACCAGCATTTAAATCCTAACCTGAGACCTATTTATTTTAATAGGCAAATTAAGTAAACATCATTAATCTGCAAAGGGAAGCTTTGTCATTTGAGCTGAATTCTAATATATCTTTCTATCTGTACCTACTTACCCATGTCAATATCTATTTTTATATCTTTATATGTTTTTCCATATAGTATTCTAATAAATTAACAAATAATATATATTATTGACTAAGATATATATCAGATATATTATTGGCTAATATATATTATTGATTAAGTTCAGATTGCCTGAACTTTGATTTAGTATTCTTGAAATTGAGAGCATTCAAGTAATTCCTTTGGCAAAAGATACTTGGAAAATAAAAAGGATGGGAAGTGTTTCTAATCTCTTTGTTAAAAGAGAATATGTAACATGTAAAGAACAGGGTTTTGTCAGAGAGCCCTTTGCTGCACTAACGTCCCAGACAGCAATCACAGATTGCAGTCATGGTATTCAAGCCATTGATCCCAACGGGAGAAACTGTCTCTGTCAACAGCTAAGATCACAGTCATTCTCTTCATTTCCTGTATGACCTTCCACTGCCCACAAAAATAATCCCATTGTTGCTATGTCAGGCAGTGTCAGAGTTGCCTACATATGTTCCTCAGATGGAAAGAGATGCTTATGAAACATTGTTTTAAATTGTTTGGGGTTTTAAAGTGTTAGCAGCTTTATTTTACGGTAGCTTTTATGAAAGATTTTCACAGTATATTATTAAATAGTCTATGACTTCACCCTGGATATAACGGTGCAAGAAAAAAAGAGGCTGGCCTAGAATAATCTATTTTAATTAATTAAGTATTATTTATGGGCCGCATCCAGTGACGCTCAGGGGTTACTCCTGGGTATGCATTCAGAAATCACTCCTGGCTTGGGGGACCACATGGGACGCTGGGGGATCAAACCGAGGTCCATCTGTGGTCAGCTTTATGTAAGGCAAATGGCCCACCGCTGCACCATCGCTTCGGCCCCTAGAATAATTATTATGTAAATCTTTAAAAAAATTATATAGACCTTGATATGAGTTGCAAAAAAACAACTAAGCAGAACAGGGCCAGAGCATTAGCACAGCAGGTATAGCATTTGCTTTGCAGGTGGCTTACTAGATCAATCCTTGGCATCCCATATAGTCCACGAGCCTGTTAGGAGTAATTTCTGAGTGCAGAGCCAAAAGCAACCCTTGAGCGTCACCAGCATGACAAACAAAACAACACAAAACAAACAGAAAACAAAAAAAGCATTATCATACAATATTTTGTAGGTGAGAATACAAACAACACAGATGTTCAAAAATTCTTGTATGATATTGGAGCTTGCTAGTAATAAACTTAGAAGACTTGAGGTTGCAGGTGTTAGGCAATAAAAATCAAAATCTGGAGGAGGTAAGTAGTTAGAACAAAATACAATTTTTTTCCAGAAAATTGTGTTTTACTTAGAGAGTACATTTCCTCGTGTCCCACTGTCTTACCTAGTTTGTCTGTTTCTAATTTTTAACTTTAAGAGTGTTTATGGATTTTATAATATTTATTTTTATTAAAGGAGATAACTACTTTCATTCATCCAGATGAAACTGAAGAACGTGCAAGCAAAAATTAGGTCAGATAAGTCTTCAAATATGCAAAAACTGAGACTGGAAAGGTAGTTCAAAGGACTAGTGCACAAGCTCTACATAATTTACATCGGGAGACCTGGGCTCAATCGCCAGCACCTTAAGGTTACTCCTAGGACAGTCACAAAGCACTTTTAGGTATGTCTCAAAGCCCTCTAAATATGGGAAGAATGGAAGTAATATATAAGAAGATAAATGTTTTGGTTTACTATAAAGAAAGAGGAATGTCTTGTATTCTGATTCCAACATGGATTCTTCTTTCAAAGTCAGAGATTCATCATGTTTCTTTCCAAACATTATATTCTTTTCCATAATTTACCTTTTACTTCAGTATTTCATTTCTTGTTTGTCTTGTCACTTTGTAAGTGACATTTTCTTTATTCCTAATCAGTATTTTGGGACCAGGAAATACAATGACTGTTGAACAGTATTGGTGTCAAAGACTTGTTGCTCAATCTTAAAAATCTAAAGTCAAACAATAATATTGATGTAGCTATTGATCTCCTTTGCTATCTAGGTAAAAGGTACTGTCACAGAAGATGATGCCTATTTAAGAAAATAAATGAGTTATTGGAGAATTCTGAATTATATCTCATCACAGGCTATTATTTCTTTTCAAATTTAGTTTATTTTTATTGATTTTTCTACTATTTTTCTACTATTCTACTATTTTCTACTATTTTTTCACTTGTGATGCTCACTCACAAGTGGTTGTTTATAAGTAATAACACATTTTGTTATTGCAACAGTGGTCCTAGACAACAGAATTATGGGAATAATGCTCTGGTATATGAGCATAGCTAAAGACTGATCACTTTATTTTTTAATTTTTCTTTCTTTTCTTTTTCCCTTTTTCTCTCTTTCCTTATTTATTTGTGTGTTTTTGGTTTATATTTTGGTGTGGGGTGCTAATCTAACAGTGCTTCAAGTGTTACTTCTGGTTTATAGACTAATTTTCACAGGTATAGTGGGACACAATTCGCTATTTATTCTCCTTCAAAAATTGGATTTATTTATTAAAGCAGAAACAATAAAAATCTATAAGGGTAAAACCAAATACTTATTTCTTTAATGTCTCCTTGAACTGCAATTTTTTCACTATCATTTTTCAGTGGGAAAATACCTGTGACTAAACTGAACAGAGTCATTTAAAAGAATCAATAGGCATTCTAATATTAAGGAAAATTCTCAAAATGCAGTACAGCATTTATTTCTAATTACAGTTACATCAAGTCTGTTATAAATTAAGAGTCTTATTTAAATTAACATTTTAATGGTGCTTTAGGAAGATAAGAATTTTTTAGAAACCAAAGCTCTGATAAAGTACACTAATTCTTTTCCCAAAATAAAACATGGTAAAAAAAGATTTGAATAATAAAACAATGGGATAGAGAATATGTATAATGTGTTATCCACCAAGAAAGTGATCCAGATGATGGATTTTGGGGTTTTATTTTTAATCACTATTTTTTCTGGAACTTTTCTTCTATTCTATTTCACATCTCTATTATAATGGTCTATTATTATGGAAAGATCAACCAGCTATGCTTAGAATTGCTCTAACACATATTTACTGAACACCTATTTGATGTCAGACACATAGGTGGTAGATCTTGGGGATTCAGAAATGATAAGATCCAACCTCTTTCCTCATGAAGATTGTTGCTTGTGATAGACATATTTAAACTTGTATTTTAGTGTACTATATCTAAAACAAATTAATAATGAGAAGGGCAACTATGAAGATTAATAGACTCATTTACTTTCTGTTTTAATTAATCTTATTCAGAGATTTTTAAAAGGACAGAGGAGTATCACACCGATATATTGTGGGAGACATTCTTTAAAAATATTTTATTATGAAGTTGCAAATCTAAGACTCAGTAGAGAACCACAAACTCTTAATTATTGACAAATTTGAGCTTGGCTTTTGGGGGCCACATCTGGTGGTGCTGAGAATTTAGAGATCACTCCTGACAGAATTCAGGCAATTAAATCTCGGTCAAAAAACCCAGGGTGGCCATATACAAGGCAAGAGCCCTAACCACTGCATTATCTCTCTAGCTCCTGTACTTTGTACAGATTTTGACTTCAGGGGTCAGATATAGTACAAAATTTAGAATGCTTGCTGAGAATTCTTCCCTATCTTGATTTGATGACCAGTATCACATAACCTCTGGAGAATTTCTGGGGATAGTCCCGGAGTCCCTTCAGGCTCATCAGGGTAGCCCTAGTACTGTAGGACCTGAGAAAAATCCCGTCAGATTTCTTTGGCTTTTTTTCTGAATCAAACATGACAGTGGTGGGAACTGAATTAGTCTAACTGTTCAGACACCTATACTTGTTATTTTGTCACCCTGGTGGTCTCTGTTCCAAGACCAATCACTGTAATCTTTATTTCATCAGCACTGGCTATGATTGCCAAGCATTGGGCTGCTGGATATCAGCTTATCTCTGACAGCATCTCCAAGCAGGCACCCTTGGAGATAAATCTACCAAGCTACTATTACCTTCCAGATCACCTTCTCTAAGAGTTTTCTTCACTTAGAAGAAAAAAATAGGATGTTAAGGACTAGGAATGATGAGTTTCAGCTCAGCAGAATCTCTAACCTTTGCTCTAACCCCCACTAAGCTGAGTAATATTGTGACTTCTACTATATCCCTCCTTCATTTATTGATCCCAGAACAGATTGTATACAATAAGCTATAGCTTTACTTGCTGTTGAAACATGACCTTGTTTTAGAGTGGTCTTTAACTGCTAGTTCAATCTCTGAGTAATGCAAATTATCTTTTCTTAACCTCAGATTTTTCTAAATTCTCCCTTAATCCGAGCAGTAAAAAAGGTCTGTGTGGGACAGAGGAGATATTCAGAGCTTCATAGTCCCCTTTCTGATTTGGGGTGATGATTTTCTTTTTGTCTTTTAGAATAACTGAATGTATGGCTTTCAGGAAGAAAAGATATACTCTATTTAATTTTAAAATGTTTCACTCTAAGAATTAATGGGCCAAAGTGTTAGTACAGTTCCCCTTGCATGCGTTCAACTCAGGTTTGATACTTATACCCTCTTTGGTTCCCCAAACTCTATGAGGAATATTCCTGAGCACAGAATCAGTAGAAAGTCCTGAGCACTGTCAGGTTAGGCCCCAAAACCAAAATTTAAAAAATATATATTGATTGAGAACTTATGACATAAACTCATAGGCATCATACAGTGCTAGTAGTTTTTTACATGGACATCAGAAGAACAAGAAACCTTTTATATATATATTAACAAATTTACTATTTTCTCTTGATTGTGACCACCTATCATCATAAACCAACCCATTAATTAGTGATGACAGCTTTGCTCCTGCATTTAACACCTTCATTATGAAATATTTTGTAAGAATTGACTTTTGGGAGGCTGTTATTTAAAATTTTAAATATCATGTACATGGGAAGATTGAATAAATTTTCCTGGGAAAATGTATAATTTGTCAGTGGTATTTTAGATCAATTTAGTGCAGGGGGGGGGGGAGATAGTCATTTTTCACCTACTAATCAGCTCACATTAATCTCTTCCTTTAGGAAACAAATCAGAGAGTTTGTTTAAAATCACAGATTTAATGGTTTCTACCTCTCACACTTTCTTATACTTTTCCTAAATGTTAAATTTCTGAAAAATTAATACTGCTTAACACTCTGTTATATATGCTAGAAAACGTTGTGAATTCTGACATGTTACAAAAATTCCAAGAAAATATTGTGAAGTTTTTTGAAGATTTGCATGTAGTTCACACCTAACTAGTGCATGATTAAATGACTTTTCAGTAGAATACAAGTTATATAGGTATTTTTCTCTTCCTTCCATAATAATACTGCAAGTATAACTTTATAAAAAATGGTCTAGAGGATGAAAGTGCTTTGCCACAAAGTGTCTTTGTTAACATCACAATGGGTTCTAGACTTTCTTTTTTTAAAATTAATATTTTGTGGTTAAATCACAGTTTACAAGAGTAATGAAGGCACTGTTTTAGAGTTGCAGTATTACTACACCAATCCCTCTTCCAATGTTTTGAGATCCTTTAGGATTGTCCAGTGGTCCCTTCTTAGCCTTAGTTCCCAGTTCTGCTGCTCAGGATTTGTTTACATTGGAAATTGTGTCGTTCCTTGATTCTTTTCTTTGTTTCTTTATATTTAATATATGAATAAAATCAGCTGGTATTTATCTCCTACTTCCTTATAAATTCACTTAGCATTAAAACATCCATTTCCATCCAAATAATAGCAAAATTTAATCTTTTCTCATAACTGAGTAGCATCCCAATGTGTACCCATACCACAATTTATTTTTTCTCTCATGATATCATGAAAACCAGAAAAAAAAGTACTGACAGGGACGTAGTGGTAAAAGAAGCTTTCATGAACTGTTTCATTTTATTCTGTTAGGTTACTCACAATATATTTTCATAATATCACAGTTTTGGTTGTGTTTATAAAAAACAACTCTCACTTCATACTGTCTAGTTTGAGCATTTTGGTTAAAACACCAATTGGGGGTGGGTGGAGCAGTGGCACAAGCAGTAGGGCGTTTGCCTTGCATGCGCTAACCTAGGACAGACCATGATTTAATCCCCCGGCGTCCCATATGGTCCCACAAGCCAGGAATGATATCTGAGCTCAGAGAAAGGAGTGATTCCTGAGTGTCATCAAGTGTGGCCCAAAAAACAAAACAAAAGAAAACAAACAAAATAATAAGAAGGGCAGAGTAATAGCACAGCAGGTAGGGCATTTACCTTGCACACAGATGACTTAGGTAGCATCCCCTGGCATCCTATATGGTCCTCCAAGAGTGAATTCTGAGTGAAGAGGAGTAACCCCTGAGCATCGCTGGGTGTGCTCCCCCCAAAAACAAAACAAAACAAACAAATCAAAAACGAAAAGTCACTAATAGGCAATGGCGACTTTTTGGCTTCAAATATAATTAAATAGTTGAGTTCATCTTGGATCTTAAGATTAGAACAGAATAAAACAGAACAGTTAACTTTCTGAGATTTTTGTCAACCATGGCATTCTTATCTAATACATCATTAGTAGGAGCTTTCTGATTCAAATTGTAAGTGTAATTGCCCACAGTTTCTCAAAACTTAATGTGGTATGAAGGTTTTGCTGTAGTGCTACAGAATAAATCCAGCACTAGCTTTAAGAAATAGATACTTTGATTAAAAGGTCATTTTAGTAGAATGAACAAAATGACTATGATAGAACCGGGCTATCAAAATTAAAGAATTTTTCAAGAGTTTTCAAACACCAGCTCTGACAAGGACTAGAAACTACATTCTTTCTGGTAGAAGATCAGAAAAAAAAATATTATATTGGATTCTTATGGTTGCTAGGAGCCTGAGTAATTATGTTTGGCTGACTTTTATTTATTGAAGCAAAATCTAAGAACTGGCAACTGATATTTTGAGTGCATGTGAATCGAATTATTTACATTGCAGATGAGAAGATGGAGAGTTTGAGATTGAGTTACTTACCTAGGGTCACATAACTTGTTTTTGATGATATCAACACAGACTCTCATAAATAAACAGTTTTGTAGTGCCATGACTAGTTTTCTCTTGTAGAAGTACAGATGGGGGCCTGGAGAGATAGCACAGCGGCGTTTGCCTTGCAAGCAGCCGATCCAGAACCAAAGGTGGTTGGTTCAAATCCCGGAGTCCCATATGGTCTCCCGTGCCTGCCAGGAGCTATTTCTGAGCAGACAGCCAGGAGTAACCCCTGAGCAACACCGGGTGTGGCCCAAAAACCAAAAAAAAAAAAAAAAAAAGAAGTACAGATAACCTAAGATTAGTACCTAAGAGAAAGATGTTAATAAGATGCCACCTGAGTCTTGATTGATTAGATGGAACTCTGATTGGTGAGTGAATTCTAAAGGCCTTTGTCCCTTGGGAGAGATACCTGATTGCAGACCCTTGAATAAGCCCCACATATCAACATTTATGGCCCAAAAATTAAAAAATTGCAGAAAAATAAAATGTGTCATGGGAAAATAAAGAAGTCAGAAACCACATTTTTCATGTGATCAGTTTCCTTATGGTCAAAATACAATATTGATTGTTGAAATTAATTTCCTAATATACAAATGAGAGACAACTATAAAGAAGTCATATGGACTTAAACAATGGAGTTCTGAATGTCATCTTAACTATAAAGCAAATAGTTTTCTTCAAATTACATTTCCTTCTCTTTATGAATTTATTATATCATTTTATGAGTACCTTGGGTATGAAATATGTTTACTAATAAGCCCATTATAAAGAACTTTCTTCTCTTCTAAAACTTCATCCATTTAGAAGTTTACTATTAGTGGCCTGTGGTTACTGGATGCTGTTTTCATATAGTTCTCCAGTAGATAGAAGGCATAATAACAATTCTTTGCTTTTTGCATGGGAGTTATACTTTCTCAGCAACATCCACAGCCTAGTCACTGAGACATGAATAGTAATATAAACACTCATATATTAAATTATAGCCCTCTGTTATTTCCAGTTTTTGTTTTTTGGGTCACACTGGTGGTGCTCAGGGCTTACTTCTGACTCTGTGCTCAGGATCACTGCTAGAAGTGCTTGGGAGATAATATGCATAGCTGGTAATCAAACCTGAGACACTTTCCTGTAAAATAAGTATTCTATACACTGTATTCTTCAGCACCTCCACTTCTACTCCTCCAATATCATATTGTGGAGTAATACATTTGAAAAAATAAATTGGTCACTAAATGAAACCATTCCAGGAGGCAGGGAAGTAACATAGCAGGTAGGGAGTTTGCCTTGCATGTGGCTGATCGAAGTTCAATCTCCAGCACCCCACATGATCCTCCTAGCACCATCAGGTATGCCCCTGACAACTGCCAAATGTAGGAAGGAAGGAAGGAAGGAAGGAAGGAAGGAAGGAAGGAAGGAAGGAAGGAAGGAAGGAAGGAAGGAAGGAAGGAAGGAAGGAAGGAAGGAAGGAAGGAAGGAGGGAGGGAGGGAGGGAGGGAGGGAAGGAAGGAAGGAAGGAAGGAGAAAGAAGGAAGAAGAAAGAAAGAAAGAAAGAAAGAAAGAAAGAAAGAAAGAAAGAAAGAAAGAAAGAAAGAAAGAAAGAAAGAAAGAAAGAAAGAAAGAAAGAAAGAAAGAAAGAAAGAAAGAAGAAAGAAAAAGAAAGGAAGGAAGAAAAAGAAAGGAAGGAAGGAAGGAAGGAAGAAAGAGAAAGAAAGAAAGAAAGAAAGAAAGAAAGAAAGAAAGAAAGAAAGAAAGAAAGAAAGAAAGAAAGAAAGAAAGAAAGAAAGAAAGAAAGAAAGAAGAAAGAAAGAATGAATGAAAGAAGGAAGATAGAAAAAAACTCCAAAGTGTTTGATTCTATCAGTTGCATATTGTGACAATCTGGCCGTAAGTATCAACCAAAACAAACTAGATAAAAGAAAACAGTTGTAAAATGGTGATGTCCTGAATCAAATATAAACAGATCCAGAGTCATGTTGATTTTTCATAGAGATATATTAGAACTCTGAATACCTCACCTTTTACCTCCAGTTTTTGATTCCTTATAAAAAAAGGGAAATTATATTAAGTTTATTTATAGATGAGTTTGCTCAAAATGTGTGTAAAATATGACAACAAACGTGTACTTCACACTCCTCTTCACTAAGAATATTTTTAAACAATGGTGAGAGGAAGTATTACCACAAATTTGGATGGAAAACCATCAGTTTTATTTTTTTATTTTAATTTTTGGTTTTGGGGCCACACCCGGTGACGCTCAGGGGTTGCTCCTGGTTATGCGCTCAGAAATCGCTCCTGGCTTGGGGGACCGGACACAGGGGATCGAACTGTCCTAAGCTGGTGCGCACAAGGCAGATGCCTTATTGCTTGTGCCATTTCTCTAGCCCCTCATCCGTTTTATATGGAAAAAAAAAAAAGAAAAGAAAACCCTCCCTGAGATAAGAATATATAGGGACTTATAAAAATGACAAAAAGCTTGCTCTTCAGGGTCTAGGAAAGAGATTAAAAAAATAAGAGACAAAGCAATTTGAAGAATAGTATTGTAAACAGATGTATAGGAATGGGTACACAGTGTTATTACATTTTTACTACCTGTAATGCCTATAATAAGGCATCTTTCTTGGAAGCAGCAGTGAAAACAGTAGACAGCTTAACTCAACTATTTTACATAGTCGCATCTACCATTGACTACCCTAGTATTGACATAAGTACACGGACAACAATGAAAGCTATGTATGTTTGTTAGCATTAATTAACATCAACTAAGTTTTTTTAGCTGTTGCTATATGCTCAGTCCACCATTATAAAAACCAACAGTGAGATTATAATATAGTGCTCTGATTTGAGAGGAACTATTGGCCGTTTGTATCAAGTTAATTATATTGGACATACCTCATCCAATAAGGGGCAATCATTTATTGTATCAAATATATTGGGTAGGAAGTTGTCTTTCCTGCTTCCCTATGGTCTCAGCAATACAATTATATAGTATTGATACCAATGTACTCATTTTGTTGCATATACATTTTACACACTTTAAGATTTGGAGAGAGGAAAAAAGAGACTCAGAATTATAGATAATACCAAATGGCAAATTGCAGGGTCAGTGTTCCTAGTTTCAATCTGAAGGTCAGTAGGCTACTTACATAACCAGGAAGATGGGACAAACTGATGTACCATTTGTCTAACTTCAGGCAGGAAGAGCTAATTATCTGATTTGAAGACTACCAAAAGATAATTTGTATGTTCAGGAGAAATATTTTTCTTGTTTGTCATCTTTAATTCTATTTAGTTCTCAGCTAATTAGACAAAGTTTACTTGTATTAGGAGGAAGAATTTGTTTCACTCTACTTTTATGTTTACTTTACTTTCTTTACATTAAATGTTGCTCTCACCCCAAAACACCTTTCCCTATAAAATATAGAAATGCTTACAATAATGTTTGGAAAAACAAATTCATACTCTCTAGCCCAATCAAGTTGATAGACAAGAATAATAGTCAAGGAGAATGTAGCATTCGTTATGTTTATAGGCAAACAAATTTAATAAAACAGTGACTGGCAATCACTTGTCAACATAGATAAAATACTAGATTGAAAATGATGCAATGAAAAAGCAGGATACAACCCTTAAATCAGTAATCTTTACATGACACTATTTCCAATAAGGTGAGTATATTGCTAAGAAGACAAATAGTGATTCCAGGGAGCTACTTGAAAAAAATTTGCTTTCTTTATTTTGCTTAGAAATCTTGATTTCTTCATGGAAATAAAAAGCTCTCAAGTTTTTAAATTGCTATTGCTTCTATTTATTCCTATTTCTCATACCAAAAGATTACAAAACTTAGGGATCACCTGGTAGAAGGAATTGATCTTTGTAATAAAGTGCAGGTCTTCTCCAACTGGGATGAAAAAAAAGTCCTACAAATAATCAGAAGAATGCATTAACCTGACAATTCACTGACAATTGTCAGAATAATCTGACAATGCATTTAAATATCTATTTTTCCTACACTGTCCAATTTTGTGGCTAAGTGTAACAACCATAATTTGAAAATTCACCATGAGCAAGACTCATACCCCTCAGAGATGAATATCTGGGTAATCTCAATAATTAAGCAATCTAGACAGATAGAGATGGAAGCTATATGTTGGGTTGGTAGAGGATAGGAGTAAAAACATGGCAGGTAGGGAGTTTGCCTTGCACGTTGTTGATCCGGGTTTTATTCCCTGGTCATAGGGTATTATGCCCCCCCCCCCGAGCCTGCCAGGAGTGACTTGGGCACAGACAATCGCAGGGTGTGACCCCAAAAAGGAGTGATGATTCATGAATCAAGTTCTTTAGACTACAAAAACTAGTGTTTATTCTAGTATTCTTGTTTTATACTCATTAGAAAAGAAAATACTCAGAACCCTAGAGGAGTTGGTCTACAATAGGATGATCTTCATCAGTATGTGAATCTGAGCAGCACAGAGGTAGACTGCAGTCTATTTTATAGTTATAAATTCCTATTTTCCATTCAGGATTAAATGCCTATTTCCCTATGTATCAAGACTGTTTCTAACTGCCAGGTTAAAGCTTATTTGCTTGCCAGAAATTTCTACTCAAATATATGCCACCTTCTTACCAAGAGTAGTTCTCACTAAGTCAGTTTTAGGGAAGGAAAATACAAAGTTCTCATTTGTGTCAGCACAAATTGGATAGACCATTCTATCTCTATATCAAGTTGTTTGTTATGATCATATCACAATTCAGTTTCTTCTTTTGTTTTTATCTATCTTCCTCTGTTCATCAAAAGTAATGTTTACAAGTGTAGCCCCCGAAACAGTGTACTTCCCCAAAACAGTCTCTCATAAACTTGACCCAAGTCAGTAGCTCATATAACCAACCCTTCAAATTATTTTAGTTTTTTTGCATATAAACTACTTTTAAAAAGTATGACTTTTACCACTAATTTCAACTTAGTGGGACATATATTTAGTATATCAACCCTATTAGCATAGATAAACTTAGATAATAAGTAAACCAACTCTTCATGTCTGCAATTTCTATAGTTCTTATTGTAGATATTACTTAATAATCAATATATGGAAATTACCATCCTCTTAGATATGATCAATATGGTTTATATAGTATTCAGGGTTTCCCTCTAGGTGAATTTGAACTGGATCCTTATAGGAATATCCAAAAGATAAATATTGGAATTGCTGTTGGTTTCATTTATGTGCTGAAGTAGAGTTCACTCTTTTGCCAGAAGGATTTTGAAATATGCATATGGTTTGCTTCTTCCTGGAAGCTACTTTATTGACTTTTAATCAAAATATTCAGAAATATTTTATGGTCTCAAAAAGGGAAATGGGTAAATCTCACTGTGTTTAAAGTTTAACAAATATTGCAAACCATTTTTCAGATTGACTGCAAACATAGTCATAAAGCCTTAAGAAAAATGAAAGCTGGATCTTGGGGACTGTTTTAAAAATACAATACATCCAAATATGACTACTAAATTTTAAATACTACTACTAAATTAAAAAAGATGTCTGAGACAGCTGGTGATATTTCAAGATGAAAATTGGAAAGACATAATTTATTCTTTTAGTCAAGAGCAAAAACCAAGTGGCTCAAAATTTCATTGAGCATGTTATCCTAGGATTTCTACTGGACCTGTATGCATTTGGCATAACAAAATCCCTCTCCTATTTTATTTTCCTCTCATTAAATAGTCACATTACCTTTACCGGCCCCCAAGTCAGACTTGTATTGAATAATGGGTAATCATCATTTTTACCAATTCACTCTAAAGACTGAAGCTACATTAATGACTCCGTTAGGAAAACTATAAAAGTTCCATTAAAAGTTTAAATTTCAGAGACAAAATTTATAATTTTACACCACAGACAAGTTTTCTGTATATTACATATACTTATGAAGCACTACTTTAACACATGAGGATTAGTCATAGGCTGTCAGAAACCGTGAAGGACCTTGGAGAGAATCCATTTTTGTATATTTTATAGATAAGATAAAAAGACTGAAAAAGTGATAACAGAATGAAAGGGGGAAAAGACACAAAGCTAAATTCACAAAGTTCTTAAATTTGTCCTTAGACAAGTTGTTACCAACTTATTGAGAGCAATTTCAAATACAGTGGTTTCCCATTTTATTCAATTCCATGTCATCTCAGTCCTAGACTTCCTACACTCCCTGCCCCCAACCTTATCATTTTTCAGCAAGTTACATCTCTGTGAAGGTTTAGGATGCAAAGTTAAAACATTTTTTAGGATAGTACCATTTTTGTTACTATTATTTTCTAAGTCTATCTTACATAAAGGAGAGCAAGGTCTACTGATGCTGGCTGAATCCACACTGCAGAACAACAATTGTTCTTTCTCGTTATTATTTTCCCCAAGACATATTGTTAGATTTAGAATTGTAATCAAGAATTCTGAAAGTAAATTTTAGAGTGTTACAAATAAAAAGTGTTCCTACCCAATATAGCCTACCCAATATAGTTTGGGAAAAATTTACATATCTATTGCCTAAGACTAAGTAATATGGATAGGATTAAAAAAAAACCTTTTAAAAAGTATATAGCACAGTAGGTAGAGTATTGACTCAGGTTCAAGCTCTGGCAAGAAATTCTGTATGGTCCCCTCAGTACTGCCAGAAGTAATTTTTGGGTACAGTGCTAATAATAACCACTGAGCCTCACCAAGTATTGCCACAAACAAACAAACAAATAAATAAAAATGTATATTTTATCAGACTTAGCATCTTTTCAAGCTGATGAAATTTTAGGAGCTTTAAATGAATTCAAGGCACATCCATCAGAAGTAGCCTAGAAAATTCTGATTAATTAAAAAATAACCATGTGGACATAATAATTATGTGAATAAAAAAGATACTAATGTAAAATTGTTTAATCACTCAGCACTGCTTCTACTAAACACCAGGTCTTTAGAAAAGTACATTTTCATATCCATATGGAATGAATTTCCAATACCCAAAACAAAACAAGCTGTGGCACAAAAAATGGTAAAATTTTTTGAGGAGTACTAATGTCTTGGACATTGTTTGCCAGAAATGTGCACTGGTAAAGGTTGCTGTAAATTGACTGCATGACTGTAACTCAATCATGAAAAAATTTATCTGTGAAAAATAAATTGTATTATGAACAACCAGTAACCCTAATGTTTAAATTAAAAAATTAAAAATATGTAATATAGTAATTTCAAATTACATGATTTGATACAATTTACTATTTAAAACTTACAGGGAAAACGAAATATCTTATTGTGAATTAATTTAAAAAATACCCCAGTCTTCTAATGTATTATAGATGGTTTTTATAGACATCAAAAAATCTGGAGAAGGAACAGTAAACCCAAAAGGTAGTGGGGGTAGGGGTTGGAAGGGAAACAGAGACACCCATGATAGGAAAGGTGCACTGGTGAAGAATGGTGTACATTGTTTAATTGAAACACAAGAAATAGGGAAATAGTAAAAACAAGAGCATTATTCAACAACACAGAAATCAAGGAAGCAATTCAAAGAAGTCAATGAAACCAGGATTTCGATTTTTGAAAGAATAAACAAAAGATAAACCTTTATCTAGATTCATGAGAATAAAAAGAAAATGACAAATAAATCAGATCAGAGATTAAAGGGGAAAATTACAATAGATCTAGAGTCATGCTATCTCACAAAGATGAATGAGGAAGTAGAAAGCCTAAACAGGTAAATCACAAGTTAGGAAATCCAAACAGAAATTCATAATCTCCATAAGAAAATAAGTCCTGGTCCAGATGCTTTCAAGGGTGAATTCATCAAACCTCCTTTATAGAAGATTTACTACCTTCAATCATTAAACTTTTGCAAACATTGAAGACACAGGAAACTCTCCTAAGATGTAGAGGGAAGAGGGAACTTTCATCAAGATAGAAATGCCATCTATAATAAATTCACAGTCATGATCACTTTTAATGGTTGAAGAACTGAAACCATTTCTTCTAGATCTTTCCCAAGGGAAGGCTGCCCACTGTATACACTTTTATTTAATATAGTAGTAGAAGTCCTAATACTTCTAATTAGGCAAAGAATCAGGCAAAAAAATCAAGGAGATCCAAAATGGAAAAGAAGAAATCAAATTGTCATAATTTTCAGTTGACTTGATATACATAGAAGATCCCAGATTCTACCAAAAAAAATCCTAGAAACAGTAAATCAACACAGCAGAGTACCCAACTCCAAATTGAATGAGAAAAAAAAGATTGCATTCTTATATACAAAAAAAAAAATTCAGAAGAAAAAAGAGATCAAGCAGTCTGTTCTATTTAAAATAGTGCAGTGAGCATAGAGAAGAGTTTACCAGGACAATGATAATTGGAACTGATCACTCTGGACAAAAACTTGGGGGGGGGGAGACAAGGCACCCCTCCATTAACAATAATGCAAATGAGAGTGTAGAAGAGGAAAGAGACTGGCGAGAGAATCAAATTTCCTATTCTAGAATAGGAGACCTCAGTGGAAGGGTGCACTGATGAAAGATGGTGTACATTGTATGACTGAAATCTAATAATGAAAAATTTTGTAACCATGGTGCTTAAATAAAGCAATTAACAAAATATATTATCCAAGAAAATCAAGAGTCTAAGAATCAGTTTTAAAAATATTTGTAAGATCTATGTCTTGCTAACTTTAAATCACTTATAAATGTAATAGACATCCTAAGAAATGGAAAATAAAGTTCTGTCAGTGTCTTGTATATTTTGGTTATTAGCACCTTATCTGATGGGTATTGGGAGAATAGTTTCTCCCACTCAGTGGGTGGCTCTTGTATCCTGGGCACTATTTCCTTTGAGGTGCACAAGTTTCTCAGCTTAATATATTCCCATCTGTTTATCTCTGCTTCCACTTGTTTAGAGAGTGCTGTTTCCTCCTTAGTCTCAATGTCATGAAGTGTTTTACCTACGTGTTGTTCTATATACCTTATGGTTTCAGGTCTGATATCACGGTCTTTAATCCATTTTTATCTTCGTACATGGTGTTAGCTGGGGGTCTGAGTTCGCTTTTTTGCAAGTGGCTAACCAGTTCTGTCAACACCACCTGTTGAAGAGGCTTTCCTTGCTCCAGTTTGCATTTCTTGCCCCTTTATCAAAAATTAGGTGATTGTATGTCTGGGGAACTTTCTCTGAGTACTCAAGCAGATTCCAATGATCTGAGGGTCTGTCTTTATTCCAATACAATGCTGTTTTGATAACTATTGCTTTGTAATACAGTTTAAAATTGGGGAAAATAATGCCTTCCATATTCCTTTTCCTAAGGATTGCTTTAGCTATTCGTGGGTGTTTATTGTTTCAAATGAATCTCAGAAGTGTTTGATCTACTTCTTTGAAGAATGTCATAGGTATCTTTATAGGGATGGCATAAAATCTGTACAATGTTAATTATTTTAATCTTGCTAATCCATGAGTGGGTTATGTGTTTCCGTTTGCATGTGTCCTCTCTTATTTTTTGAATCAGGGTTTAATAGTTTTCTTTGTATAGGTCCTTCACGTCTTTAGTCAAGTTAAAAAAATAGGGAGAAGAAAGGAACATGCACTTTGTCAAAGAAGAAATACAAATGGCCAAAAGACACATGAAAAAATGCTCCACATCACCAATCATCATGGAGATGCAAATCAAAATAACTATGAGGTACCATCCATACTACAGAGATTGGTGCACATCACAAAGAATGAGAACAAACAGTTCTGGCAGGAATGTGGAGAGAAAAGAACTCATTCACTACTGGTGGGAATGCCATCTAGTCATTTCTTTATGGAAAGCGATATGGAGATTCCTCCAAAAACTTGAAAGTGAGCTCCCATACCATCCAACTATACCACTCCTAAGGATATATCCTAGGAACATAAAATACAATACAAACATCCCTTCCTTACACCTATATTCATTGCAGTGCTATTTACAATAGCCAGACATGGTAAACAATAAAGATGCCCTTCAAAAGAGGAATGGCTAAAGTAACCGTGGTACATATACACAATGGAATATTATGCAGCCATCAGGAGAGATGAAGTTATGGAATTTTCCTATACATACATGTACATGGAATCTATTATGGTGAATGAAATAAGACAGAGGAAGAGAGATAGACGCAGAATAGTCTTACTGATCTATGGGTTTTAATAAAAATAAAAGATGTTTTTGTAATAATTGTCAGAGACAAAAGAGATGAGGGTTGGAAGGTCCAGCTCACAACATGAAACTCACCACAAAGAGTGGTGTGTACAGTTAGAAAAATAACTACACTGACAACTATACTAACAATGTGAATAAATTAGAGAAGAAGAAATCCTGTCTCTAGTACAGGCAGGGGTGGGGGTGGGGAGGAGGGAGATCTGTGACTTTGGTGATGGGAATGTTGCACTGGTGAAGGGGGTGTTCTTTACATGACTGAAACCCAACTAACTACAACCATATTTGTAATCAAGGTGTTTAAATAAAGATATTAAAAGAAAAGAAATGGAAATATGTTATGGTCATAAATTGAAAGAATCAATATTATGAAAATACCTAGTCTACATAAACTATTATGGAGATTTACACAATTCCCATCCAAACTCAGATAATATTTTTCACTGACCTAGAAAGTCAATAATAAAGTTTGTGTGGAATCAGGAGACCATTAATAAAGAAAACCATAATGAAAAATAGGATATATATAGGACATAACTCATTACCTGATTTGACACTGTATTATAAAGCTATAGTAGTTAAAATTATGAAGTACTGGAAATAAGATAGACATTCTGATCAATGGGTCAGAATCAAATAACGAATTTCAAAACCTCATATATATTACAGTTAATTTTTGATAAGGCAGCTGATAACATGAAATTAGTAAAGACAACCACTTCAACAAATGGTACTGGGAAAACTGGATAACCACATACAAGAAATTAAAACTTGATCTATATCTCACATAAAGATTAATTCAAAATGAATCATGACTGTCTAATCAGAAACTATAAAGTACATTGAGTGAATGTTTCTAGATTTGTACTTCAAGGCACGTTCAATGATCTTACACCATTGGCAAAGACAATACAATTAATAAATAAATGGAACTATGTCAAATTCAAGAATTTGTGCATGACAAAAGTAACACAGGCTAAAACTATGAGAGCTAATTGAATGGGGAAATATTATCTTCATCACTTAATAGAAGGGCCCAATATTCAGGACAATGTATTACCAGAGAATAACAAAACAAATTTAAAATATTCTTTAAATATTGGGGAGAAAGTGGGCCAGAGAGATAGCATGGAGGTAAGGCATTTGCCTTTCATGAAGAAGGATGGTGGTTCGAATACCGGCATCCAATATGGTCCCCTGAGCCTGCCAGGAGCAATTTCTGAGCATAGAGCCAGGAGTAACCCCTGAGCATTGCCGGGTGTGACCCAAAAACCAAAAAAAAAAAAAAAATGGAGAGAAGAAATGAACATTCCTCAGAAGAATATAAAGCGATTGTCAGTAGGCAAATTAAAAAGTGACCAGCATCATTTATCATTAGGAAATTCTAAATAAAGACCAGAATATAATATCATTGCACATCAGTGAGAATAGCAATTATCAAAAATTCGGGCTGGAGTGAAATCACAGTGGGTAGGACATTTGCTGTGCACACAACAATCTAAGTTCAATTCTGGATATTCTATATGGTTCCTTGAACACTACCAGGAATGACCCCACTTGTAGAGCCAGGAATAAGCTCTGAACACTTGCCCCCAAACAAAAAAATAGTAGGAACAAACTGTGCTAGTGGGGATGTGGTGAAAAATGAACTATTATCTATGCTGGTAGTAATATTTTCTGGTCAACTCATGTGGAAAAGGATATCAAGAGTCTTGAGTAAATCTTAAAATTGTGTTGCTGTTCGACCTAGTGATTAACTTTTGAGTATCTATACTAAGGTCTTAAAAACTTTACTCACATGGACATATGCACACCACGGTTCATTGCTGAAATGAGTATAATAGCATAAGAAATCCAACAACAAATGAATGCATTATAAATACGTTATGAACACACAATGAAATAATATGCAGTTTCAAAAATGGCATAAAATGTATGCATGCAACTGCATTAAAATTGCACAAAATCATTTAACTTGCTGCACCCTGGTTGAAAGTGGAAAATAACATGTTGATGAAGTAGCCAGAAGAATTACATAAACCATACCTCCGAGAAAAAAAATGATTACAGTTTTTAAAATAATATAGTAGGTTGAGATTACATCTATTATAGTTAAGTACATTGGTTAAACCATTTCATTTGTATCAATGTTTTAGAAAAAGGAAGACAAATACTTTTTTAATTTTTTATAGTTTTTACTGAGATCAATGTGAATTACAAGTCTTTCACAGTTAAGGTACATAGTGATAGTGAATTAGGACAATTCTCACTACCAGTGTTGACCTCCTTCAGACACTGTTCTCAGCATGCACCCCATAACTCCACCTTTAGCCCCTTGGACTGCTAGTGTAACAGGTATAGCTTGTTGTAGTTTGGGTATCTTGATTCTATTGTTGTTGAGTTTGGGTTGGGTATATAGGTCTGATCATTTTTATTTCCACTCAATTCTCATGAGACTGCTTTGATCTTGGTACCATGCACATTTTTTCTCAATTTGTAGGAAGACATAGAAATATGAGGCAGAACAAGATGATTCATGTTCTATGGTTCTGTTAAAAAAAAAAAAAAGAGGGGCCGGGCGGTGGCGCTGGAGGTAAGGTGCCTGCCTTGCCTGCGCTAGCCTAGGACGGACCGCGGTTCGATCCCCCGGCATCCCATATGGTCCCCCAAGAAGCCAGGAGCAACTTCTGAGCGCATAGCCAGGAGTAACCCCTGAGCGTCACAGGGTGTGGCCCAAAAACCAAAAAAAAAAAAAAAAAAAAAAAGAGGGGCCAGAAAGATACACAGTGGCAGGGCCTTTGTCTGGCATGTGGTTGACCCAGGACGAACCTGGATCTGATTCCTGGCATCCCATATGGCCCCACTTACTGGCCAGGAGCGATTTTTGAATATAGAGCCAGAATAACGCCTGAGCGCTGCCAGGTGTGGCCCCAAAACTAAAAACAGGAAAAAAAAATAAAAAGGAAGAAAGTGGTTGTCAAATTCAGTCCTCTGTAATTAGAGATCTTGGTTTTTGCAGAGATACTAAGACAAAATCTAGGCTAGAACCTTTCTTTATGGTTTCAGAAGTTCTACCCAGTCACAGTGGTAGTAAGTTTTCTGTAATTAGTGGTTTTGGTTTTTGCACAGATCAAAGGATGGAGTGTCTTCTGATTTCATCTCACCGTTAGGTGATGAGGTAGGGCAACTTGTTGCAGTTTATTCATCATCAAGATGTCTTATAAACCTACCCTGGCACAAGTTGATGCCTGAGAGGTATTAGGAATTCCCCTGGGGGAATTTGATACCTGGTGCTGGTGCAGGAAACTGTGCTAGTTTTAAGTTTGGAATTCAGAGTTTGGGGTTGGACAGCCATTGTCCTATCACATGAAGTCTAAGTCTAGTCCCCATGACAAAAGTTCAGAGTGGAAAGTGTTCCTTTATTATAAAATGTATGGGTTTTATCCTTAGTAGATAAGAACTGTTTCTTTTTTTTTTTTTTTTTTTTTGGTTTTTGGGCCACACCCGGCATTGCTCAGGGGTTACTCCTGGCTGTCTGCTCAGAAATAGGTCCTGGCAGGCACAGGGGACCATATGGGACACCGGGATTCGAACCAACTACTTTTGGTCCTGGATCAGCTGCTTGCAAGGCAAACGCCGCTGTGCTATCTCTCCAGGCCCAAGAACTTGTTTCTATACATAAGATTTTCTCATTTTATTGTGATTCTGCAAAAAGGAAGATGCCATATTATATTGTTATTGCATTTGGAGGTAAAAATGACAAGCTATACAATTTCTGCCCTGATTTTGACCTGAGCTTTTAACCAAAGCAGGACTTTTCTACTAGAAAAACTTCCCCTCTGATGAGCCAGACCAATTTATTTTTTCTTTTCTTTTTTTTAATCTATTATTTTTTTTTCTTAATTCAATTATTTTTAAGCACTCTGACATAAGGTTTCCATAAGGGTCTGGCCTCCAACTACAACCTATGAATAGATCTCTAATGTGTGCCTATAAGTGGGCATAGATATGTATGCAGTGGACTCCTCTATGTTTGCCTAATCTATATTGTAAACAATCCATGCTTATATTGTATATTGTCCCTGTTATGTATTATACCCCCACTCCCTTTTCAGGACAAATACTCTTATTTATTTTGTATATGAGAAACCTGAGGATCAATGAGAATAATTTTTCTAAGATAATAAAGTATGTTAATAAGGCAATATAATAACTCTGATACTTTTGTAAAATTTACAAAAAGCATACTGCAGTACTGCCACAAGCAGAACAATTAATGTACTCATTACCCAGAGTAAGAAATAGAATACTGTTATTGCCTTGAATATTTTATTCTAATCTCAGTAACCATTATTCAAGGAATTCAATATCTACACTGTCACTACTGATTAGTTTTACAATTTAAAAAAATCATCTAAGTTGTCATTCTGCATGTTTGCACAGGGGCAGATACATAGATTCACTCTTTTCTTGAAAGACATGTAAATCGAGCCATGAAAAATCATTGTACATCAGCCATGCAGCAGAAAACTTGACATCTTAGAGGAGAAAGTTGACCAAGACCCTGCCCTGCGGAAGCCATACCTGCTTCAACAATCACTCAGAATAACCACTTTGCTTATGTCCTTACCTCACCACTTCTCTGATTCTCTTTGGAAATACCAATCTGACCAAACTTTAGGTATATCAGTATATGTGCTGATATCACCAGGGCTTTTTTGGAGCAAGTGTGAGCACACCCTGCCCATGCATCTTCCTTCTTACAGGTGGCCTAGCAGCTAATAAAGTGTCCCACTAAAGCCAAAGTATCAGTAATAGTGCTTGACAACTTCCTGTGCTTGATGCTGTCATCCCTATATGAACACACCAATGCAGCAGAATGAATGGCTATCAAGAGCTTACTAAACCTTCTACCACTATATAATGACTTCATTGGAGACACAATAATTTTCACAAATTGGCTTCCAACTGTACTTATTCCTTTTTATTTCATTTTTCTTCTTTTCTTTTTTCTTTTTATTCTTTTTTAATAATTTTATATGACTTATCTAGAAACAAATGTACTGTATTTTTAAGTAAAGTAAAATTATATAAATTTCTATTCTCTTTTATGTATTGTTTATTTTGTAGGTGATATTGAGATATATCCATCTTGCACTTACCAATATTTTTTCAAATTTATTCCATATAATGTTCAGTTATAAAAATATACTGTAATTCATTTATTGATCTTAACATAAAAACACTAATTTTCTTCATACAATGGTCAGTATGAACATTATTTGCATCTATTTTTTAATCTATATATGCAATTTCTGTAATGACCTAACAATGCAACTGCTGCCCAATAAGGTATTATTAAAAAATCTATGTCTTGGGGCCGGGCGGTGGTGCTAGAGGTAAGGTGCCTGCCTTGCCTGCGCTAGCCTAGGACGGAACGAGGTTCAATCCCCCGGCGTCCCATATGGTCCCCCAAGCCAGGAACGACTTCTGAGCGCATAGCCAGGAGTAACCCCTGAGCATCAAATGGGTGTGGCCCAAAAACCAAAAAAAAAAAAAATCTATGTCTTTTGACTCTGATAACAACTCTAAATATTTTCATCCCAGAACTAAAATTTCATTGGAAAAGTAAGATCCAGGGGCTAAAGAAACTAATATAAACTAACAGACTTTTGTTATTGTTATAAAGGAGTATTACACTCTTCATAGAAAATGCAATTGACAAAGATTCTGAAAATCAGTATAAGATACTGGCCTATTGCTTTTTCAATAAGTCATATTCAACAAGACTGACTTTGCAAAGCTATTTCCTCTGACCCAGCTTCTCATATCCCTCCTTTTCTTCAGAGTGAGTGAATTCTAGTTTCTTCATCAAGGTCTGTCTGATAACCCAAATCTAGATTCACTTTTACTGTTACTCACAGAAAGCAACTACTTGTATTTGTTTGTTTGTTTTTAGTTTTTGTGTCACACTCCCGGCAGCGCTCAGGGGTTCCTTCTGGCTCTACGCTCAGAAATTGCTCCTGGGGGACCATATGGGATGCCGGGATTCAAATCACTGTCCTTCTCATGCAAGGCAAATGCTTTGCCTCCATGCTGTCTCTCCGGCCAAAGCAACTTCTTTTAGAAGAAAATGTGTTTGTCTAGATCATTTTGTAAATGGTCATTTTTAGTTTTGTTAAGAGACATATTATTTTTTGGTATATGTTTTTGGGTGCATAAGATTAACTTAAACTTCAATAATTTAATGGGAGAACTCACAACACTCAAAAGGATATTGGTACTCATTTATTATTCACTGTAGCAAAAGGAGACCAAGCAAGGATCAGGACCAAAGTTCAAGGGAAATTAGTCATAAGCACACTTGCCAAATGATTCAAACATAGGCACTTAATTTCTCTTGTAATGTCTACTCATTATATAATTCTATCAATTTATGGAATTGATTAAAAACCCACTGTTAAATATTTTGTTGGAGTTATATACCTAAATCCCAGATTCTAGTAGAAATTCACATGTTTAGCACAAACCACATTGTTTGTATCCATAGTTGAAGACACAGTGGCATGCTCTTATCACGTTTAGACATGGAAGGGACCCACCCCACATTTATGACTTCAGACACTAAGACGCTAATTTTATAGATGAATCTCAAAATAAGGATTATTTCATAAATATGCTGAAGTATTTTAAATATTTATATATCATTTTTCTTTAATTATAGAAATTTCAAAGCTTTTAGTTGTATAAATTTCCAAGCAAGTCTGGGAGATAGAGTAATGTTTCACAAATTCTTTGAGGATGGAATATTTTGTTCTTCATATATACTTTTAAGTGAGTAGTTCAGTTAAGAAAAAAATTAAAAAATAATAAAATTTTAGCCCTTTCAGATTGATCATTTTCTCACTTTTCAGCATTTTGCTGACAAAGCTGAAGGTGCTACAGTCAAAAGCACACCTTTTGAGGGACACTTGGGATATTGGTGATGGAAATGTTGCACTGGTGAAGGGGAAATAGGTGAAATAGAGTTCTTTTCATGAACCCTTAAAAATAAAAAAAGAAAAAAAGAAAAAAAGAAAGAAAAAAACAAAAGCACACCTTTCAGGTTTCATAATGTACATAGAGGTATAGTTGTTTAGTCTATTAATTCTAACTACTTACTACACCATCTGCAATCTGATCTCAACCCCATCCCCACATCAGTAATTCTGAATTAGAGATAATGGGGAGGTGAAGGGGTTAGCATCTATGTTAACCGATAACAAGATAATATTTATTCAGTATCCCACCTTTTATGACCCAGCTTCTATTTATTGGCAGAATTTTGCAAAGGTGAGTCAGTTTTGTAACAGTAACTTAATTGACTGTCATTAGCATTTTACTGACTCTATAGCACAAATAGTGTAGAACAGAAGTAATTAGCCAGTGTTCCAGTTGAAGACCTACATTCAGCTCCTTTTCATTTTGTTTTTACAGCTTCTGAGGTTCAGACTATTGAGAAGTCTGTCAAAGATATCATAAATGAAGCTTTGACTAACTAATAGGCAGTGAAAGATTTTTTTAGGACCCAGACTATTAGTTTTTGAAAACTAAAACAGTACTTAAATTCATATACGAACTCATTTAGAAAAATTACTTTCATATAAACTTTATTATTATACAGTATTTTTTCCTCTAACTATAGTTTAGCAATTTCAATACAAAGCAATTAAGTAAAACAGTGCAGGTTGTCCTGAAAAACAACAGTTCACAGGATTAAAATTAAGTATACTTAATGCAAAACATAATATTTTTTAGGAGGAAGAACATACAATAGATTGTTTATCAAGCTGTCAGACCACATATTAAACTTCTCAGACACTTCCCGAAGTCTAAGTAAATTAACTGGCATCAGTTCTCAAATAGGAGTAATAAAAGTAAATAATGTCTCATATATTGTCAAGTCAACTTCCAATCCTTCCAGCTAAATATAATTTTATAAAGAGATAAAAAATGAATTTCCTCAAAATAACATTTTCTTTAGGTATGATTATTAGCCACACAACATTTTCAAAATAACATTTTTAGATCATCATAAATCATATATTATCCATGGCCAGATCAGGTAAATTTTTAGCTGGATTTTGAAGAATAAATATTACTTGAAAGTTGAAACTGACCCAGAAATAAAAAATAGTTTGTTGGAAATAATAGTTGGAGTGGATGCACAGAAGTAAAAAAAATCTAATGATTAAATATTTAAAATGGTGAGAAGACCTGTCTCATTGGAGACAAGATTTCATGTGGCAAGGAGCAAGAATAAGAAGTGTATGAGAGTTGGACTGTTATGAGTTGGCTCATAGATAAACATCCTCTTCCTATAACTAAGAAAACACAGAAATTCCTTGAGATACAGACAACTTTGGTGACAGAGGTAAACAGAGCAAGATTTATCATCTTAATGATGACTATTGTTAAGATTGTAGAGTGAGGGCAGAGGAAAGATGAAAGTTTAACTAAGAACCTCTGACTGCTGTACTTCGAATTGTCATTTATTATTCATCATGCATTTTTTTCTTTTTGACTACTTTTTACACCAATGTATACTTAACAGCTGTAAAGCTACCCCTTGCCAGTCCTACTTATCTCACACAGCCCCATCCTGCAAATATTTATTTAATATCAGTTTGAGCACAGGGTTTGAGTCAAGTGTGGAAAATAACCTAGTTACAGGAAGAATAATTTAGGAACAAGAATAACCTAGATCAGGGCTACTGCTTGAATAATCAACTATAAATTCTACTTGGACTCCTTTGCAATGGAATTATACTAATGGATATTTATATTATTGATCATTCCACAGCAAGATTTAGTCTTGGACACAAAAAATTTAGAATGTAAATAAGGAATACTATGTGCTTAAAAAGACAGAAAATATATATGTCCTCATCTAACAAGGGCTTGATTATGAAAACTTCACCAAAAGTGACTGGACAATTATCCACTGAAGAGAAATCGCATTGATCTAAGATGAAACATAAATAGATATAAAGAAAATTATTTCAAGGTTTAAATTTTATGGTGACAAATTCCAATTTATCAGCAAAATATATAAACCCCAAAGGATGATAAATCTGTGTGGAGCTCAGCCAGTGGACCATGGAGAACACAAATTGAAAACCCAAATTTAAATACAGCGATTCTATAGCTCCAGTGCTTTATCCTACAAATAAGAATCTGCCTGGGAGATAGCAAGTCTTTATGCATCTAGAGACACCAGATCCCTTAAAACTCTTCCAGGGATTCTTAGCCAGTTTTATTGCAGATGCAGAGAACAGAATAGAGTGTCCCACATTGCCCTCACTGGTCCTGGCATCAGTAGATAACCCCGTGACAACTCCGTAGGGGGGTTTGCCAGCAGCACATACTTTTCCTCCTTGCACAATGAAGATTCATTTCAAATTTTATAGAATTCACTGACACGAATGTAGTGACATCTGGAACTGAATAATGATTTAAAGCTGTTTCATTTTATTTATTTTTTTGGAATGTGTGAGGATGGGGTGTGGGTAGGGTGTTCAGGAGTTATTCTGCACCTAGGAGTGACTTGTGGCAGTGCTCAGAGGACCATATGTAGTGCCCAAAGTCAAACCTGGTATAGAGCAAGTATATCTATTATTTTATATATTACTCCCTTGTACTCTCTCTAACCCCTAAGGCCATTTCTGATTCTTGAAGCAGCTTTCAATTTTGATTTAACACCCAAATTATTATTCATAAAACTGCTTTAACTTCCTAATCCTCTTCATGCCTTTTCTATCTCTAACCCCAATAATCAACCACAGTAATGCCCCTAAATGTCTCTATGAAATATTTTTCAATCAGGCATTTTCTACCCTACTATCTAAAAAAATATGAGTTTTAAAAGCAGCAAGTACAGTTCACATTAGACAAAAATTATTCCCTTGATTCCAGTATATTTCTTATTCAGGAATTCCTCCCCCCTAAATTATAGGTCATTTCTACCATTTTTTCCTTATACAGGAGGAATCTTGAAGTAGTTTTAGGGAAAATTGTGGTACTTTAATTCTTGTAAATAGATACTGATTGTGTTAGTGTGGACATAAGTTTTAAATAGGCTAAAACAGGATATGCTATAATGTACCTATATGCATGGAGTAGTTATTACAGTGAACATTGATAACCTCACACTATTGTTGTATTCCATACGAGTGAGAAGCAATTTAGAGCAACTGAATAATACCTAGAATTCACCAACTTTCTCATATTCTATACTTCAATCTTCTTTGACAAGTCTGGATAGATGGAGTCTTTGAGTTTAATCTAGTCCCTGAAGCTAACCCAGATATCAGGATTAGATTTGAGCAGTTACTGGACAGCTAGTAAATACTGTTTTGCCAGATAATTATGGCCCAGATTAGAACAAGATGGAGAAGTCAAATATCTGTTAGTTTGTGATAAATATATACTGCTCCTTCCTCCACTGACATGCAGTGTTTTGAACAGTTTTCTGTTATCTCATACATTTAGCAATACTAATATTTTTTTTTTTTGGTTTTTGGGTCACACCCGGCAGTGCTCAGGGGTTATTTCTGGCTCCACACTCAGAAATTGCTCCTGGCAGGCACAGAGGACCATATGGGGCGCCGGGATTCGAACTGATGACCTCCTGCATGAAAGGCAAACGCCTTACCTCCATGCTATCTCTCCGGCCCCGATACTAATATTTTTAATCATTGTAATTACTCTGACAAAATTTCTGCTTTACAGTGATGTAGAAACTGAAAATAATCACTAAACTGAGGGTATTGATATTGGGATACCTAAATTCTAACAGTAGCAGGCTGGTATATCTGCTACCTGCATAAAAATCTATATAAAAAAGGAAACAAGTCCTTTAAAATTAAGCCATTTTCTATTGTATAAGTAATCTCACTTAAAATTTTGAGCACAAATTGCTAAACATAGGATTGGAACAAAATGATTGGAAAGAGATGAAGTACTTATATATGAGGGCGTACAAATTAATTAAAACAGCAGTGGTTTTAAATCAACTTTACCACTTACAATAGCTAAGTTCTATTTTTAAGTTTATGCTTATCTTCTGTATGATAAAAACATTAAATGAGATGAAAGCTTTGAAAAGAAAGAGACAGATAAAAGTTCTTGTCTCAAAGAAACCTTGGCGAACTTTGAATTTTTTAAACTAAGTCAAATAAATATGTTTCTCTATAAATTGACTCTCGTTTAGACTTTATAGTGTGGCCCTGTCAGAGGAAGCTATAATATAGAACTTTTGCAGCTTTTTTAGTGGCATAGCAATTAACACTAACCAGAACTCTGTTCTGTACTTGCATAAAATCCGATTTAAAAAAATTTGTTAAAAAAAAAAAAGAGGAAAAAGACCTCAAAACAAACAGCATCTTTCACAGACCTATCCTATACTCCATGCCCATTTTTAAGTGAATGTTGCTAACCTTTTTGAGTATTGTTTAAGTGTTGCTTGTGAAAATCAATCATATCAATGTCTTCTAATTTGAAGCTTATTAACTTTCCTGTAAATTAGAAATTAATTTACTATCCAATTTTCAGATCAGAAATCTGAAACTCACTCAAAGTCAGAGCTTATTCGAAGTGAAGTAGGGACAATAAAAACTGCCTATCTAAAAGCAGCATTTTCTCTGTATTAGGATCTTTCCCTAAAGCCCTGTTTAAAAACTAAATGAAGACAAAGCTCTATCTGCATAATCACAATTGATTCTGTAGGTGAAGATCTATTTTAGCAATACTGACACCTTGTGGCTATAGCTTCCTTAGCTTAGTAGCCAGAAAGGCTTGAGAGAAAGAGATAGAAAGAGAGAGAAACAGAGAGACAGAGACAGAGAAATAGAGAGACAGAGAGTAGACAGACAGACAGAGACAGAGAGATCCTTTCTTTGCAAGCAGAGACAGAAAGAGAGAGAGAGAGAAAGAGAGAGAGAGAGAGAGAGAGAGAGAGAGAGAGAGAGAGAGAGAGAGAGAGAGAGAGATATCCTTTCTTTGCAGAACCCATAGCAACATAAAGAGCCCTGAGCATCCTTGGGATCATTATTTTGTCATTTCGGAAACAGACAGAGATGAAAAGAGTCAGAGTTCTGTTTTCTTTTCTCTCTTTTTCTCCAATTCTTATCTTTAATTACTATGATAAAACAATATATAATTTGTATCTTACCTCATACATACCTGAAATAAAATAATACATTTTGAATGCATGGGTGACTCTTACGTTATGAAAACACTAATAGGCATTAATTTCCACATGACTCTCAAAATTCTGGGAAGCCTTCTGCTAGATCCTTTCATTTTGTCAGAGATTTTAGGTACTTTTTACTTAGCTGGGAAAAGACACAAGCTGGTTTTTGTTTGTTTGTTTTTGTTTTTAAAACAGCTAAAGTGATATTAGGTTCTTAGAAGATAACAGAACAGTTGTCATTTGAAGACATGCCTGGAAGAAAGTATTTCAAATATGGAAAGGAAAATAGGAGCACTAAACTGACAATGTAGTGGAGAAGGTAGAATTTTTTAAAATAGATTATCCAATCTACACCTTATTATAAACCATGGGCATGTATTTGATCCTCTGACCTCACTGGAAGTCCAAGCATTGTGAAAAGTTCCTTTTGGGGGATTGAAGAATGAATTGTTGAGAATGCAGGTGAACTTGCTTCATATCTATTAGAAGTGGTACAAAAGAAAGAAAGAGGAGGGTTAGCATGGTAGGTGGGAAAGATTAAAATCTTGCAGAAGCACTGTGTTTTTGAAGGCAAATCCAAACATGTCTACTATGCTGCAGTCATGTGAATTCTCAGTACCGATTCTGCCAGTCACGAGACAAAAAAAGCATATGAGTGTGTTTGTGTGTGAAGGTGGGATGGGTCTGGTAGGGGAGGAGACAGGAGAGCCATACAAGACCAGAGACCTTTTACTATACATTAACTTCAGTGAGCTTTGGTTAAACCTGTCATTAGTATTCTCTTACTCTGTAGAGAGTAAAGAAAAAAAGACTGAGGAACTTCTTTGATATGTTTTCTTTTCAAGTATCTGGCCAATATCAGTGCTCAAAGTTCCTGGATAAAGTTGGGTATCAATAGGCCATGGGCAAGAATTCTAGATAGGCCTATGATAGGTTTGTTTTGTTTCTGGTAGTATGTCCTATATCTTACCTATATTTCTCCAGTAGCATGTCATATAGCTAGCTAGCAAGCTATTTCATATTTATGCCACTAGACAACCTTCACCTGAATAATGGCTTAGCAACACCAGCCAAACGCCCACTGGGAGTTGGATTGACACAAGGTGCTGGGATTCAGAGAATATGAGTCACATAACATCTTGTTAGCAGTTCACTGAGGAATACTGGAGGAACACAGTGAAATTCTCTGAACAATCCTTCCCTGTTACATTGCTGATTCTTTCTTGCTGTGCTTACTCTATTAAAAACAATTGCTTGGTCCCTGAGATAAGTCCAAAACTAAAGGTAGAGACAAAGTTTTAATTTTTGCATCTTTATATCATTGCAGGGCCACTGAACTCAATATATACTTATGAACTGATCATTTGAATTGCATATTGAAATGGAAGTAGGATTTATAGCTTTTGTTTCCTTTTACAAAGTGTCATAATACAGCCCAGATAGAGGAGAAATATTTTTCTGGATGATTCCTGTCTGGGAAAGCCAAAGTTTAGTCATAAAAAAATTTAGTAAGAGGGCTAGCTAGTAGAGTTATCATTGGGAAATAGAGTTAAACTAATAGATAACATCATGTGTGACTCTGAGACAATATAGAAATATAACTAGATTTGACCAAGAGACAAGGTAGGGACACTGTCTGCCTTTAAGTTTGAAGTGATTGTTCTATTTTTTTAATATCTTTAATTAAGCACCATAATTAATAAACCTGTTTGCAGTTGAGTTAATTTTTTATCTTTCTTTCTTCCAGCCCACCACTTCTACCCAAATTTTTTGGACTGCTATTAAAAATATCACAAGATTCTTTCTAAAAGTAAGATATCCATATTGAATATGTAAGGCCAGAAATACGTTGCAAGGTGAGACAGTTCTATTTTGAAACAGCAAAAAGGAGGGTTGTCCTCATAATTCATCCTCAGAAAATAAAGTTTTTATAACAAAACTGCAAATTTTAGGAAGATGCCAATACTTTGCCCCATAATCAGAGGCAATGTGTGCATATGCCCTGTGAGGAGCAATAGTGTGTCAGTGAATTCCTCGTGTTACCTCCAGTGCAATGTTTATCTACTGATGCTTTTCTGAACTTGTTCCCAGATCTGCTATCTAAGATTCACTTTTCTTGGAAAAGAATACAACCCAATAAAGTTAGTTAGCTCATGATGTTTTAAAAGGCATCTCAAAAACACAGGAAAAAGTAAAAAGGCTTGAACTCCTCCCCTGTTTCTACTATTGTACTGAACAGGACTATGAAGGCCAACTTTCTTCTGTTCCTTTATGATAGTTCACTTTTCTAGGGTGGGTGAAATTTCTATGACAGAATCCTGAGATTATTTTGTGTTCTAGAATCTCCACTCTCTACACTGCACTGATTTGTACTGTTGCCTCTAAGACTGAATACTGATATAATTGTTTCCATTTGCTATTCTAAAACTTCTGAAGTTTTTGCATATAACTAATGGAACTTTATTTTTTGCCATGTAAACTGATATTTTATATTAAATTTTAATTTGGTTTCTTTACTCTTTTTTAGGTATCCTGTAATGTTATTCATAATCCTCATTGTTCTGTTTATAAATTAAAAACTGTAAATGTTCCCTCTAGAAAAATGACTCTTTAATAATAGAATTGAACAATAATCTCCCTCCAATTATTTCTTTTCTTTCTGTCTTTGTATTTCTATCTCTGCGTCTATATCTGTGTGTCTCTCTCATTTGTCCATGAATGTACTCTGAATCGCTCCCAGCAAACACATTTAAACACAGTCTCTTATGACACATCTATACAACTTTATAATGATTTCCTTAAAATATATCTTACTAAGACAGAACTGCTGTCTACATCCCCCCCCCCACCTTCCCCTGACTGGGTACCATTAGAAGTTCTGAGTTCCCCTGTCTCCTTATATCTCCACTTTGAAATGGATACATGGGATAACTAATTTTTAACACCAGTACCACTTAAAAATACTAAGGACTTATTGATCTCAATTTCTTTCTGGCTTTCTGATTCATACAACTTATAAGGAAACAAAACTACTATGATTAAGCAAAATTGCCTGAGTGCAAATAACAAAATACTTTAAAGTCCATCATTGCAATCTCCTTGCATATGAAAAGCACTATTTACCTTCACAATAAATAAGTGATGATGATGTTTTCTTCTTGAATATTCATTTTAAGATAAGGAGTGTGAGACAGTGATTTATAAGCATTTGATTTAGGTTAGTTTCTGTGAGGCTTACTTTGGTGGAATTTCTTACTAGAAAGCTATGACAACCTTTATCATATCTCAGTAAATATAAATGGAAAGTAGTTTCTGGTAAAGGTAAATTTACAGTTAGGGGAAGGGGGGAAATGTAGACAGCAGTTCTGGAAGATGAACTGGATAACTGGATAACTGGATAACTGGATAACATGGATATTTTTCTCTTCTAGTTATCTCTAATATGGAGTGAAGTAGAAGAGTTTGTTTGATAGAGCTCTCTATAACATAAATTTGCATATTGTCAAGGTAAGTAACAGAATAGATCCTTCTTTCACAGTGTTCCTATTTCTTTGGTTTATTTATTTTAACAGAATCATAGAATTAAAATTTTAGGAGGAATATAGGCAAAGAGCTGTAGAAGATGTTTTTCATGTTGTCAGTTGAATTCAGAAATTACAATATTCCTGTTGAGTGACAAAATCCAGTGAGTCATATGATCTCATCTGTATTTTAGATTAATAAAAGTATATCTTATTTGATGGCATTTCTGTAAAGTTTAAAAAATGAGATGACAATAGTGAATAACTTGCACTTACCATGTAAAATAAAGGTCAGTTCTAGTCTAGAAGTTTGGCTAAGAACTGAAGGTAGAAAACTAAGTGATATTTCCCTAATTTTTTGAGATTCAGGCATTTACCATTATTTCTAGGTCAGTTTTACATATATGTAGCATGTACACATTTTGGAACACAACTTTGATTATACAGGAACTATTTTCCTTCTATAATCTTTCCTTGTGGTAGAAAACAGAATCTTAGTTTTAAAGAAGAGTTTCTTTTTCTCCCCTCTTGGTTTTGACAACATTTTAAGGTTTATATAGGGTCTAGAAATGGCAAAGGGGCTTAGATTCTAATTTTATATAGTACATGTATATATGTATATGTGTGTGTGTGTGTGTGTGTGTGTGATGTGTGTGTGTCCAAGATATTCTTTCTATTACTGGTTTTTCATTTTTGTCTGCTATGGTCTCTAGAGCTACACTGAATTAATTTTATTCCATTCTCTTAGGTAAGAAAATCTTAGCTAATGGTGGAACCTCCTGCCAAGAACCCTTTCTTCTTTGGCTAAGAGAGTGTGAGATTGATCTGACTCACAGTCCTTTGTTCTGTTAACAGCTCTCACTTTTCTCACCTTCTGGAGCCCTTGTAAATAGCTGATTGATTAAAGGCTTTTCCACATATAGATGGTTTAGGACTTTTTCAGTCTTTTATTCCACTCAAAATCAGAATTCAAGGACCCTAAGGAACCACAAAGCTTGGTTACTTGTTTCAAAAAAGGCAGGCAGAAAAGCTAAAAGGCGAAGGGCAAAAAAATGTCAAGTAATTATCCTGCCTGAACCTCAGGATGACATCAGTTTTCTTTAACTGAAATATGGTCACGTGGAATATCTCTTTCAAGTGCTCCACTTTGAAAAAATATATTTTAGGAATGTAATATAAGAACTCCTCCTGAATATAATTCTTTGTCTATATCCAACCCTTCTACTTTATGAATTCACTTTTCTATCCATGAATTACTTGCATCAAGAAAGTCTCTATATTTTTAGTCTTCCAGTATTACCAAGTGAATTTGCCTTCATTTTCTCCCTAAAGAGCTATTTCTTAATGTTCAAATACTAGAAAAAAATGTCTTCCCAGTGCAATTTTTTGTAATCTTTATATCCTCCATATTCTTTATAAGAAGCAGTGTCAGGACCCTAGTCTAAAATGGCAGCTAAATACTGATTTTTAAAAAGTATTTATTATTATAATTTAAGCAATATGATTACAATATAATTAGTTTTATTAAAAAGTTTACTATATTGTGATGACCACCAAAGTGTCCAAGACTCTCCACTACTGACCTTAGTCTCCTCAAGTTTGCTTTTTTTTTTTTATCATTCTCCTTCTACTACTTGGTAGTAGAGGATTTGTCTTCATTTAATATTATCTATTTTTTTTTTTACCATTCTCCTTCTACTACTTGATAGTAGAGGATTTGTCTTCTTTAATATTATCTATTCCTTTTGAGTTGTTTCTTCATATATCATTGATGAATGAAATCTTCTGGTATTTGTTTTCCCTCTGACTTACTTCTTTACATGATGCCCTCCAGTTATTTCCAAATAGCAAATTTTAGTATTTAATATATTCCATTGTTGGATCCCATGGCATGTATATATATGTATATATATAAATATATATAACACAAATTCTTTTTATATTAATTGTTGAACATTTGTGTTGTTTGCAAATTCTGGCTATTGTACTTAGCACTGTAGTGAACATAGATGTACATGCATATCTTCAAATTACTGCTTTTGTGTTCTAGGAATAGATGCCAATGAGTGAAATGCTAAATCATATAGGAGCTCTACTCTAAATTGCTTGTACAGTCTCCATTTTGTCTTCCATAGAAGCTAAATCAAGTGAAATTTATTTTAACCATGCAAAAGAGTTCTTTTACTACCACATCTTTGCCAGTACTTATGATTTTTAGTTTTTTTGATACATACCATTTTCATTGATGTGAGATGAAATATTATTTCTACTTTTATTTACATTTCTTTGATAACAAGATGCTGAACAGTTTTTTTATGCTTACTAGCTGACCACATGTCTTCTTTAGAGGAGTGTATATTTCCTCTCCCCAATTTTAAGGGTTTTTCTATGCATTTTATGGGTTTTTTTAGCATTTTTATTATTAGTTTTGTGAGTTATATAAATAGCCCTTTTTATGATGTATGACATTGAAATACTTACTTGCATTTAGTAAAGCATCTTTATTTTGTCCCCCAAAATTTATTGTTAGACATCAAAAGCTTTTCAGTTTTATTTAGTCCCTTTTGTTTATTTCTATATTTTGCTGTCTTTGTAAGTGAGATCAGATCATTGAATACAACTTTGAGGTCTATACTCTAGAGTTCAGCTTATATTTTCATTAATGTATTTTATGAACATTGGTCTAATCTCAAATTTAGTTAAATTTCAGCTAATCTTTGTGAATGTTGTGAGATAAAATTCAATTTGTTTATTTCCCTTTGTACATGTGGTTATTTATGTAGTTTTCCTCAAATCATTTGAAGAGGTTTTTCTTACTCAGCTTCATGTAGGGAACTCTTTTGTCATAAACTATCCTACATCTAAAGGCTTATTTTTGGTGTCTCACATCTATACATTTGGCCTGAGAATTTATCTTTATTCTAGTAATATGCCACTTGAAAAACAATAGGCTTATAAGATGGGTTAAAATAGGAATGTAATACCTATCACCTTTTTTTTAACTTTATAACTGCATTGGCTACTTGAGGAATTTATGGTTCTATGAAAATTTTAGTAGTTTGTTCTAAGACCTGGAAGAATGTCATCAGTGTTTTGATGGGTATTGCATTGAAATTGTATGATATTTCAGGTAGAATTGACATTTTAACAGTGTTATTATTTCAGTTCATGAAATGGAGTATTTTTTTGTGTTATCTTCTATTTCTTTTAATAGTGGAATCGAATTTTTTTAATTTGCCTTTCATATCCTTTGATAATATGTTCCCTAGATATAGTTGATGATTAAGACAAAATTTAGATTTAGCTGTCTTATTATTTTCTCTTATTTGTATTTAGAAATGCAATAACATTTTGTGTTTTTGTTGTATGCTACTAGGTTTATTTCTAACAATTTCCAGTGTAATCTGTAAGTTTTTCTATGTATATTATCATGTCATCTGCAAATAATGACACTTTAGTCTCTCAATTTGAACTATCTTGGCTGTTGTAACTAGGATGTTCTAAAAACTATAGAGCACAATAGTAGAGAAAGTAGAGTTTTCTAGTTGAACTGAATGCATAGACATGATTGAGACGTCAGTGGAGAGATAAAAAAGCTATTAGTCAGAAACCGGAATTATATCTTCCTACCACTTATTCATTTGTTTTTGTTTGGGAGCCACACACAGCAGTACTCAAGGGTTACTCTTAACTCTGAGTTCAGAAATCACTCCTGGCAGGCTCAAAAGACCATATAGTTTGCCAGGGATCAAACTCAGGTTTGTCCCTGATTGTCCATATGTGTAAGACAAACACTCTACCACTGTGCTATCACTCCACATTTATTTATTTTTATACTCAAAATACAATAACTGAACTTTTTATCCATCATTGGTTTACAAAATTATGGAACTTCAAATTTAGCTTCCCACATTTATATGCATGTAATTCTAATTATCATACAAACAAAATTATTTAGGTTTCCTTATTAATGTTTCTCATTTTCTTACTGCCCAACTTATTATCATCTTTTTGTTTTGTATATATACACTTTGTGAGGCAAGTAAAACTATTTTGGGGATAGGAAGATTTAAATCAGGTCACTAGAAGAATGAAATGGAATCTTTATCAACTATATCATGGATATCCTCTCATTAAATTTTAAGGAAACAATATAAAATTCTCAATTTATCTGATCATAGAATTTATTTCAAAGGTTGATTTATTGCTACCTCTTAGCTAAAATATTGTACTGAATTTAGCTTAAAGAAATAGTTAAAATAGGGAGTCAGTAAAATAACTCACTGGCTAGAGCATATGTTTTATTTGTAGAAGTCTAGTGTTCAATTTCAATAACCAACATTGTATGGTTTTCCCAAGCACCTCTAGAGAGTGTCTCCCAGACCCTTACTAGGAGTACTGCCTGATTACTGTCTGGTTAGCCAAAAAACAATATAGAAAATAAGCATAATAAACACTTCAAAAAATCAATATGTATTTAGAGCTTAGTTTTCCCAATTTTCGTTGTTTACAGTTTTAGTACAGAGCTATATTTATTGATTGATCTCATTACGAATAGGGAAATAAATCAAAATTGTATTATTAAAAGACTATAGTCACATTTATATTAGGATCTGGAGCTGTGAGATTGAATTGAATGAAACTGAATCATAGTTTAAACAATAGATTTCATCAAAACTCCCTCTAAGATAGTCTAATTTTGTTTTTGTTGGTTTTGCTTTTGTCTATGGACCACACCTGGCAGTTCTCAGGACTTACACAGCATATTCCTCCCTCGTTCTATGCTCAGGACTCATACTATGAGTCCTCCTTCTATGAGATGAGTCCATTCTACTCATTCTATATTCATCTCACCCTATGACAGAACTCAGAAGACATTTTATGGTGCTTAGAATTGAACCCAAATCAGTCATGGCATGGCAAATGTCTTACCTGTCATACTCTACCTCTGCCCATAATTAAGTGTTACAATAATTTTATAATTTTATCATAATTAAATGTGAGCTGTCTTATTAATCAATTAGAATATGTAGAAAAATTACATAACATCTTTTAAAAATCAAATTCAATTACACCAGACCAAAATTTCTTTTATCAGGGCAGAGATGAGTTCACTGCCTTTTAAATATTTCAAAGTAATATTAAGCATAAAAAATAAAATCTCAGTAACAAGAGAAAAAAACTGATATTGCCCAAACTTTAAAATAAACAAATATTCCACTTATTCAGCTGTTTAAAATTTTCCATATATAGGTTGCACTGAACTTTCAATACCCAATGTTTCAGTTACCTTTATGGTTAGGTTTAAGCATTGTCCTAAAACCTATCAGAAAAAAAATACATTTCATAAACCTAATGAACATTTTTTAGAACAAAGCAAAAAAAATGGGGCAATTTTTCCTGGTAACTTGCTGAGATATAAAAGCTCTGATTTTATCACATTTCAGGCATGCTGGCAAATTATAAGTTGTAGAAAATGTCACTATGTCTTTATGTCATGGTCTCCCGATTTGTAAAACCTAAATGAGAATATCTGCTTTTATCTAGCTGATGTGAAATTTATGCAATATTGAACTCTATTATTGCCAAAGAGGGAAGTGTTGCCTGTAGTCATTAATCTATGCAATAGGAATTTCACAAATATCTAAATTATATACATTAGGAGTTAATAGAGATTTTTTTAAAGCTCATCAGTTTCCTGCATATGCACCAATTTGTGTATATATACGACATTATTTTTAAAATTACGATAGAAAATTTAAAGATGGATTCATTTTACCTCTTGTTTCATCTCATAACCTCTGGGACACAGCACATTTCTATTTCTCTGAATTGCTTTTTGTAAATGGCCTTTTTGAATAATTCCACAGGATAAAAAGGAAAATAGTCTCTGGGATTAGTACCATGATCAGGTACAAAATGTACCATTGAAAACCTAGTTAAGCTGCAAAGGTTGAACTTCTAAATATAAATTAAATGAGAGACACAGAGCCTCATCAATACCCATATGTTAGTCAACTGGGGATGTTCTTATCAGAGCAATCTTTGTACACATAACAAGCTTGTTTCGATGCTACCCACAGCATGAAGCTGGATTCTATTTTGCATTATAATAGATTATAAAACTTCAATTTTCAATGGACATGCCCTAACATATTGGGTCTCTTAGGAGACACGGCAATGGCACTGACAAGGAGGAGCAGAAGGCTAAGCAGTATCATGCAATATTTAAAATGTTTTTTTCTTGACAACCAGCCAACTACAATTACCAAATAAGATGATTCACCACTTCCTGCTGTCAAAAATTAATAACAACTCCTATTAGAGAGAACAATTATAAACTAACCATCTAAATATCCAGTTTTTGAAAAATATGTGAAATCCATACTAATATATTAAGATAAAATATTTAACTACTTCTATATGAAACGTGTTGCTTTATAGTTTTGCTGTTGTATAACTATAAATAGGTAAGGGAACATCAAGAAAACAAACCCTGCATTGCACCAGCAGAAATCATGATAATACCTTTAATGTCACATTTTCTAGAATGGTCTGCAGGAATGCACTGATATAAACTTGAAATCATTTTCTCCAAACTGAATAACTTCCTGTGATTAAGACTTTTAGTACTAAGCTCAAGTAAGTATCAGGAACTTAGATGAGTTAGTTAACTGAATTCTCTTTATTTAAATTCAATGTTTATTTTAATCTAAAAAATATAAATCCACGTTAACTATCAATTTCTCAACAACTGATAGTTCTGCTGATTCACTCTTGTGAAATTTTAAGAAAGATAATGTATAATAAATTTGTGGTTACCTAACCATTATACTTGGGCAAAAGTTTAAAGAATTTCTTTACTAAAATATAAACTTTTATTTTGGAGATTGTATATTACAGTCTCTAATATAAAATCACATTTCATCACACAGTAGGGCATCCAGAGTTGTTTGGGGTTTCACTAATATCATCAGAGAGTAATGATTGATTCTCTAACATGGTGTTTTAAGAATAAACATTACACAATTGAAATTTTTACTGTGTCAGGTTAGGTTATTCCAAGAGCTTTTTAGTTGAGGATGTCATGAGGTAAAGTTGCCATTGCAGGTAATGAATGAGTAGAGAGAGTAGAAATTTTCACTGTCAGTTACATAAGAAAGTGGTGTCCATTAGAGAGAAAGAATTCAAGAGGGAACAAAAGAATTTAGATCATGAACATGTCCAGAACATCTGTAAGAAAAGATAAGAAAAAAGCTGATATTTTACAGACCAGAGTTATATTGTTAGGTGAATTCAGGAAGAATGTTTTGAGTTTCCACTCAAATTTAAACATCGGCCTGGATGTTCCTCTTCTGTATCTCCCCCATTAACCTGCCAACAATATTTAGTAAAATAATGCAAACTCCTGCATATTGGTCTCAGTTGAAACGTGCAAATTTATTTAAATAAAGAACTAGACATAGCATGTATGAAAATAAATAAATGACCGTTGCCATAAAAAAGATAAAGTTTAAAGATGTAGTTTATAAAAATGTTTCTCTCTTAACCCTCTATAGAACCTTGTTGGACATCTTTTCTCCTAATTGACTCCTTCCTCATGACATTGTTTTATCATAAATAGACCATCTCTATATATATGTAATATATGCATTTCTATGTTTTTTACATTAAATAAGTAAGACATTTAAGACCCCCCCCCCTCCAACCAATTTTTACCACTGCAGATACAATATTACCCCCATTGAGAATCTTGAAAGACATCGTAGTCTCAGAGTATCATGAGGTTACCTGCAATGAAACAAGTAGAAACTCACAAGGTAGATAAAAGCAGAAGGGTAATGATATTCCAGAAGGTGAACTGGATTTTCAGAGTACAGAAACATCCCCAGGTTAAAGATTGAATTGCTTGCACTTAAGTAGAATACCATTTATAAGTCATGATACTTATTCAAGGAAATAGCATTCCAATTCTTTGCTATGGGATTTTAAAACTGGGGTTTATAAATAAAACATTTTCACAAAAACTAATAAAAATGGGAATTTAAGTTCTCAGTGATCAAATTCAAAGCATAAAAGATAGAGTTATTAATGCATTTTAAAAATAAAGAATAAAGTTGCAATCATTAACCAATAGCCAATGACATTTTCTAACATGATTTTAGGATAAAGGATTAATTAGACAATAATATCAAAATAAATAAGTCACAATTAATATTTATATTTTATCTACCATCAGTTTTTGCATTGAAGACTTTGCTGTCAAAAACAGAACATTGTATAGAGGGAAATAGAGTGAGAAGATAAGATCGATCTTCTCTTTGTTTTAGCTGTATTATAACTTAAGTTCCTAGTTCTTCAATAGCTTGTCATCAGTAATCTATATAGTGATGGCTCTAAAGTGGGCATGTTTTACTAGACTCTTCCCTCTCTAACATTATGTGAAGACATAAAATTACATACTTTGCTTTCCTATTCATCAAAGCAGTTAATTTGATAAATAGTATATCAATCAATCACTAAGTACTTATCAAATGTCTTCTACTTTTAATTTTGTACCAAGATCTGTGAATTAATACAGTTCCATATGCTATCCTTTCTTACTTAATACATACTAAGTGTATTGTATTCATAATTAAAAGCAAAAACTTAAAAAACATTCAAGAAAAAGTAATGAAAAAATTTTAATTTATAATAAGATGTTAATATCAGAGTGAGGCTTAGGAAAGTAAAGAAAGTAAAGCCCAGTAGAAGGTTCAAAATGCCATGAGCAAGAGACAAGACTTGAGACTAAAGAACAACTAACCAGTGAGCCAGAATGGAACTGTCAATGAAAACCTCATTTTATGTGCTTCGATAAGTTCTAAGCACTCCAATAGGACAATTATTTTTACTTAAGGTGAGCTAAAAAGCTCATTTTGTACCAAATGTCCCTACTTAAAGATAGATTAAAATTTTCTGCCATAATGCAGGTATAGGCCAATGAGTTACATGACCTTCAAAGAAATAAAATATTTTCAAATTGATGAAGATTATGAGTATAATAATCATCCTTGTTTTAACAATCTAGACTTTTTGGTATTCTTATATAGCACTAGAAAAAAATTGGATAATTGAAGTAGGAATAAAGTTTGCATATGAAACTGAAAATGCCAAATAACAATTACTGTGGGTGAAAAATCTTTACTCAAAATATACACTGACTAGATTTTTATGAAAATAAAAATTTAATTTATTATACCAACAGGTCAATAATAAATGTATTAACTCAGCTTTTGTATAATTGCAGAAAATACTTCGGAAAAATACTTTAGAAAAATACTTTTAATTCCTTTTTATCTTTATGAAGTATGCAGACCACTGCCATTACAGTTCATCTTCTGTAACCTCCTGTCATACTCCAGAATTATGGCTAATTCCCAAGCTATGTCCTGGTCTCTTACAGCGCAGGCTGTATCTCTTGTGACTTTGTACTGCCATCAGTTACATAACTGCTTCCTCCATGGACTATGAACTCTCTAAGGAGAGGGGCCATGATTATTCATCTTAATCTTCTCAGGCACCTGGCACAACATCTGCATAATATATATGCTCAATTAGTTTTAATTTAACTAAAGTAAACTACTTTTATTTTCCATGCCTTCTAATTATGTAAAGCAATACAGCTATAATGAACACCAGAATCTTAAATTTAATGTAACAGTGTAGCTGTTAAAAATTAAAATCTTTTGTAAATTTAAAGAGAACTTTAGCCAACTAAAATTTTTAAACATTTAAAATATTATGTTTTATATATGTATTTCTTTAATTAATCAGTACAATTTATGTGAATGGGTAGAAATAGAGCCTCATTTTATATTTCATATTTCATATTTGGTTTTAATTAGCAATATATACTTGGTTTTGGGCCACACTCGGCAAGACTCGGGGCTACCATAGCTCTGCGCTCAGAAATCACTCCTGGCAATTCAAGGGACCATATGGGATGGTGGGGATCGATTCTGGGTCAGGCACATGCAAGGCAAACACCCTCCCAGCTGTACTATCACACTGGCCCTTAATTAGCAATATTGACATAGAACAAAACATCTTTATTTAGGGGAGAGTTAGATTTTTTTCATTTTTACCTGTTTTTTAAAGGGTTGTGTGAGTATATATATATATATATACATATATATATATGTATATATATATATACACATATATAGTCACTTTGTATCTAAATATTTATTTACAAAATACCTACAAACAGAAAAAAATCTCGTAAGTAGAAATGCTAGTGAGGTTGTGTGTGTGTGTGTGTGTGTGTGTGTGTGTGTGTGTGTGTGCACGTGCATGCGTGCGTTTTGGTTTTGTATTTTGGTTTGGGAACAAATTTTATTGGCACTTAGGACTTACTCCTAACTGTGCTCAGGGCCCATTCCAGGTATAGTTGGGGAACCATATATTCCAGGAATCAAACTCTGTCTACTAAGTGCAAAGCGAAAACCCTGACCACTCTAATATCTCTCTGGCCCTAGGGGTTTTAATAACTAGATTTACAGATTAACCAAGTCTCAAATTCAACAAATAAGCTAATATACATAAATCCTTATATTTTTCTAGACTAATTCTTTTATGAGGTAACATCAAACATCTCAAACTTTCTCATGTTTTCTCTGTGGTCATTCTTGGCAGAACTTAAAGTGCAGGCGATCAAATCCAGGTTGGTCTTGTACAAAGCAAGCTGTATACTCTGGCCATTATAACTGACTACCTTTTGTGCTTCAAGTATAATATTAAAGATACGTGATTTATACTATGCATATTGCTCATAAATAAATTCTAGTGACAATTTAAGGAAAAATACAAATAATATCAGCATGATATGTAGGAAGATATTAAAATTAGGAATAGAAATAAAATCTAATAAGTGTCCTTTTCAGAAATATAATCTAGATATCTAGATACTGGTGAAAAGTTACTTTTTATTATAAATTACAAATTAAATTATGGTCTTTAAAGGTTATAAATAACTACTACTGGGGCCAGGGTGATAGTACAGTGGGTAGTGCTCCTGCCTTGCATGTGGCTGACCTGGCTTTAATCCTTGACACCATATGTGGTCCTCTGAGTCATCCAGGAGTGACTCCTGAGTGCAGATCCAGGATAGTCCTTAGTACTACCAGGTGTGGTCCAAAAATCAAATTAAAAGGTAAGAAGTACTAGAGAAAGAAATTGTAATAAAGTAGAATATAAAAATATGTAGAATATATTTTAAACAGTTTACTTGCAGTATTAAAACAATAAATATAAGGTGAAGAACACAATTTATTCATAAAATTCAAATTATTAATACTTCATGTAACTTAAGTAGAATGCCTGATACCACCATTCATTGAATAGTGAAATGAAGAAGTAAAATACATGTTTTGATCATTTAAATGTACTAAATTCTAATTTCTTCAGGGAATTATACCTACCAGAGCTGCAAGGAATTCCTTACTTATACAAACAGCTCCAAAACATAAAAAATATTACAAACCCATTAAATTTACTTTATAATTCACATAAAAACTGGAATTAAATATGGCTAATTATAAAGTAGCCAAGTATATACAGCACACTATAGGGCATTCTTATTTATATACAAAAGTTACTATCTTGTCTAGAGACTTGCATAATTAAATATAAGGTATAATGAGAAAGAAGGTGCTACTACTTATAGACACAAAAATAACAAAATAACTAGAACAATTTATAATTTATATTTTTTCAAGCATGGTATACCATGAATATACTATATATTAATCATTATTTTTCAGTACCAATTCTCACCCTATTAATTATCAAATAAATTAATATTAAATAAAAGTATAATACAATTTTCAAAGAAGTTGAAACTTTAATTATAAAATTTATTCAAAATGTATATATTTGTGTACAGTATATATAAATCATACAAAAATTAATTTTCTCTCTATGTTGTTAAATGTATTATATAGTAAATCAATTAAATGGTGTGGAACTAGCTAAGAAAAAATCCATCAGTGAAATTAAATAGTTAATGCAGAGACAAGCCTATTTATAGTTGGGATATTAGGCCATGATAGATGCAGGATTTCATATCAATAAAGAAAAGATAGATTGTTCAATAAATGCTTTCCGGGCAGTTGACTAACCATCTTGAAAAAATTAATTATATTCTTCCTTATGGCAATTATAATATTAAATTCCGCATGGATTCAATACGTAGGTGTAAAAAACAACACAATGAAAATAACAGAAGAAATTACAGACTTATATCTTTTAAAAAAAACTCTTATAACAAGTCACCAAAATTTAGTAACTTTGACTGTATCAAGTATTAAGATTTCTCTTTGAGAAAATAATAGAACAAAAAATTAATAAAATAGAAAAACAAGAGCATTCAAGGGAAAAAAATCATTGCAAAGATTTTTCTAATATTTATGATAGTAACTGGTATCATATTGGACACCTATGTCAACATTTTTAGTCTTATAGACAAATTTAATTTTAACAAAATAATTTTAAATCTATACAGGAATTACTATAAATCAATAAGGAACAAGTAGTACATTAAAAATGAGGAAAATAAAGGAATAGTTCAGTCATTTATAGAAAATACAAATGGTTAATTCAGGTATAAAACTTACTTAATCTCAGTAACATTCAGGAAAACAATTTTTAAACAATTTATTATATTAAATATTAAAATGTTTAATATTGTCAATAAGTTATGACAATATAAAGATACATAAAGAAAGAGCTTGGTGTTCAACAATGAACATGTTTGGAGGCTGTACTTGTTCTCCTGACAGTATGCTTCAAGGGTGAAGATACCCTGTATCTCTTAGGCCAAGGGAATTCCTAATTTCCCCAATACTTACTATGCTTATGCAAAAAAAAAAAAAAAAAAAAAAAAGGCTTGCCACACTAGACCCCCCCCCATCCTTCTTTCTTTTTTTTTTCTTCTTTTAAATTTATAGCTTCTAGTCAGGGGCTCCTGCCCACTTTCTTTCTTTCTTTTTTTAACAGAACTATAGAACATGAATCATCTTGTTCTGCCTCATGTTTCTATGTCTTCCTACAAATTGAGAAAAAAAAAAGTAGATGGGACCAGGGGCAAAGCAATCTCACGAGTATTAAGTAGAAATAAAAAATGATCAGACCTAAATACCCAACCCAAACTCAACAACAATAGAATCAAGAGATTCAAACTACAACAAGCTATACACAAAAGGTATCTGTTACACTAGCAGTCCAGGGGGCTACTTGTGGAGGTATGGGATGTATGCTGGGAACAGTGGCGAAGGGAGGTCAACACTGGTGGTGGGAATTGCCCTATTTTATTGTCACTATTTACCTTATTTATAACTGTGAAAGACTTGTAATTCACATTGGTCTCAATAAAAATTATTAAAAAATATAAGAACACTAAAAATAATGTGACATCATAATAATGTTTTTTAAAAAGATAAAAACAACCTAAAGATTTTACAGAATAATCATTATATAATATATAATATAATATGATTAATATAATATAATATAATAATATATAATCATTATAGTGAGTAATTAAAAGGATTTGGATTAATTTGTCAAAGTTTTTGAAAATCTTTGAGTTCTATGAATGCAAGTTATAGAATGGTATATGTAATCAATAATATTTACTTCATAAGCACAAAACAATACTATTTTATTTTATCTTAAAATTTCAGTGTGCATACTGTTATATGAGAATGCAAACTAAATTATTTGAGAACACTTTTAATGTATTTGAGATGAAGGCTCTTAGTATACAGTGGCAGAGTTTAAAAGCTAGTACATAGATGGTAACTATAAGCCAAAAATATGTGTATTAATTTAGAGTTTGTTTACTAGTAAATATATACCTAAACTTGTTTCTGTTTAACCACTTTGGAGTAAAGGTCTGCTAACCCCTAAGAGTACAAACTAAAATGATATTGATTTTAGAGCAGATACATTTAATATGAATCAGGTATGTTTTTAGAATTATAAAAGCTGACCAAAATGTGTTTCAAGTTGCCATCCAGAACAATCTTCAGAACAAATCTGCTGGCTGGTTTCCTTAACATGAACATGTCCTTAGAGTTGTAAGTATTAGACATAGTGTTTTGATTCTTCTAGGTTTGCTAAAAGAAAAATAACCTCTAATCTCAAAATTTACAGAATTTGTCAGCAAGAATTATATTATAGAATAATAGTTGTCTTATTAAATTCTCACAAGTAATCTAAACATAATTGCTAAGAACACTTTTTATATATAAAGTAAAAGCTTATGAATGAACATTTACATGTAATTTAGTTTTATGGTATGCCTATTTAAAGTTTTCAATATTGTTTTGGTAATTGAAATCTAAATGTCATACTGAGATATGTTAAATCAAGAGTATTCATGGAATATCTAAATCATTTTCAGATAAGATAAAATAGACTTTAATTACAAGTATAGGTTTAGACATTTTATTTTCTTATAGTCTTTAGAATATAAGAAATAGCTTATTTAAATGAGTATAGTACAATTTTCTACTACCAAGAAGGAGATAAAATGCTATTATTTAAATTTTGATAAAATTATGACCATTGCTTTGGGAAAATTTTGGTAGTCCTTAGAATTAGTTTTTTGAAAATAGTTTATGCCGTTTACTGGATTTTGCTGCTGTTTTTCATGAGGTGAAAATGCACAGATAACTAAACAAAATATACATAATTTTAAGTCAAGATTTTTTTAAGAAAATAATTAAATAATACTTATACATACTCTATTTCCTTCAGGAATTGTTTTTGATTTCCACCTGGGATATTCTTCACAACTTTAGTCCAATTTGTTTTAGTTCTATTCCCACAACTGTTAGCTCTTAGACCAGTATGTGACTGAGCATCTTTGACTTTAATTGATCTAATTTGCAAACATAATTTTGGTAGAATTATTCATTGTAAAGTACACCTTTGGGCCTTCTGGAATTCTGCTTTTTGTACCAGAGAATTCATTGCATTAATTTACCTGCAAATTTCTCCTCTCTCTAGAGGCTTCTCTTGCTTATGTAAATACCTCAACACAGATTCACATTTATATACTGTTTTGAAATATTGTTTTCTTATTTATTTCCTACTTAAACTTGAACTTGGTCCTTGGAAGCTTCAGTTACATTTTTAGGGCTCTTTCTCCCTTCAAAATAATCTAAACCTAATTTTATAGTGTAGACTAGAGGAACAGTTGAAGATTGTGAATATAGAAAATGATTGCGGTGACAATACAGTTTCATTAATGTGTGTAGATAGCATCAAAATTACATATCTCTATAATAGGCTAAATTGAAATGAGAAATAGGCAAATAAGGAGCATATGCCTTCAATCCACCTGTCCACAAGCTAACTTTACTATGCCTTGAAATTTTATTTTTTTTTGCTTCTCTGTGTATCCTTCTTTGATACTCTGCATTTTTAGGGTAGGAATTGTTCTAAATAAAATAGATACTTGATAAATAGTTGAGAAGAGGAAAAAAAGAAGGAAAGAAAGATGAAGGAAGGAAGGAAGGAAGGAAGGAAGGAAGGAAGGAAGGAAGGAAGGAAGGAAGGAAGGAAGGAAGGAAGGAAGGAAGGAGGGAGGGAGGGAAGGAAGGAAGGAAGGAGGGAAGGAAGAAAGGAAGGAAGGAAGGAAGGAGGGAAGGAAGGAAGGAAGGAGGGAAGGAAGGAAGGAAGGAAGGAGGGAAGGAAGAAAGGAAGGAAGGAAGGAAGGAAGGAAGGAGGGAAGGAAGGAAGGAGGGAAGGAAGGAAGGAGGGAGGGAGGAAGGGAAGAAGGAGAGGAGGGAGGGAGGAAGAGGACTTATGTATTGGTGCACACAATTCAATATTTATTTTGCATTCATTACACTTGGATTTTAATAAGTTTTACATATGAGCAATGAAAACCCCTTCTTTGGTAGGACATATTGCAGTTGTGACTGTTTTGTGTTAGGACTCATAGTCAGTCTAATACTAATTTTCAGACAACTGGAAAAGGAAGACATGGGCAGAAGAAATAAATAATAGTTTGTTTTTAATAATTTTTAATTGAATCACCATGAGATAGTTACAAATTTTGTTGGGATGTAGTTTTTAAATGGTTTTTTGCAGACACCTCAGGTTTCCTTTTAGATCTCTGATGTTTGTTTTAACACCACCTATTCTGGCTATGTGAGGGTAGGGTGGTCAAGCTAGCTTACTTCCTTTCTACTTGCCTTCCTGCCTTCCATGCTTTATGACTCCTTCTCACTCCTCCATTTCCTTATTTCCTTCTCTTTTTTTCTACTAAGATGAAAGATCGTGAAAAACCTTAGTTTATGCAGTTTTATTTTTAAACTATATCAAAAGTACATATTATTTGGTTTATTTTCTAGATTTAGACTGATTATTTTTACAAAGTTAATTAGACTTGAATACTGAAGATAAACTGATGGGAGCAATTTCTGATTCAAGAATGCATCATGAGGCACAAATGAATGCTTAGTAGAATGGACCTGTACTGAATAAATAGGAAACTATGTAAATCGGTGCATTGTTCTCACAGGACCCTCTGATCTGTATTGGATTATATCCTGAAATATTCATATTAAGGCTGACAATGCAGTGTGACTCATATAGGCTGAATTTAATATGGATGAGTTTTATTAAGAAGCTCAATGATTTGCAGTAAATAAATAGCACCATAAATGCTCGTGCTTGTTCCTGAGACAGATGTAATCATCAGGAAGAGATAAAGCCAATAAGAGTATTATGAAGAGATCATTTGAGGTTTTGCTAGGTTCATGGTTATATTTAATTTATTTGATAATGTTATTTCATACTCTCAAATCAGACAAATATTTAAAGAATATTCTCATAACTAACTTTTACTATTAAATATAACCTTCATACTGTTTATACAATCATAGAGAAGACAGGATAATTATTCCATATGGGCCTGTGCATTTAATCTCTTTAACAGAGCCACCTGCATATGTATAAAGTCAGTGACAGAAATGGAAACTATTTTGATGGCTTTACTCTTGAGCCACTTATTACTTACTGATATCCTATGAAACTTCTGGGACAGAATTGTCCTGTTAAGTTATTGCATTCTGAGCAAACTTCCATATTACTATAGAATACAATAAAAATAAACTTGGTCCTTTAACTTTTATATTAATATTTTTATTACTGAATGGCTATATTTATTTTGAACTATGTAGAATGATAGTTGTAATAAGCCAGAGGCACTCTACCCCTGCTCCAATTGCCCTATTGTTCACAAATCTTCACTGCCCTTTGGCCTTGCTCCTCTACCTGGGACTAGAGACTGCAAGAAGTGTGTTTTCCTTCCACAAAAGTGTTCATCTCCAATATGCCCTCACATCTTTAATGGCATCCATGACCTCTCCAGCAATCTAATCTGTTTACTATCCACTTTTGGTGACATGTGTCTATAAAGCAACATTACCACATATGGGAATAAGAGGGTCAGTGGTCATAGTCTAACAGTTCCATATAAGAGTGATTATTTAGATAGTGTCATCTCAGATTCTAATCCTAAATAAACATGTCTGAAACCTTATATTTGCCATCTTTTACTTTTTGCTCCTTTGTCTTCCACTGGCTACTATTTTTGACCTAAAAAACTTTGAAATTTTCCATAGGAAAAAGGTCATTATGAATATATATTCTATAATATAAATTTATTTCTTCATTCTTGATATTCAGTCTTATGTTTATGCAATTCTACCAGCAATGAAAACTAAACAGGTAATTGATGAAGATATAATTTAAGTTGCAGAAAATTTGAAAAAGATTTTTATTTCTACCTAGGAAAGGGTAGGATGTCACTTGTGTACAATTCAGTAATAAAAATTTCTAAGTCAATACATCTGACATGGTATCCTCAATTTGAAGCAATGTTGTTAAAGGTGTTGCTGTTGTTGTTGTTGTTGTGAAGGCAAAAAATATAGCAAAGTGGCATGCCAGGTTCTGTGAGCTGAACTCAATATAAGCTCTAATTAATTTCTTTACGAGACTACAAAAAATGTAAAGATAGAATTCTCCTTCATCCATTGCACATTTCTAACACATATTAATTAAATCTGGTGATTACCATGTGTCACAGAAACATTTGCTGTCTACCTGCTTGTGGGATTTCTGGAGGTAATGAGCTGAGGATAAACATTTAAGTCTGAGAGACAGAGAAGTAATTATCAGTTTTGCTCAAAAAGTATGAAGATCGCAATATATGTGGGATTAGTATGTGATTTCTAAGTATTTTTAATTAACAGGTATCTGATAAAGAAACAAATAAAACACAAAGAAGAAAGAAAAAAAAACATGTAGAAAAAAGTATTTATCCAGATTCATTATATTGTGTTGTAAGAAAAAGTGAATTTTGTTACAGAAACAATATTATACAAATGAAATAAACAATTGAGACTATAGAAGCTTTTTTTTACATTGGTTTAAGATTATTAGTAATATGAGTTGATTTTAAGTAACGATTGTGAGGATTTCAGGAACTTCTTATTGCATGCTTCATCCATGCCAGACAGTACTAATTCCTGTTGTCTTAAAAGAAAATTAAAAAAGGAAAAGCTAACTGTATTAATCTGTTAGTGTTGTAACAAAGACATCACCAACTGGGCAGTGTAAACAATAGAAATCTGTTGTCTCACAGCTCCTGGGCTGGATTTAAAAGCAAGGTGTTATCAGAGCTGGTTCCTTCTGACAATTCCAACAAAAAGATTTGTTTCCATCATTACTTCTTTGGCTAGATGAATGCTTTTTTGTTCAGGTGGCCCCTCACATGTGCCTAATTCTTTTGGTAAGGACAGCAATAGAACGTCTCATACTAATCACCTCACCTTAACTTGATTTCCCTGTAAAGGTAAAGATCTGTAAAGATCTCAAATTAGGTCATAGTCTGAGATGCTAAGAGGTAGAAATTAAATATAGAAATTCTGTACAAATCACAGAATTGAAATAAAATTAAAAATATATAAATTATTAAAATAAAATTGGGGGAAGAATAACACACAAAAAAGAAATTCATTATAGGAATTTCTGCTATCACAATTCAATATTAACACTATCCCTAAATCTAATTAATAGTAATCATAAGCATTGATTCTAACCATAACCACTAATCCTAAACCTAAGTCCAAAACCAAAGCCTAACACTCCCTACCCCTAATTCTACACCTAAGCCTATCTCTTAACTCTTACTTAACATCCTGATTTCTAACTATTTTGTTTGTTTGTTTGATTGTTTGTTTGGGTCACACCCAGCATTGTTCAGGGTTTATTACTGGTCCTGCTCTCAGAGTTAGCCTGGCAGTGTTCACAAAACAATGTGGGCTGCCTGAGATCAAACCCAGGCCAGTCACATGAAGAATCACACCCTATCCCTATACTATTTCTCTGGCCCCTAACCTCTAACTCTAAACTTAAACATTTTACCTTTTCCTCCATTAATGATTATTGATGTACCATGTATGTTTTATCCCCAATGTGTTTGTTTTATTTATATTCCACATAAGAAATAAAAAATATTTCCTAATTGCACTTAGCATTATCAGTCCATGTTTTGACTTGTTATGAATGACGTTGCTCTGCAGTAAGGATACAAATATATTTTCAAATTTGTGTCTTCATGTATTTGTATAAATGTTTAGCAGTGTATATCAACATCATGTGGGACTTTCAGATAAACATTTTTATTTAATTTTATTTTATCAAAAACATTGTAATTTACAAAGTCCTTCATAGTTGTATTTCAGACATACACTGAATCAGGGTCAAACCCACCACCAGTGTCCACCTCCCTCCACCACTATTCTCCAAATGCATCACATACAACCCATCCTGCCTCCAGGGTGGTTTTTAAGTTTAGATTGTTAGAATTTGGGACTCTTTATTTCATATTGTTGACTTTGGTGTGGATACTTAGTTCTGTCCATTTTTAACACTACCAATGCATCTGAAACCGCTTGGTCTCTAGTTCCCATCCTTTCGTATTTATGCTTCTCCTCTTTCACTCAGTTTCTTTTCTTCTCCTCATTATACTCTGGGGCCAAGGGAATTCTAGACCACTCCATTTAGACCATTGCATTTCTTCATGCAGTTATTCTAAATACCACATATAAATGATATCATTCTGTATTTATCCTTCTCCTTTTGGCTTATTTAATTTAATATAATAAAAGTTCCATCCATGTTGGCAGCAAATTGCATGATTTCATCATTCCTTGCAGCTATGAAGTATTCTATTGTATATATGTACCACTTCTTAATGGTCTGTTGTTGGACATCTAGGTTTATTTCAAGTCATAGTTACTGTACTGTGGGCTATACTGCTACTGTACTGCAATGAATAGTAGTGTGTATACATCCTTTTGGATGAGTTTTTTTTTTTCTGTTCTGGGGATAGATGCCTCAAAAGGGATGGCTGAGTTGTATGGACTCAATTTTACATTTACTGAGAACACTCCATTTTGTTTTCCATAGGACTTAGACCAGGCAGCATTCCCACCAGCAGTGGATGAGAGTTCTTTTCAAAACACATTCTTGCCAACAAGATTGTTCCTATTATTTCTGATATGTGTCATCCTCACAGGTTTAAGATGATTTTTTAGTGCTGTCTTGATTTGGATTTCCCTAATAATAAGAGATGATAAAAATTTTTTCATGTGTCTGTTGGCCATCTGTTGATCTTCCTCTGGTTTTAACACATAAAACACATAAACACATAAAAATATTATAGCAAAATGCCCTGAAGGTTGGACAAAAAATGGAGATAGTAAATTTGGAAGAGATGATACAGAATAGAGTTTAAAGCCAACTTTTGGAGTGACAGAGATTACTGTTTGAGAGCGGATGTTTCAAGGAGGAACATGTCATGGTCAAGACAGGAACAAAAGGATGTGTGAAAATTGTATGGGGCTTCTTTTGGCAGAAATGTAATGAAAGTTTGACAGAGTGTGACAATAGATGAAAGTATATGGCAGAGTTCCTTGTAATCTGTCACTGGGGCTTTTATTTTGATCTTTCCATAGTTTCAGAGGCCTTTGGGAGCACCTGGAGACAATTAAACAGAGCCTGATAAAATGAGCTTTCTGCAAGTGGAGTTTCTGAACACAGCATGTCATTTTACCATTTTTCAGAAGTATCTGTTATCATAGGTTCTCTGACATTTTATTTGCTTGAGACACTAATAATTAGAAAAAATTGTATGAATTATTTTATGAATAATATTTTAGGAATTATTCTCCCTGCAATATAAAATAATTTTAAAATTTAAATAAATGTTTTATAAAATAATATCAGCCACTGAAACCAAATGAAGAGAAGGTATAGAGATGTAGGAACTGGTAATAGACCTAACATAGAGACCTTAAATAGAGAATTATGTTTTGTCATTTCAAAATAATCTAGTTAAAACCCTGATTTATTTTTAATTAAGTAACATGGTTTACATGGCTTACAATGGCATTAGAATTTATGATTTAGGCACATAATATTAAAGCACCATACCCACCACCAAAGTGCCAATATATACCACTGTTCCTGCCTGGATCCTTTCTTGGTCCTCATTTCTTCGACTGGTACACCTACTTGATAAGTTCAGTTCTGTTGACAGTCAAATACCGAAATTATGAATCAGAGTAGGTGGGTCAGGAAACTAGAAAGTCCAGAGATGGCATAAATCTAGTTGGATTTAGGAATTTGTTAGAATTTCTGTCCTGATTGTAAAAATTTTGCTTTGTAAAGTTGTCTTCTTCTTCTGTATTGGTCCACTCTTGTTCTTAATTTAATTAACTAAAATTTATGTTGATTTTTAAATATGAAAGCAACTGACTTATGGATTAAGTATTTAAGAATATTTAATAATGTTGGAGGATATATGGATATATTTATATGTATATCAATGTATATATTGGATGTAAATGTAGGTTATAGGCATATGCCAGTTGAGAAAAAAATACAGAAATATTAAGATTCCATGTGTGACATTACATGTAAAATAAAAATTTGTAGTTTTATCCAGTTCACATATTACTTGCCTTTTTAAAAAATAAAATAGCAGTACATTTTTGGGCAATTATAACTCGTGGTATATAGGGCCTACATTACTTTTTGCTTTGGGGTTATTCCTTGTAGAAGAGTTAGAGGATCAAACACAGGACACCAACATACACAGTTTCTATATCAGTTCTTTGAAGCATCTCCTCAGTCCCAAAATGATAACTTTTAACTAGAAAATTGTTGAATAAATAAAATATAGTTAAAGCCAGACATTTGAATAATTCATAATAATTATTTGTTAAAGTATATTTCTTTTCTCCAGGCAATCATCAAAAATGGGAAAAGACATACACTGTTATAGTTTATGAATTATCAAAAACTATTTGAATATGTATACTACCCAATAAATAGGAACTTGATTAAATTAAAACATATCAATACAAAATTAAATTTTAAAAGGCCTGAGTAATGGTATAGGGGTTAGCGTTCATGTCATGCATGCATTGAACCTTAATCTGATTTCTGGCATCACATGATTATTACCTGAGAGTCTCAGAATACAGCCTTGAAAACTGTCAGCATCATTAGAGTGGTTCAAATATTCCCTGAACTTCAGAACTGGAGATACACTACATACTTGAATCATTATATTAAATTACAGATAAAGCAAAGAACAGGTAGGAAGGTGTTTTTCCACCCTGGACTTTTTGAGCACTGTGTGAGAGATGCCTCTTAAAGTCAGTTTTACACTCAAAGAATTGAAAAACAAGAAAAGCTGTTTAGGGCCGGGCGGTGGCGCTAAAGGTAAGGTGCCTGCCTTGCCTGTGCTAGCCTTGGACGGACCAGGGTTTGATCCCCCGGTGTCCCATATGGTCCCCCAAGCCAGGAGCAACTTCTGAGCGCATAGCCAGGAGTAACCCCTGAGCGTTACTGGGTGTGGCCCAAAAACAAAAACAAAAAAAAAAGAAAAGCTGTTTATATAAATCCAAATTAAATATATAAATATATTAAACATAATATATATTATATATTAAATATTAAATATATTTATTTTAATTAATCATTTTTTATTTTTGAAAATAGAAATGTATTTACTTTCCCTTGAAGTATTAAGGGGTATAGAAAGAAATCAGTTTCTGAGAAAATGATTCAAGCCCTTTGAAAATATTCACTTAAGTATTACATATTCTAATGTGCCATTAAGTAGAGGATGCTGAGAAAAGCATTATTATTTCTTGCTTTTAAAGGTTATTCTACCATGCCACACATTAGATGACATATTCTGAATAATTTCCCCAGTAGTAGTTTACATTTTGCCTTGATCTATTCATACGTCCTTTTTTTTATTTATTTAAACACCTTGATTACATACATGATTGTGTTTGGGTTTAATTAATCATTTTTATGATTATAAACAATTATTTAGAGTTGTTCATAAAGCACTTGTTTTAGGCATACAAGGTTCTAACACCAGTGCCCCCTCCTGTCTGGCATTCCCTCCCCCTGTTTCCTACCACACCCTTAGCGCATATAACAAATTTAATACATAGAGCTTTCAAAGATAAAATGCGAAATGGAATTACCATAAAATAGATCAATAAGTCAACTTGTGATTATTGGCAATGGTGTTTCTAAAGTCTGAGGAACTATGGGGCTGTTTGGTGCTGAACGAACCTTCTGTGTTATTTTTACTCACTGCGCTTGGTGGTCTTCAACACAACTTACCAATCAAATTTTCTATGCTTCTACTGGGCTGTGCAACCTGGAGGCAATATATTTCATGAGCTGTGAAGTTAGGTTATTTATTTCTTTTCAGACAAGTCAAACAGTATTTTGTTCTTGTATAATAATTATTATTTGTGTAGATATAAAATCTTGTAGACCCAAAATAGAGAGGGAAAACCACTTGTAAGATATGTAAGCAAATTTCTTTTAAAAAATTATTTTAACCATTGTGGTTACAAATCGTTCATAATACAGTTTCTTCACAGTTATAAAGTTATTCATGATTGAGTTTCAGTCATACAATACACAGCACCCTTCACCAGTGCACATTTCCCACCAACAACGTACCCAGTATCCCACCCACCCTCCCTCTGTTTCTCCCATGCCTACCTCTGGGGCAGACATTTTTCTTCTCTCTCACTCACCAGTCTCTCTCTTTTTTATATTTTTCTTTTAGATACTGTGCTTTGCAATATTGTTACTAAAGAGGTATAGTGAACATCAAGTTATCTCGTTTCAATACCCAAATTTTGTTCTGAGTAAGCACTTCCAATTATTGTAATAGTGGTCCCTTCTCTGTCCTAACTGCACTCTCCCGCTATTTGTGGCAAGCTTTTTACCACTTACTGGTCTTCCATTTCCCTCATCTTTATTGTCATTGGATGTTGTTGCCATACTATCTTTTTTTTTTTATATCCCATACATGACTGTGATAATTCTGTCTATCCCATCCACTCATTTCACTAAATACTCTTATATTCATCGACATATGACTTCATTTTTCATAACAGCTGCATAATTTTCATTCCATTGTATAGATGTACCATATTTTCTTTAGCCACTGATCTGTTCTTGGGTTTGTTCAAAATTCTGGCTATTGGGAATAGAGCTGAGACCAACAAAAAAATGCAGAGGACTTTTCTGCATTGGGTTTTTGGGCTCTATGGTATATCCCTAAGAGAGGTATCGTTGGATCATGTGAAAGTTCAATTTCTAGTCTTTTGAGGAAAATCCATATTGTATTCTGAAAAGGCTGGACCAGTCGGCGTTCCCACCAACGATGAATGAGAGTCCCTTTCTCTTGGCATTCATGCCGGAAGTAGTAGCCTCATGCTGGGCTTCCCATTTCTAGGAAATTGGTGGGACATGGGTCTGGAACAAACACTAACACCAGAAATAAACCGCACACGATTTAGGAGATAAAAAATGTTCAGGAACTTCCACATATAATCTTTCTGCTACTAAAAAGCAGATAGTTCAGTTGTGGAAAAACCGAAATTGCAAGCAGTTTCTCCCTGAGACCAGGGTCTTTATTGAGAAGTGTGAGCTCACACCGTGGGGTGGAGTACAGTTAGTGTAAGAGATCAATCCAAAGGATGCTTCAGTTCAAAGATGCTTTCATCCAATGACTGACAAGCACTAACAAAAAGAGGTATGCTGAATAGGGTGAAGATGGTTATACCAACACTAGCCAGCACTGCTTGTTCTTGTTATTTGTGATGTGTGTCAGTCTCAGTGGTATGAAATCATTCATATCTCATTGTTGTTTTGATTTGTACTTCCCTGATTATGTGGAGAATTGTTTCATTTGACTTTTGATTATCTGTATTTCTTTTTTGAAGAAATGTCTGTACATTTCTTTTCCCCATTTTTGGATGGGGTTATATATGTATGTAAATATATTTTAAATATGTAAATATATTAAATAAATTAAATTTTAATATATTTTTAAATATATATTTTGTTAAGCTCTGCTACTGCTTTATATATCTTAGATACTAACCCCTGATCAGATGTGTATTGAGTGAATAGCTTCTTCCATTTACTTGAAGGTGCAAAAGCTTCTTAGTTTAATGTAGTTACATTAAAATTTGCTTCCACTTGCTTGGCCAGTTATGTTTCTTTCTTATGATGTTTTTGTTTCAGTGTCATGGAGTGTTCTCCTCATGCATCTTATTATTTTCCTCATGTACTTTTTGGCTTCAGGTCTGCTATTAAAATCATTATTTTGATTTGACTTTTGTGCATGGCATTAAGAAGAAGCCTGACTTTGCCTTTTTTTACATGTAGCTGACTGGTTTTCCCAAAACCACTTGTTGAAGTGGCTTTCCTTGCTCCACTTCATATTTCTTGCCTTCTTATCAAAGATTAATTCATCATATATATTAGGGTAAGTTTCAGAATTGTCAAGTTTATTTCATTGATCTGAGGATCTTCCTTTATTTCAGTACCATTCTATTTTAATGATTACTGCTTTACAATACAGTTTGATGTTGGAGAAAGTGATGCTTCTTGTATTTTTCTTTTTCTAAAGGATTTCTCTAGCTATTTATGAATTATTATTGTTACAAAGTTCTTTATATATTTCTTTGAAAATTGGCATGAGTATCTTTATGGGGAATGCATTAAATCTGTAAAATGCCATTTTAATGATGTTAATCCCCCCCAATCCATTTTCCTGTATTCTGTTTTATATATCAAAGCAGAATTTTGTTGTTTTCATTGTATGTCTTTCACCTATTTAGTTAAATTGACTCCAAGGTATTTGATTTTCTAGGGCACACTTGTAAATGTATTTTTAAAATATCTATTTTTTCTTTTTCATTATTTGTATATAGGGATCTGGGATATTTAATGGTGTAGGGTGTTGAATGTAGTGACTGGTGGTCCTGGCCAGAAGAAAGGAGAACATTTCAAAAGGGCCAGAGATTTCAACTCAGATATCAATCTATCTGGGTCAGATTGGTGGCTGGTTGTAGTTCAGCTGTGAAGCTGGGCCCATATAAATGGTAAAGGAGGTGGGGTGTGGTGGCCAGTGGGCCTTACTGGAGTGAAGAGGAATCTGCCTAAATTCTAAAAATGACATATACTTCAACTTGTAGTACATCTACCTGAGCTCTACTACAATCTTTTTCAAAGATCATTTATTCTAGCTGATACAACACCTCCCAGCAAGCATTTACATTCTAATACACTGCTCAGAGTATCCAGGGCCCTTCTCAAGCACTTGTCATGCAATGTGATGTTTTTAATAATAGTGAAATGAAGAAGAATCATGCTCCAGAAATTAAGAGGGAATTTAGAGAATTAAATAAAGGCTATGAAAGCAAGGACCATAACCTATTAATGCTGATCAGCTCCTATTACCTCTTATTTCCCCCAGGCTTTTAAACAAAGCATCCCCAACAACACATAATATCATACTCAGCAGTATAACCACCTACAGATTAGCAGCGATAGTAGCAGTGTGTTTTCATTTACGAGAACTAATCCTTTTATTTTCTAAAAAGAAAGTTGATCCTTAAGTATGACAGACACAAATCCAGTGTTGACTTACTTTGCTTGCATGATTAATAGCAGTGATAATCTAGTTTGATTTTAAGAGTTAGTATTTGTAAAATTTAAAACTATAATAAAGTGCCAAGAAGTGTTTCAGAATGGTAGAGAACATGTCTTGCATGTGTAGGGTTCAAGTTCATTGCAAAACCCCAACAATCACCCTTTGAGTACCTCCCTGTGCTCCAGTAATACAAGGTGTGGCACTATAGTTAAAAATATATTATCAGGGCCCGGAGTGATAGCACAGCGGCGTTTGCCTTGCAAGCAGCCGATCCAGGACCAAAGGTGGTTGGTTCGAATCCCGGTGTCCCATATGGTCCCCCGTGCCTGCCAGGAGCTATTTCTGAGCAGACAGCCAGGAGTAACCCCTGACCACCGCTGGGTGTGGCCCAAAAACCAAATATATATATATATATATATATATATATATATATATATTATCAAACAGGTATCTTATTTCTCTTCAGCATTTTAAGTTGTTTTCCTTTAAAAGCTACAATTGGATCATTAAGTTGTTTACAAATTCTACATATACTATCCCCTGCTTTCTGTGTTTCTGAGAACAAATGTGTACATTCCTGGAAGCCTCTGTGGCAAAGTGAAGGAAAGCCAATTATAACAACTTGCTCCTTCATGTCACATGTCTTTTGTGTCTAACAGAGGATTTGTGTTGTGGCCATTGCAAAAAGTGCATTAAGAAGTGATCTCATGCCGAGAGAGCAAGAGCTCAAACATTCCTGAATCTCAAATTGGAAAAAAAAAAGTTTCCTCTCATCATTACATTCACATTATCAGTCAAAAATCATGGAAGAGAAGTTGGATTGCTTCATGATTTGGTGAAAGAAACTAAAATTTATATTATCTCACAGGATGTGTGGGATAATGCATTTGAAGTGCATTGCATTTGAAGTGCAAATGCATTTAAAGTGCATTTTCACACAACTTTCCCAAATTGCAAGACTTTTTCTGCCTCAGAAGAAACACCTAGTAATTTACAAAAGTTTTCAAAGTCTGAAATGCATGGACTCATTTAAATTGGAAGTATATAAAACTGATGTTTCAAGTAAGTACTGACTCAGACTAAAATGTATAAAGGCTATCTTAAATCACAGAGGCCCTAAAATGTCATATTGAAAATATAAATATAAAATGGTTCATAACTGACTTTGAATTCTAAAAACTAGAATGAAGAGCCAGTGATGGCTTCCTAAGGTTTGTTTTTCATTTTCAGTAAGTGAAAATGAAATCACTGGTGTTTATATGATATGTTGCTCTGAAACGCTGTCTTTATTCTCCACCTACCCTAGCTTTTACTTCTTTAATTAAATTTGAAGATAATCCAGTGTGAGAAAAAGAAACAGGTTAATTTTGGCCATAGAAAGCTGGGACTAGAAAGATAACTTCACTGAACAGGAAAAATAATCAAAGACACAGAGAATGAAACAAGAATATTTTTAATTACATTTTTATCTTCCATGGAAACAGATAAAGAAAAAAAGTTTAAGAAACAAAAATTTTAATTGAAACATTTTGAAAATCTTATAGTTTTCTAGTTGCTAATAATTACCATATTTTAATAATAAGTAAATATATTAGATTCATTGTTGTGAATTCTATCATTACAAATTTCTGAGTGGAGAAAGTGTGATCATCTTCATTTCTATAACTGTCACATTCCTAATCTAAACTCCCAATATACCTTACAGAGACAACCTAATAGTACATTTCTAATATTTTTCTCATTTTAACAGAGTGATTTTGAAGACCTGCTCATGCCCTCAGTGTAAAAACTCTAAAGTTCAATCTTCTCTCCAAGTTTCTATCCCACTTGCCACCAAAAGCTTATAGTGACAAAATAAGGTGAATACTGACAATCTTAGCCATTTCTTTACCTGAAATAGAAATGCTTTCTTTTCTACAGATCTGACAGCTTTCAACCTTGTATGATTTCTCTCTGTTCAGAGTTCTGTATTTCTCAGCCAACCTCTTATGTCTCCTGAATCGTAGCATGGAACTGAAGCATGATTCTAGCCAATGAGTTTACCCTAACAATTTATAAACTTTTGTACTTTTATTTGCAATATATTGCTACATGTGAGTTTTATTAAAATTCTAGACTATTCTGCCAAATTTCAAAATATTTTTACCTTATACCTCAGATAATGGGAAATATTTTGTTCTGTGTTCTTTCATAGTCAGTCCCACTTCCACAATTTATCACCTTCAGCTGAAAATACTCAGCTGTCATACACAACTACAGGTAAGATGCTACTTGACTGCTGGCATCTCTATGGCTGGAGAGATGTCCATTCTGTTTGCTCCATGGCTATGTTTTACTGAGGCTATTGCTCATTTTTAACATAAAGTCTTTCTTCTGGTTTAGATTAAAATAAATTCAATTTGATCCTTTCACATAGCAGGCAACCAAAAATAGATATTAAGTTAATATTCAGGTAAAAGAAGATGAAAGAAACTCTCTTCTAGAGGCGCAAGAAGAAGATAGCTGCTCTGCTTGGATTTGTTGCCAAGTGCTCTTTCTAAATAATGAACCCCATCATAAAATGCAGAAAAAATTACACTATGAGGTGACAATGGGTAAACCTTGCAGACAAACACCATGCAAAGAGAATGAAGATGATAACTCTGATGACCAAAAAAATACCAAGCATCGATTAATCTCTCAGATAAGGAGTTTAGAATAGAAATTATGGAAATTATGGAAATCGTGGAAATTAAAGAAAACATAGCTCTATCTGAACAGAACAAAAGACAAAAATCAGAAAAATCCAAATTTAAATAACAAATCTGAAAAACACAGTAGCTGAACTGAAAAACTCAATGGAAAACTACTACAACAGCTAACAGCAGTCAAGGAGAGAATTAGTGAAATTGAAGGTCAAATGCAAAACAACTCCATACAGCAGAAGAGATTGGAAAAGAACCTTAAGGCAAACAATCAGATAATGGAATAAAGTACTCAGGAACATGAACAGATGAAAATAGACGTCTTTGATAAACTCAAGAGAAACAACATAAAAATCATTGGAATCCCAGAGGCCCAGGAAGGGGATCCCTAGGAAGAATCAACAGTCAAAGACATCATCACAGAGAAAATTCCAGAGCTAAAGACTGCATGCAACCAACCATATCCTGCATGCCCAAAAAGTACCAGCTAAAAGAATCCCGAAGAAAAACATCCCAAGACACATCCTAGTCACAATGATGAATCCCACAAATATAGATAGAATACTGAAAGCAGCAAGATCAATAAGGGAAATTACATTCAAAGGAGCATCCTTAAGATTTACAGCAGACATGTCACAAGAAACTCTCAAGGTCAGAAAACAGTGGTGGAATATTATGACAAGACTGAATGAAATGGATGCTTCACCTAGAATACTGCACCCAGCCCGATTCACATTCAGATTTGAAGGAAGATTATATAGCTTCATGGATAACCAACACCTCAGAAACTTTACAGGTGCAAAACCAGCCTTAAAGGAAAAATGGAAAGGTCCACTTTAAGACAAAACAGACCAACAGACACACTAAACTTATACACAAAGATGACATCAAATACCATGACAATCATTTCCCTCAATGTTAATGGACTAAATGCACCAGTTAAGAGGCATTGAGTGGCTAAATGGATCAAAAAGATGAATCGAACCTTCTGCTGCCTACAAGAAACACACCTGAAGAGTCAGAATAAACTTAGACTCAAAATCAAAGGCTGGAGCAAACAAACAACAATCTTATAAAAGTTGGGGTGGCCATACTAATATCAAATGACACAAATTTTAGACTCAGAAAATCTGTAAATATCAAATGACACAAATTTTAGACTCAGAAAATCTGTAAAAAGACGGACATTTCATACTAATTAAAGGATATGTGCAAAAGGAAGAAGTTGGGGTGGCCATACTAATATCAAATGACACAAATTTTAGACTCAGAAAATATGTAAATATCAAATGACACAAATTTTAGACTCAGAAAATCTGTAAAAAGATGGACATTTCATACTAATTAAAGGATATGTGCAAAAGGAAGAAATCACACTACTAAACATAAGCACACTCAATGAGAGACTAGCAAATTATCTAATACAATTATTGACAAATTTGAAAGAGAACATCAATAATAACACAATAATTGTGGGAGATATCAACATGGCCCTGTCAACACCCAATATGCAGAAACCTGCATACAAATTCTTCTCCAGTGGACATGGGTCATTCTCCAGGACAGACCATATGAGGGCACATAAAACATACCTCCATAAGATAAAAGGATAGAAATTTTTCAGGCTGACCTTTGTTGAGCACAAGGTTTTGAAATTAGATGTGAACTACAATGTGACACAGAAGAAGAATGTTAACAACTGGAAATTAAACAGCCTGCTACTGAGGAACCAGTGGGTCTGAGATGAAATCAAAGAGGAAATCAAAACTTTCCTGGAAACAAATGACAATGAAGACACAAACTATCAGAACCTATGCGACACAGCAAAAGCAGTACTGAGAGGAAATTTTATAGCTTTGCAAGCACATATCAGGAAGGAAGAAGGGGCATACCTGAATAGCTTAACATTGCAGATTACAAAATTAGAAAATGATCAACGAAAGAAACCAAAAATTGCAAGAAGTAAATAACAAAGCTTAGAACAGAAATCAATAAAGTTGAACCCCCCCAAATCAAAAAGATCAACAAAAGAAGAAGTTGGTTCTTTGAAAAAATAAACAAGATTGATAGACCATTGGCAAAACTCACAAAAAAAAGAGAGAAAAACTTGATAACCCATATCTGAAATGAAAAGGGGAGATCACTACAGATATTTCAGAGATTCAAAGCATAATCACAAACTACTTTGAGAAACTCTATGTCACCAAATATGAGAACCTGGAAGAAATGGATAAATTCTTGTACTCTTATAATCTTCCACGGTTGAATAAGGAGGATGTAGCATATCTAACACCTCCATCACTATTGAGGAAATTAAAACGGTAATCAAATGTCTGCCCCAAAACAAAAGCTGTGGCCCAAATAGATTCACTAATGAATTCTTTCAAATCTTTCAAGAGGAACTACTACCAATCCTGGCCAGGCTCTTTAATTAAATTGAGAAAATCAAAACACTTTCAACAGCTTTTATGAAGCTAACATCACCATGACACCAAAACCAGACAGAGATGCTGCCAGAAACGAAAATTACAAACCAAAAACCCTAATTAGCACAAATGCAAAATCCTCAACAAAACTCTGGAAAATAGAATCCAATGCCACATCAAGATGAGCACTCACTACAATTAAGTAAGTTTCATCCCAGGATGGGAAGGATGGTTTAACATCTGTAAATCTATCACCATAATACACAACATCAACAACAAGAAAAATAAAAATAACATGTTCATATCAATAGATGCAGAGAAAGCATTTGATGAGGTCCTACATCCATTCTTGATAAAAACAAACAAACAAACAAACAACCTCTCAGCAAGATGGGAATGAAAGGAACTTTCTCAATATAGTTAAGATCATCTACAACAAGTCAATGACAAATATTATTTTCAATGAAGAAAAACTAAAAGCCTTCCTTCTAAATACTGGTACAAGACAAGGCTGTCCTCTCTCACCACTTCTATTCAACATAGTACTGTAAGTACTTGCTATAGCAATTAGGCAAGAAAAAGATATTAAGGACATCCAGATAGGAAAGGAAGAAGCCAAGCTCTCACTGTTTGCAGATGACATGATGCTCTACTTAGAAAACCCAAAAGACTCTACCAAAATGCTACTAGAAACAATAGATTCATGTAGAAATGTGGCAGGCTACTAAATTAACACGCAGAAATCAATGGCCTTTTTATAAAACAATAAAGATAGGGAAGAAATGGATATTAAGGAAACAATCCCATTCATATTAGTGCCACACAAACTCAAATATCTTGGAGTCACCTTGACTAAAAACATGAAGAACCTATACAAAGAAAACTATAAAACCTTGCTCAAAGAAATAAGGAGGACACATGGAAATGGAAACACATACCCTGCTCATGAAATGACAGGATTAACATTATTAAAATGGCAATACTCCCCAAAGCTTTGTAAAGATTTAATTACAATCTTCAAGAAGTGGATCAAACACTTCTGAAATTCATTTGGATCAATAAACACCCTCACAGAGCTAAAGCAGTCCTTGGGAAAAGAAATATGGGAGGCATTACTTTCCCCAACTTTAAACAGTATTACAAATCAATAGTTATAAAAACAGCATGGTATTGGAATAAAGAGAGAAACTTAGATTAGTGGAATAGGCTTTAGTACTCAGAAAATGTTCCTCAGACATACAATGAGCTAAATTTTGATAAAGGAGCAAGAAATTCTAAATGAAGAAGGAAAGCCTCTTCAACAAGTGGTGTTAGCACAATTGCTTAATCACTTGCAAAATAGCAAACTCAAACTCCCAGTTGACACCATGTATGAAGGTAAAATCCAAGTGGTTTAAAGATCTTGATATCAGATCTGAAACCATAATTTATATAGAACAACACATAGTTAAGACACTCCATGACATTGAAACTAAAGGCATTTTTGAGTAGGAAACAGCACTCTCCACACAAGTGGAAGCAGAGATAAAGAGATGAGACTATATTAAACTGAGAAGCTTCTGCACCTCAAAGGAAATAGTGCCCAGGATACAAGAGTCACCCACTGAGTGGGAGAAACTATTCACCCAATACCCATCAGATAAGGGACTAATATCCAATATATACAAGGCACTAACAGAACTTTGCAAGAAAAAAAATCTAATCCCATCAAAATATGGGGAGAAGAAATGGACAGACACTTTGATAAAGAAGAAATACAAAGGGCCAAAGGGCATATGAAAAAATGCTCCACATCACTAATCATCAGAGAGATGCAAATCAAAACAACTATGAGGTACCATCTTACGCCACAGAGATTGGCGCACATCACAAAGAATGAGAACAAGCTGTGCTGGCAGGGATGTGGAGAGAAAGGAACTCTTATTCACTGCTGGTGGGAATGCCATCTAGTCCAACTTTTATGGAAAGTGATATGGAGATTTCTCCAAAATCTGGAACTTAAGCTCCCATTTGATCCAGCTATACTACTCCTAGCGAATAACCTAGGAACACAGAAATACAATACAAAAATCCCTTCCTCACTCCTATTTTAATTGCAGCACTATTTACAATAACCAGACTCTGGAAACAACAAAGATGCCCTCCAACAGATGAATGGCTAAAGAAACTGTGGTACATATACACAATGGAATATTATGCAGCGTCAGGAGAGATGAAGTCATAAAATTTTTCTATACATGGACCTACATGGAATCTATTATGCTGAGTAAAATAAGTCAGAGGGAGAGAGATAGATGCAGAATAGTCTCACTCTTCTATGGGTTTTAAGAAAAATAAAAGACATTTTTGCAATAATCCTCAGAGACAAACCAGAAGGTCAAGCTAATGACATAAAGCTCACCACAAAGAGTGCAGTTAGAGAAATAACTACACTGAGAACTATCAACAATGTGAATGAATGAGGGAAGTGGAAGCCTGTTTAGAGTACAGGTGGGGGTGGGGTGGGGAGGAAGGAGAATTGAGACATTGGTGGTGGGAATGTTGCACTGGTGAAGGGGGTTGTTCTTTACATGACTAAAACCCAACAGCAGTCATATTTGTAATCAAGGAGTTTAAATAAAGAAATTAATAAAAATACTTAATAATTTACAGAATCCAGATTCTGAAAACTTCATAAAAATTCTAAATGTTGTTATATAGCATCATTGCATACAGAATTTCTTTCTTTAAAAAAAAGTTAAATGGAAATAAAATTTAAAAAATGAGTCACCCTGCCTTAAAAAAGAATTAATCACTTTAACTTGATTCATAAAACTAGAGAAAAAAAAACTATTATCTTGTTGTTTTGGGGCCACACCCAGCTATGCTCAAGGGTTATTCCTTGCTCTACTCATGAATTACTTTGGTCAGTGCTCAAGGGACCAAATGGGATGCAAGGATTGGTGCGTGCAGGGTAAGTGTCCTATTGGCTGCACTGTCTCCAGCCCCAAATCTGTCATTTTATAGGTTAAAAATCTTATTGAGAAGCTCATTAGTGGGTTTTGCTCATTATCTATGTATAACATACATAAATAGACTGGTATCTATATATGGATTTATACATTTATTCATATACACAAGTCTAGTATATGGATTTGGTTTCAACTTTTCACAGAATTGTAAATGAATATTTGAAGTATCCATGATAACATTTTTAAATTTCTGAAACTATGGTTAAATCCACAAATGCCAGAGGCCTAGACCTACTATTTTTCACTTAATTTATCACTAATTTGGGAGTTCTTTATGATTGAATCATCGTTGTTTTAGTACAATCCCCACCTCATGGGATTTCCCCCAAACTCCTAATGGAACCCTAATCCCTAAATTATTCTTAATTTCCCTAAGATTTCAGAAGAGATATTCAGAAGAGCTGAGGATTTGAGGCTTAAAAGGTAATCATGTCAATGTCTGGAACCACAGGGATCTGGATTTAAGTGTACAAATAAGATTCTCAATATGGAGGCTGGAGAAATAACCCAGCAGTAAGGTGTTTGACTTCCATGCAGCCAACCCAGGTCTGACCTGGGTTTGATTTCCGGTATCCCATATGGTCCCCTGAGCCTCCCAGGGATGATTTCTGAGCGCAGAGCCAGGAGTAACCCCTAAACATCACCCGGTATGACCCAAAAACAAACGAACAAAAAAATCCAAAGTTTATCTTTGGGGTCAGAGCGATAGCAGAGCAGTAGGGAGTTTGCCTTGCATGCAGCCCATTCAGGACGGATGGTGGTTCAAATTCCGGCATCATATATGGTCCTCTAAGCCTACCAGGAGTGATTTCTGAGCATAGAGCCAGAAGTAACCCTTCAGCACTGCCTGGTGGGGTCCCAAAACTAATAATAATAATAATAATAATAATAATAATAATAATAATAATAATAATAATAATAGTAGTAGTAGTAGTAATATATGAAAATAAAATAATAAGATATTCAATTTGGAGATTCCCAGACATCAGAAACTCCCTTTCAGATTAACTGATATACTAAATCAATTATCTCTAATTGGTCAATTTGGAAATAAACATTCTTAATCTCATCCTCATGTAATTTTTAACTTAGAAAATGTATGGGAGGCAGAGAGTTAGTAAAACAGGGTGTTTGCTTGCCTTTCACAAGGCTGACCTGAATTCAGTCCCCAGGCATGCCATGTAGTCCCAAGTCCCCAGAGGGACTCCTGAGCTCAAAGCCCAGGATAAGCCCTGAGCACTGCCTCAAGTACTGCAATTTAAATAATAATTTAAAAAAATGCATGACATGTACAGGGCCAGAACCATAGCACAGCAGTTGGGCTTTTGCTTTGCACGTGGCTGACCCAGGACAAACCTCGATTTGATCCCATATGGTCTCCAAAGCCAGGAGCCATATCTGAGCGCATAGCCAGGAGTAACCCCTGAGCGTCACTGGGTGTGGCCAAAAAAACAAAACAAAACAAAATACCACCTCATGACATTTTAAAAACATATATAAACTAAATTAATATTTTGCTAAACTCAATTCAATTCACCAACACTTTAAAGAGATAATTAAGTAATTCCTATGTTTCCTCCAAATTTCAAGAACCCATTCATCAAACTTCTACAGCTGGTCTGCCAGATGACTATGTAGTTATGTAGGTTTGTCCAACTTACATTATCCAGGCAACTTCTACACAGAACATATCTGTAGTGAACTTTTTAGATTATTGGCATTCTTGAATAATAATTGCAATTCAGATGTATACTTTCACCTATACACTAAATAGAAAAGTAACTGTCACTTAAAACTGAAATATTCTATCTCGGAGATAAATTGAAATCCTTTGTTTTCCAAATAGCATATTATAAACATTACTTAGGGCATTTCCTTATTAAATTTTGTGCAACTAATAACTTCTTCAAGTAAGTTAGTGATAGTTAGCAATTAATTAGTAAGTTTAACATCATTTTTATTGATCAATCTGGCAACAAAAATTGACAATATTATTATAATTGCTTTATTTCTCAGAAAACGCTGAGTAAAACGCTCACAGTACTGGGAAGCAGTTGGGAGATAAAAAATAAATTATATACTTTATATTGGGCTAATTACCTTAACATGCTGCCAGAGGTTGATAACTGAATTAAGAGCTAAGGTTTCCTTCCCTTAAGCACTGAAAGCATATTTTTCTTCCTTTCACTACACTCAGCATAAGAATAAATCTCTAATACTATAGTAAAGAGATGATTTATGATCTGATGCAAGATCTCTGCACTGCTATTTCAAATAGTCATCATGAGCAATGTGGAAATGGTGATCAAAAATTCAGATATTCAAAGTTCTATGCTTTTGATAGGGAATGTGGAAAAGTGGTGTTCAAAGTTAACTCTGTGTTCAGCGATAATTTCTCTTTGCCTGAGGGACTGTGTGTGGTACTAGGGACCAAATTAGGTTGGGTTCATACAAAATGGACCTGCTACACAAATAGTTTAGGGGCCAAGGGGAGAGGTATAGGATGTATGCTGGAAACTATGGAGGTGGGAGATCAACACAGATGGTGAGATTGACCCCAATTCACTGTCAATATATGCCTAAAATACAACTGTGAAAAATTTGTAATTCACAATGCTTTCAATAAAATTAAAATAACCTAGATAATTACCAAAAGATTTGAATCTTCTAAACACAAAAAAGAAAAATATAGAAATATTTATACGTTTAAAATATTATGACTATTCAGAAGAATGTTATAATACATGTCTAATTAGGGCAAATGAAAATTTCTGATACCCTTCTAATAAGTAAAATAATGATCACTTGGAATATACTGGATACCAAGTACAGTTCAAAGTACATATTTCTATCAACATCAATTTTAGTACAATCTGTTAAATTATAGCAGATTATAGCTAAGTTGTGCAAATAAGAATAAATGATAGGTCAGAGAGGTTGTGGGTGGGGGTGATGAGTGTGGAATTGAAGAGAAGGAAATTCATTTTGTGTGCTTCCAAAGTGTCTTTTCCTTTCTACTATATTAGAGTTTCTTTTAGGGCAAATACCTAATTTTCATTTTTCTTTTTTTTGTTTTGTTTTGTTTTTGGGCCACACCCGTTTGATACTCAGGGGTTACTCCTGGCTAAGCGCTCAGAAATTGCCCCTGACTTGTGGGGGACCATATGGGACGCCAGGGAATCGAACCGCGGCCCTTCCTTGGCTAGCGCTTGCAAGGCAGACAGACACCTTACCTCTAGCACCACCTCACTGGCCCCAAATGTCTAATTTTCATCTTTTTATAGATATCAAGTATTCAAAGGTATAGTTGTTACTTTTTTTCTTTAAAAAAACTAATAGTTATTTGCTGTGATTGCTGTTGGTGTTTATATTAAATATAATAATGGCGGAGTCAAAGAGATAGAGGGTAAGTTATTTACCATGCATAGGTTTGATGTATAGGTTTCATCAAGCATAGGCTTGATTCCCTGGCACCCCATATGGTCTCCAGAGTGGTTCCTGAATGCAGAACCAGGAGTAACCCCCTAAGTATCACCAGGTGTGGCCTCAAAACAAAACCAAAGCAAAGCAAAATAAAACCAAAGAAGAGAATTGTAGAGTGAAAACAAAAATGGATTTATTTCTGAGTCATGGGTCCTTGACCTAGCAATTGCAAATTATTTATCAACTGCCTATTGTATGAAAGGCTTACATATAAAAATCTAGATGGTGTATGAAGTTAAAGTTTATTGTATAATTTAAGTAGATGGTTCTAGGTTCCCTCTTTTTTTTTTTTTGCCTGTTTATTACTTCAAAATCCTGTTACTTGCTGTCCACTCACCTCCTAATGGACCTTGGGCTAGTACTCTCCATTTGCACTCCCAATCTAGTGTACATCTTCAGATCTGAGGTCCAGAACTGTAACCTTGGAAACTTTTTCCTTTGCTGGCATCAACTACTTTGTAATATCTCTATGATTTTTAAGGACAGTAATCTACAGGTTCACTCTCCCTCTGGATTTTCTGATTTCTCCCATATTATTCTTTAAAAAATAAGTTGTCTAGCTAACTAATGGGTCCTTCTTTTCCTCTTACTCTTTTCATCCTGGTCATTCCATTGTCCATTTGGACATACCTTTTTGGCAGGATAGATTTAAAATAAATAATTAAATTAACTAGATTACTTGACCCTCCTCTGCTCCTCTCCATGTTTACTATAATAAGATTGTGGTATTTAAATATTTGGATCTATGCTGACTCTCTGGGTATGAAACTTTGGCTCTGCCAGACTTATTTGACCTACCATCTATGTCTAAACAAGGTTATCTAGCAACTGCCTATAAGTCATCGTTCTTTAAGTATACAAGCACTATCTGCACACAACATTGCTCCTGAGACTACTACTGCATTCCTGGATTGTTACAGCACTGACAAGAGGCAGTACCACTCACTTTGTTTTTTTTTTTTTTCAGATTTTTTTGGTTTGGTTTGACTTTGGGACCACATCTAGTGGTTCTCAGGATTTATTTTTGGCTCTCTGCTCAGGAATCATTCCTGGAAGATTCAGGGAACTATATGAAGTGCTGAGGATCCTTTTCAGAAGCATTGAAGACAAATGCCTTACCCACTGTACTATCTCTCTGGTCCTGGCTAAGTCAACTTCAGCATGCAATTTGTCTTCATATTTCTGTCTCCTCTTCTTTAACATAGAGGAAATTACTACTCTTTCATAAGGCTTCTGTAAGAATTCAATGAAATTAATTCACTAATACTCAATCTTAATTATTTAATTTAAAAGCATCATCTTGGAATCTGGACTTAATGGATCCTGAACTCAAGAGTTAGGGTACGGAGATTTGTTAATATATTTTAATCATTTGATGTAATTTTAAGTGATTTTAAGTCTTCTTGATGAGTATATCACTTAACATTTATATAATGTCCATCCCTATCTCTTGTTACCTTTTTTCACCTGAAGTAAGTTTCACAGTCAGATCTTTCACTAGAATTACATATTCTCAGGGTCACTAGGAAAGGGAGACTACAGATAGTGGAACCTTGGTAGGGAGTGGTGTTTATTCCCCTGAGATGCAATACTGATTATGAAAAGCTGCTGGGAGAAAGTTGAGACTATTTACTGCCCTGTCAAGTTCTGTCAAAATTTTCACCAGAGCATACAAAAATCACTAATGGGGGAATATGCCCACTGACTCTGGTATTTTAATTTCAATCACCATGACATGCCAAATCCAGTGCTGATGTTAAAAGGAAAGAAAAAAAAAGAATACATAGAAAGTCTCTCTCTGAGAGAGGCTATACGTCCCCTGTGTTCCTTTCTTTAAATTTTTTGAAATTATTTCTAATAAAATCATTCTTCTAAACTTGCTCTAATAAAGATGCTGGTTTATTGTGTCTTTTGGGAAAGAGACTGTCCAAGAATTCGAGTCTGCAATCTTGCACCTCCTTCTAAATATATTTTGAAGTCAGCAAGTTTTGTGCTTCTAGCTTTGTTACTCTTATTAAATATTGCTTTCTATATCAGGGATTCTATGAATTTTAGAATTTTTTAAATTTCCTGTTCCTATAAAGACTGTACTGAAATTTTGATATGAATCATACTTAAGCTACAACTCACATAGTTCTTAAACTTTAAGTCATAGATTTCTTTGAGTATTTAAATATTTTGTGGATCTTTTTCCCCCGAAAAGTAATCAGATGCTCACATTTGATGATTTTCTTTAAAATTTTAGGAATTTTGTAGACTCTCCAAGTACATACCCATTGACTTTAGGTATAGAGTATTTCTGCTATAAGTGTTTATTCACTAATTCAAAAATATCAATGTGCTATTTACAGTAAAATTCACTGTTTTGGGTCTTCACATAGGAAAGTGCAATAAAATGAAATCTAAGTTGCTCTAGTCTAAATAAAGATAAAGTCACATTTTTTATGTCAGACAAACAACAGAACCAGAGAAGTGACTCAAAAGTCTGGAGTAAATATTCTGCATACAGGAGTCTTGGGTTTAAACCCTAGCACCATATGACCCCTCAGAAGCAATACATATGCTCTGAAATGGGAGTAACCTCTGAGCACTAGCACTGTGGTCCAAGTACAGAACAAAACTAAATAAATTACTTTCTACTTAATAGAAGATCTTGATTTAGATGATTTCATAATATTATTCTCTTAAAGGTAGGCCTAAAAAACAGTTCTCAGGAGGAAAAAAAACGTTTTAGGTACAGTTCTTAGTAATTTTTAAAGAATGTATGAGCTTATAGGATTTTGTTTATTGATACATTTATACATACTTATGAAGACACTTACAACTATTTTCAAAACACTTTTCTCTCTGGAGATAAAATATAGTTAACATTATGATGATACATGGTAGAAGACACAGCACGTTTCTGTTGTTATAAGAATTTAGTTCTTCAGGAAAGTCAGGTTTTCATCTTGACCCTATTAAATCCAGGGTCTTTATTAAATCATTTTATTTCCCTTGAAATAATTTTATTACTTATTTTTTGTTAGAGTCAAGGTATGACTGAAGAAAAGCATTCTGGATAATCACCCGTGAGTAACTTCCAGAAACTGAACCAATGGACTTAGGGATAGCCTTCTCCAGGATGATATTGATATCATCACACATGTCCATATGGATCTATTCATTCTTCATATAATCATTACAAATAGACTGAGATAAAGACAAATATTCTTGATATTCTTATTCAAGAATCTGATTTCTGTTTCCTAGCAGCAGGAAAAAAATCATTAGTTTTGCTCCTATTCTTTTAGCTTTGTTTCCCATTCCTTTTTGACTGTCATGATTATTTAATGGTCTTATGGAACCTAATACAGTTTAGGTATTAGGTCCTTGTGGTATTGGATTATCATAGGATATAACCTATATAGGTCCTATAAGTATTAGGACTTCATAGGATAGATTATATTTTTTTCAGGAAAATAGGATATAATATAAATAACAGAAGGTGTCTTAATAGTTACTAATAATCATCAGTCAGTAGTCGGGTCTATCAGTAATTCATCTCTGTATCACTTATTCTGGCTCTGTAAACCAGGTACCTTGTACCACTGGACAGTAAAATTTTCCATCAACTAGGTTTTTATCGAGATATCATAGTTTACTATTGTATTAATATCTTGCTTTGTACAATCAGTCTGCTATACCATGCCCATAACCAGAGTATCAAGATTCCTCCACCATTATCCTGGAGTCTCTTTTACTCCTTATCCTTCTAAGTTCATAGTACTATTGACCCTATTACAAGATTTGTTTCCATTGGAGATTATCTAATCCTTTTCTTAGTTTCTTTATACTTCACACATGCGTGAAGTCATATGGTATTTGTCTTCTCTCTGTTTTAATTAACTTAGGATATCATCCTGTAGTACCATTCATGTTGCAGCAAACTGCAGCATTTCACCTTTTCTCATAGTTTCTAATACTCGATTGGGGGTGTGCATATAATGATTTTTATTAATAACTGATTTGTTTTCAGGCACTTTGTTTCCAGATCTTTTTTGTATTATTCTGTTCTTGGGTAGATGCCTTGACCTAAATTTATTTCTTTAATGGTTTTTGGATCACAAACTGTTATACTTAGAGCTTATTTCTGGCTCCATACTCAAAAATAAACCCTGATGGTGCTGGAGGACCATAAAGAGTACAGGTAATCAAATCTAGTTAGCCACATGCAAGATAATACGTGCTATCTATCACTCTGGCAACTTGGCTTAAATTTCTTGATTTATTAAGAACAACCTTTTGTGATTTTCATACTTGAAAGACTGTGCTGGATATTAATGGTATCCAGAAAATACTATGATATAAATTAGCACAAAATATTATGACTTTAAAAATGCTCTAAAATGTTGGAAGACACTTCAAATCATTTTTTACATTTGCTCATTTTATTACTATGACTCTTGCAATTACCACTAGCCTTACTATATTGATAAATAACAGTTTTACTTGTTTTGAACCCTCAAGTTTTGCTTAAAGGAAGAAAGAATAATAGATTAAACTTCTCTAACATGTATGGCAAAATAATTAGTGGAAGACGTTGTGTTTTTAGAGTTTTCCAAAGAATAAAGTTCTAAACAAGGGGCCAGAGTGATAGATAATGGATATGGCACTTTCCTTACACTTACTGACCTAGTTTGATCCCTGGAGACCCACAAGGGTTTCCCAGCCTACCAGGAATGATTCCTGAGCATAAAGTTATAAGCCCACGTTATTAGATTTGGCCTCAAAATCAAAATTCCCAAAGACCCTCATATAGGTCGAATTGATTTAGAAAGTGTTTGAAAAATAATTAGTTCATTGTGATTAATAAAGAGTATTTATCCCTAGAAAAGTTCTTCTTGGCTATCACGTTTGAAAACTTCAAGTGTAAGTCTATTACTTTTTGCTAGAAAAATAAATACAGTAGAGATGTAGTTTTGTTTGAAATTGCTTTTACTTATGGACAAATAAGTTTTACATTGTTTTATTTTTATAGTATTTAGTTGGTTTCAGTAGAAATAAAAATCTTCAATTGCTTTACCTCCGTCTAATATGAGATGTTAAAAGATGACTGTTACTAAGACTTTTTCTAAAAGTCAGAGTTTTTCTGATAAGTCATCTAGTTTGACTTCTCTGTAATTATATGGCATTAATATTTTTTCAATGTGCTCATATTACTTTTATGTCAAATGCTAGAATTCTTTTGGGCATAATAAGTTGGGTCTTTATTTCCCTCTACAGCTTCATTGATAATTGCTTGAAGGAGATTATTATGTTTTTTTTAATTTCTCTCACTTTGAGGTAAGCCTTTATGAAAGCGGTCATAATGCAGAAAGCAGAGACTTGTGCTGAGAATGACAATGTTTCATAAAACTGTCAGTGATTATTAATTCTTAGAAGATTTGTGAGGCAAGTGGTAAGATCTGATAAGCTTCATTTCCTTGACCATATTCATTTTCTTTACCCTGGAATATAAATTTTACTAATCACTATTTAAAATTGCATTTGGCTTTTACTCAGTCACAACCATGTTCATTTTAATTAATTAAATATGTGGAATGTAAAAATGTTTTCCCATTTATAAAGATATTATTACAATAATACTATCCAGAGTCAGGAATTTTAAGGAAACAGGATATTCCATAAAAGTGCAAAGGTATTTCTTTTTTTCTTTTTTTTTGGGGGGGTTGTGTTTTTGGGTCACACCTGGTGATGCACAGGGGTTACTCCTGGCTATGCACTCAGAAATCGTTCCTGGCTTGGGGAACCATATGGGACCCCGAGGGATCAAACTGCAGACCATCCTAGGTCAGCCGCTTGCAAAGTAAACACCCTACCACTGTGCCACTACTCTGGCCCCTAAAGGGTATTTCTATTCAATGAATGGTGACTGTAACAAAAATCTATTGGTGTGCAGTTGCATATTTCAATATTATCTGTGGACACAAACATAAGTTCATAATAATGGAAGTAATCAAATGGAAAATGGATAAATAAGGGTATATTGTCAAGACATTACTATATTGAGCACTTTATTGTGTAATATGCTAAACTATGGCTACCAACCTATATCTCCAAAAACCACTCTGGACAAGATGTTAAAGTATAGACATAATAACATTAAGACACTAAAACATTCTAATAGCAAGCACTGTAGTGTGTGTCCATGGCTTCCAAACACATTATGCACCTGTTTCTGTAGATGAAAGCATAATAAGATTGTTATAGACCTCTTTCACAGCAGTAGATTGAACAAATGTTCAATCTAGACAGCTGTAACCATAGCTGCAGGTTTCACTGAAGTATAAAAAAAAAGGTTTTTGTGCTTCTCCTCTTCCACTCAATTTGTTTTCTTCTTCTTACTCTACTATAACAACTTCAGTGTTTGAGATATTTACCATTTAGAACATTGGGTTTATTTGTGCAGTTATTCTAAATACCACATATAAGTGATATCATTTTGTACTTATCTTTCTCCTTCTGGCTTACTTAATTTAACATAATCTCTTCTAATTACATCCATGTTACTGAAAACTGAAAATTGCATGATTGTATCATTTCTTACTGCTACGTAGTATTCCACTGTGTATATGTACCACATCTTCATAATCTACTCTATTATTGGACATATAGGTTGATTCCAAGTTTTAGCTATTGTATGGAGTACTGCAATAAATAGCGTTGTCTATACATTCTTTCAGATGAATGCTTTTCTGTCCTGGGAATAGATTCTGAAGAAAGGGATTGCTTTGTCATATGACAGCTCAATTTTGAGTTTACTGAGAACCCTTCATACTGTTTTCCATAAGGCTTGGAGCAGGCAATATTTCCTAAGCATTGGATGATAGGTCCTTTATCACCACATCCCCTTCAATAGAGATTTTTCCCATTATTTTTTATGTGTGCCATCCTCACTTGTGTAAGATGACATCTCATTTTCTTGATTTGGATTTCCCTAATGATAAGTAATGATGAGCATTTTGCATGTGTCTATTGGCTATCTGTTGGTCTTCCTCAAAGAAGCATTTGTTCATTTCTTCTCCCATTTTTTGTTTGGTTTTGTTTTGGGAGGGTCACACTTAGCAGTGATCAGGAGTTACTCCTGGCTCTACTCTCAGAAATCGCTCCTGGCAGACTCAGGGGACCATATGGGATGCCAGGATTCAAACGACAATCCTTATGCATGCAAGTCAAATGCTCTACCTCCATGATATTTCTCCGGCCCCTCTTCTATCCATTTTTTTAATTTATTTTGGTTTTGTGGAGCTAACATTTGTGAATATTTTGTATATCCTAGATATCCAACATTTATCTAATGTGTTGAGTGAAAAAATTTTGTCCTAATCAGTTAGTTACCTTCTAGTTTTAGGCAGTATTTTCTCTGCCACACAGAAAGCTTTTAGTTTAGTATAGTCCTATTTATTTAGGTTTGATGTTATAGCTTCTGATGATGTTATGGCATCCTATCATCAATGACTTCTTTGAGGTTTAAGACTTGGTGTGCTTTGCCTATGTTTTTCTCAGTGAACTTTATGGCTTCAGGTCTGATCTGAAGGTCTTTAATCTATTTTGAGTTGACTTTTGTGTAAGGTGTGAGATATGGATCAATCCTTAATTTCTTACACCTGGGTATTCAATTGTTCAAACACAGTTTATTGAAGAGACTGTCTTTGTTCCATTTCAAATTCTTGTCAAATATTGGTTGACTGTATAATTGGGGGGTTGTCACTAGATATTCTATTGTGACCTACTTGTCTGAAACTCTGACTTGGTTGTGATACCATGCTATTTTGATCACTATGGCTTTGTGTAGAGCTTTGGGATCTGCATTCAGGTTAGAACCATGTTACAGAGTTCCTTTAGCTTGTTTTTATTCCTATGTGCACAAGCAGTATCATGTAGCATTGCTCCTTTTTCCATAGGCACATTAAATGTACATATAGAAAAAAATTTTTATAGGAAGGAAAACTAATAAATTTTATTTTTATAATTTTTATAATTTTATAATTTTATAATTTTTATAAAATAAAATATAAAATTTATAAAAAAATTTATAGGAAGGAAAACTAATAAATTTTATAATGTAGGGGCACTTTTCACCCTGAATATTTCTCATAGTGACTCGACTTAGGCCTGAGTTGATTGGATATTGACCATCCATCCACAAACCTTGGATCCCATTCTTGGAACCAGGACGGTTTTCTGCACCAGGACCAGGAATCAAACTCTCCACTGGAGACACTCTAATGCCTCCCTGGCACCGACTTGCTCCAGGATAGGTCTTAAAGCTCCCTGATCACCAGAAACAGCAACTCTTAGTGCAGGTTTCCCTTCGTCACCACCTAATGGTGCGAAATCAGAAGATTTTCCATAACACACCAGTTTTGACATAGGATCTGTGCATAAACCAAGATCTCTAAATATAGAAGCCTGACTGACAACTGAACCATGATTGAGTAAAACTTTTTCTGAAACCATGAAGAAAGGGTTGGACAAATAGTATGCTAGAGACTCTAGTGGATTTTATAACAATATGCTTCATGTTTCACCTTGTTTTTTAGGCCAACAGTATTCACTCCCGCTGCATCTATGTGAAAAGTAACAACAAAATAACACTGCTACCTCCATCATTTTTTAAAATAAAATTATTTGTGACTTCTAAATAGGGGGTCCTGCCTTTTTCATAAATCCTTGGGACATGAATTACTTTTTTTACCTCATATGTATACATCTTTCTATAAATTGAGAAAAGAAAATAAGTGGATGGGGCTCAGCATCCAAGTGGTCACGGGTGCATTGGTGGAAATAAAAAAAAAAAAGGTCAGAACTAAATACCCAATCCAAAGTCAAAGACAATAGAAACAAAGATGGGGTCGGAGTGATAGTATGGTGATAGGGCATTTTCCTTGCATGCTGCTGACCCAAGATGGACCTGGGTTTGATCCTCAGCATCCAATATGGTCTCCTGAGTCAGCTAGAAGCTATTTCTGAATGCAGAGTCAGGAATAACCCTTGAGTGCCACAAGGTATGGCCCAATAAATAAAAAAAATTAAGAGACCCAAACTATAACAGTCTACACTTAAAATGGACCTGTTACACTGGTAGGCCAAGAGGCTTAGGGTGTATTTATGGGATGCATACTGGTGGTAGTGGCCCTAACTCACTGTCCCTATATGTCTAAAATACAACTATGAAGGACTTATAATTCACAGTAGTCTCAAAAAAAGATTACTCCTAAATTCACTTGCCTAGTACTTTAGAAATAAGCAAACTATAATTTTAAAGAAAATAATTATTTTTCATTTCTACCATTCAAGAGAAAAAATTTCTAATTAATAATTGTATTGCCATACATTGTGTTTTACTTGCTCACCTAAACGTTTCTTCAAGAACACAGTGTGATTTTTAAAATAGTGTAATACTAATTCCAGAGTCTTAAACTGTAAGTCATGTTTCTTTCCATCCTTTCCACTGAATACTCACAACTTGCTTTCAGATGCTGTGTGTCCTCTGAGATTTCTCTTACATACAAAGGTCAAAGAACTGACATTTCAATATCAGTAATATAACTTAGAATGCTTTCAGAATGACAAGCACTATAAGTCCTTGTCCAATCTTGACAAGTAATATAGCTTGAACAATATGAGGTATCCCAGGAGTAAACAACAGATGTTAGTATACACTTTGGGTAAGAGACCCTGACAGGTCATACCCAAAGTTGGAATTAGTACTATAAACACCCCACACCAAAGACAAGCAAAACAAAGAAAAAGAGCTCTAAAACTAACAGGATCTAAACCTAGAAATTTTACTTATTCTTAGGAATTCTTATTATGAACTTTATGAATGGACAAAACTAAGAGCTAGTCTTTGGAGATGTTTTTTCCTAAATGATAGATGTTTTTATATAGTCAGTGCTACAATAGAATTCTAAGTAGATTTGAACCAAGGTTAGAATGGAATTTTTAATGAAGACTTTAAATTAGTTTGAATTTAACTTGATACTAAAACTGTCCTCCAATACTTGCTGAAATGGTCATTTAAACCACATGTATTCATTAAAATTCATCTTACTAGAATAAAAATTTCTTAACAGATTCTATTAAATTCTAAGTCCTTTTGAAGCAAATAGTTGAATTCTATTCTTCATTCTGCCTTATAATTCCAGGTAAAGGGCTTTTTCAAAGTGGGCATTTATTTCTATTTGTTGAAAAAGTAATTATTTTTAATATATTTACTTGCTGAAAAACCACTGAGATCCCTACCACACATAGCTCCAATTCTTATGGAAACTCTCCCCTACTGTTCTGAAATTGGATTCCTTAAGGAATCCATTCCTGCTAGGATGTTTCAATTTTATTTTTGTTATCTAAAATCTAGCTATATTTGAAGACCCATCCCAAATCCCAAGATATTTTTAAAAAATAAATATGTATACTGCTATTGATCCCAGTGTTATTTGCATAATTAGCATGCCTAAAAACCCAGAGATTTACATTTAGTTTTTTTCTAATTGCTGAACAATGTAAGATTTGTGATACAGTCTTGATAAGGATTATGTCATCTTGGCTCTCTTTCCTCTCAGATTCCAAGCTAAATTAAAGGAGGAGAATGAATATTCATATACATATATATAAATTAAGATATGATGACATTCTGAAGCATGCATGGATTGAGAGATTTTCAAGGAGTTAAGGTGGTTGAGTCCTCTTGAGGATTTGGTTTATTTCCCATTAATAGAACAAACAGGCTCCCATTTAAACTCTGACCAGAAGTGCAACTTCAGATTCTCGCTAAATGGGATAGATTTTTGGTTCTTTTACAAAAGTCTCTACTAACTTTGTATAATGTAAAACGACAATCACACATAAAGTTTTGGGTATTTATAGAAGTTCTCATTTCACCAATCAGTTCTTTTAGTAGTCAGATGCGCTGCCAGTCTTTATATTACAGGAGTTAACTGATGTACAAATTACTTTTCAATTTTTTGAGAATTCTGCAAACTCCTTTCTGTGCCACTTAAAAATAATATTTTATTGCAAACTGTCTTTGTCATACTTGAGACACAAAAATTATAACAATACAAAGAATTTTATTATAATTAGACTGTCTACAGAATGGGAAAGTAAATGATATTTTCTTGAGCTCGGATGTTTATGACCAGCATCTTCAAAATGGAGACAAATAGACAATATACATGTCCAATCCTACATAAGGATAAGGCAAGATCACTTATATACTCTAACTGATAAGAAACACACAGAGTCACAAAGCAAAAGAAAAAGAGGAATAAAATACCAAATAACATATGAAGTGAACTAATACTAACTCTAAGATGACATTAATAAATAGCTACATAGAAGCTTTACATCTTATTAATATAAAATATTAGAATTCATTTCTCAATATAGACCTACTATAAAAATCAAATATTTTCTAATTTTTTTAAATATTTGTTAATTCCATAGATATTTTTTAACTATTTCTGTGTGGCTGGTATTGATTTTAATACTATATCTATTGCTAATAGTATATAAAGAAACTAAACAAAAATGTATTGACTCTGGATACTTATAGTTTTAGTGCAAAAGTGAGCCCCAAGAGCAGATAATATAATACTATTCTTTAATTCAGCAACTATTATTAGGCTTTGCTTATAATTTATGGTTCAATTTTTAAAACAAACTTAAAAGGTAAAAATATTATTGTACCTTATTTATTGATGAAAAAGTATAGGTAGGAAAAAACTAAATAAAATTTTAGGCTCACACATGTAATAAAAATGATTTTAAGGTTAAACTATTATTTAACATATCTGAATATTAAATGAAGTAGTTTACCATTCTTTTAGTAATAATAATAATATTTATTTATATTAACTGTTTACTGTGAAATGTTTACTGTGAAAATTTACTGGGAAATGTTTACTGTGAAAATATCTTGTTTCTCTTAATACTCAAAAATATTATGAAGTAGATTCAACTTTAATCTTTATTTCAATATTAAAGACAGAAGCGTACATAAATTTTCAAGGGTTTATATCAAGATTATCCTGACTCTATAGAACCTAATTTCTAATTTGCTTTTTACTTCTTCCATTCACCATGAATGAATATAATAGAGTATAACCTGGTATTTGAGTTTAAGAATCCAAGTACATTTGAAGTACACACAGACTATGTTTTCCATTTCTGCTATTCCTCTAACTAATAAAATGATAAGGAAGACAAAATTTAAAAGGAGTGCTTCTTGAAGTGGTGTAGGTTTGATCAGAAAAAAATATAAAAACTGGGCCAGAGAGATAGCATGGAGGTAGGGCTTTTGACTTGCATACAGAAGGATGGTGGTTCGAATTTCGGCATCCCATATGGTCCCCCAAGAGTGAGCCAGTAGAGTAGAGTAGAGCCAGGAGTAACCCCTGAGCACTGCCGGGTGTGACCTGAAAACCAATATAAATAAATGATATATATAAATATATAAAATATATAAATATATATATAAACTAATGAAGCAGTTGGAAATCTGCTGAGGCAGATGGGGGGATGATCTGTGTCTTAAAACAAACTCTATCCAGTATTAAAGTGATAGTATATTTGTTGTTAGTGTCTTTATCCTCCATGATCAAACTAATCTAATTTTAAAAGATTTTGATGAGGAAAGTGATAATAATGCTCATCAGGGTAGTGCTGAAGTTTTAGTAATACCTCTAGAAAAGACTGAAAATGTTTATTAAAATTACCAGTATATTTTCTTATAAAACTGTCTACAAAGATGCACAGGTGGACTCCAATTTAGACAATTTTGTTGCTGAATGTTAAAGATCTTTAATTTTAATATCTAGTCATAAATAGAACTACTGATGAGTGTCCTCCTGAGTCCAAATGCAATCTTGGCTTAATCTAGTTCTAATTTTTTGTTACTATTGAATATTTGTCCTAATATCAATTACTTAAGTTTTGCACACAAAAGTGAATCATAAGTATATATAGTGATGGAAACCAAGAGATTTTGTCAAATAGTAAGCAAGAAATGATTGACAAATAAAAATGTCGCATTGAAATTAATAGATTTTCTGGTGGAGATAATTCTAGATATCCATCTACTTCTAAATAAGTCAAATCTTTTCTGCAATAAAAAGTTTACTGAGGACTATCATCTCCATTCTCTGTCAATAAAACCACCCTCATACTGATCATAGAAGACTCCAAACATTTATATTACTTAATATTAATGTTATTAATATTACCCAATATTACCTACCACTTTATGCACCTCTGTGTTGACAGCTAAGCATATAGGTAGGCAATTTTTGGTTTGCATTTCCTCTTTATAATTCTGAAGATGAAGACAAATTGTGTAGATAGTATTTTTATAATTTTTGCATACTGTACAGTCCACACCAGCAAACTGTGTTTACTTAGTTGAGTTGTTCCCTTACGTTCCTATCTCTTCCTATACTAAACCATTGTGTAGCCACAATTTTCAAATTCTCCTGTCTATACCTTTCAGTGTGATTTTGCATTTCCTGAATTCACTTATATTTCTCCACCAATTGACCTGAATACCTTATTTACATGTGTTTGCTAATAATAGCAAATGGGTAGAATGCCAATCTTTAGCTTATATTCAAAGGCTATGGGCTTTGGCATTTTCTTCATCACTCTCCTGCCCTCATCTTAGAGCAGGAAAAGTCTAGCCTATAATACAAGAATATAAAACTACATGCAATAGAATCAATTGAGATCAATTCTTTGTTTCCCAGAGAGGGTCTACCCAGTTAGCATATCCATCCATTTTGCCTGAAGCTGACGGCATGATAAAACGTCACCACTTAATATAATATTACAACTATCATAATTTACTTTATGGGTTGCCTGAAATATGAGTTGTTTCTGGAAATGTTTCTGGAAAATGAGCAATTTTGTTACATGTCAGTATTTAATTGACATGAAAATTGATACGAAAAGTACTACTTAGTTCTATATTCTGACATAACCCCCACATGAATGTGAGTTAATTATTTTCATCTCCTAGCACAGAGTCATTGTTCTTATGGTATAAACATTAAATAAATTACAGCACTGAACTCATACAAATGAGCAGCTGACTTTATCTAATTTACAATTAGATCTAAGTTTGTTTATTATCAAAAGTACAAAGCCAAGATCGCGATTAACAGATGACTGGCTGCTAGAACCAGGACCAGATGGTATACACCGAGGGACCAATAAAAAAGCCCTAGTCTAGGGTTTGAACTACGACCTGCACAACAACCATGAACCCCACTTCCAAAGGTCTAGCAGAGACAATTGTAATGGAATCTGGCTTCTGGAAGCACAAAGAAAGATGCTATCCTAAGTGCCATCCTAGGTACAGTGCAAAGACCAAGACCACCAACCACAGAAGATGGATTAAAATGACACTGCGGGAACAGAACTCCTGAACCACAAAGACTGACGTCATCATAAGTCCCAACCCTGAATCTGTGCAGACACTGAGATCTCTAGACACAGAGGTCTGATTGTAACACCCAGAACAGAACAGAAGTCTCACAAACACGACAAAAGACCACCGGGAGAGTAAATGATCCTGAACAGAGTCTATAGTTGATCCCATGACAATATACTCCAAGGACGGAGAAACCCATAACTCTTAGGCCAAGTGAATTCCTTCTCGAATGACCCCAATATTTACTGTGCCAGGGCAGGAGGGAAAAAAAATAGCACAAAACATGGTTTACCTTTTATATATTATTTTTTACCTTCATTTATTATTATTATTATTATTTACCTAACTATTTTTGGTCGATTTCTCTGTTTGGGTGTGGTTATTGAAGCTATTGTCCCCAGATATACCTATTTTTTTCTCTTCTTTTCTTTTCTTTCTTTATGGGCTATGTCATGTTTCTTATCTCAAGACCATGGCGGTTTTTGTTTTTTGTTTTGTTTGTTTGTTTGTTTTGTTTGTTTGTTTGTTTTGTTTGTTCTGTTTTTTTTTCTCTTTTTCTTTTTTCTTTTTTTTGTACTGACAGAATGTTTCATTTTCTTTTTCCTCCTTCACCCTTCAAATCGATGATAAGAGTCTCTAGAAGGACTCTGCCCACTTTCGGAGTATTAGACTTTTACATCAGTTTACTATTTTTCTCTTCTTCAAACCAAACCACGCAAATTTAACTAGCTAGGCCTGCCTCCCAGTTAGAGGGGGAAATTAGGGAGGCACCTAGACCAATCAGATGCAAGACTACTATGTAGTAGGATAGGTACATAGGGGACCACACAATCTAGCAGCCCTGTGGGTGAGGGAAGAGGATACGGGAGATAGGACAAAAACGGAGGTGTAGGGAGGAAAATTTGGTGATGGGAACCCCCCCAGATGTAATGTAAATATTTAACTAAAATGTTATTGTCAACAACATGTAAACCACTATGATCAAAATAAAAATTATATTAAAAAAAAAAGTACAACAGCTTCATGAGCTATTTTCCTTGATTTTTTAAGTTTTTATTTTATTTATTTTTTGTGGGTCCACCACCAGCTTACTTCTGGTTCTAAACTTAAGGATTGCTCCTGAAGGGCCTCAGGGAAACAGGCCCTAGGATAAAACCTGGAGTGTCCACGTACAAGGCAAGCATCTTACCCACTGTACTATAAGTCCAGCTCCTTTTTTAATTCTTAAATTAAGGTATTATCTCTCTTAGAAAAAATAAATAATAAATATGAAAGATTATTAACCTTATTTCCTTCAGTAGAGGAATTTAGAAAGTAAAGGCACCACATGAACATAGAGCTCATAAGTCACAAGCACATGAAAATAGATATACTTTGAGCATATGAATTTGATATTTTGACTCACAAAAAAATTGCTAGTTCTTTCATAACACAACAAATAACACATTTTAAGGTGATGCCCAATATCTACTACCTATCCTACATTTCTTTTAATATATTTATTATATTCACCTTTATTTTTATTTTTTGTCTTCGTTTTGTTTGGGGGCCACTCCTAGTGATGCCTATGAGTTATTTTCAGTTTGGTGCTTGTGGGTTGCTGCTGGTGATGCTCTGAGGTCATGCTGTGCTAAAAATTGAAAGCTTCACACATATAAGGCTCTACCATTAAATCATATCTTCAGAATTATTTTTCTTGAAATTCTTTTTATGAACCTAAGTATTTAAGATAACTATAAGTCCTTTTTTATTTAGTGACAGGAAACTTCTGCTTTACATAACTTAGGATATTACCATGTTTTCTCCCATCATCTAATATTTTATAATCTTCAGTCAAGAACCTACTACTTCATGACTGTCAGCAGTTTCCATTTACAAACTATTTATAGGCATGGCTTTGGAAGACATGAACTTTTAAAGAGGCAATCATGAGTAATTTAGGACTGGATATATATTCATTTATATATTGTTTCTCTTGATATAATTTCAATATTAGTTTTATATGGCAAAGCAGTGAACACATTTTGTGTTATTTTCTACTTGTATACACATAAAGCAATATACAATGTTGAGATCAGAAAATTGTTGTATTCCATGGAAATGGAGAAAATGTTCTCTTGGTCTTGCTGAGGACCAAATTCTTATTTCCCCTTTCTTTAGAGACAAGTGAAATTACAATCAAAACGGGCAATTAAGAAAGGGAATAATGAAAAGGAAGTAGCCTATGTTGTTCTCTTAATTATCACATTAGGCTGCAGCCATTTAATAAGGTTTGGCGCTTGATTGCCTTCCTTGTCTCCTGAGGTGTGGGAACATTTCCCATCATGGCATGGCTGTTGATTCAAAGATGCTGTGAAAGCCTTGTTCTTGTCTTATTCTGTCTCAGCCTCATTAACTTGCTCATTTTAATGATTACAATTTCACAAAAATTTAGCATCTCAATATCAAATGTTCCGTTCCTAAAAGCACTGAAAAATAGGGGAGGGAGGATTGATCATCAAGCAATCTGTCCTCATCTAGTCTATTACCTATTATAATTTCACTTCATTATTTTAGAGTACGTAAGAGCTCATGAATCCATGTCTTTTCCATCTATTCAATCAACTTCATTCATTTTTGCAGTCACTTTCCACTTATTGATATTTTTCAATGATCAAGACCTTGATGAGAAGTTCTAAAGGAAATAGAGATTTGACCCTCCAAAAAATATACGTTTATCTATTGTCCTCCCCCCAAAAAAGGGTTCAACTTTGAGGAAATCCTGCTTGAAAAATGTATGTAACATTAATGTAGAGGAGTTACCCCTAAGCTCTGTCAGGTGTGGACCAAAAATAAAACAAAACTAAACAACAAAAAGTTCCACATCACTAATCATTAGGGAGATGTAAATCAAAACAATGAGATACCATCTCATACCAGAAAGACTGGCACATATCACAAACAAGAAACACCAGTGCTGGTGTGGATTTGAGGAGAACAGGGCTCTTCATTCACTGCTGATTGGAATATATATTGATTCTACCTTTTCTGAAAACAATATGGACATTTCCAAAAGGCTGGAAATTGCACTTCCAAGAGATCCAGTAATACCACTCTGAGGAACATACCCAAGAAGCCCCCCAAAAAAACAATGCAGAAAAGCCCTCTGCATTTCTATATTCATCTTAGCATTATTCACGATAGCCAGAATTTGGAAACAACTCAAGTGTCTGAGCACAGGAGTGTCTAGAGAAACTGGTGGAATACTATGCTGCTCTTAGGAGAAATGAAGTTATGAAATTTGCTTATATGTGGATGACTGTGGAGAGTATTTTGCTGAACAAAATACTCCAAGAGCTGCGGATAGATATAGAATAATCTCACTCATTTGGGGAATATAAAAATAAAAGTAAAATAAGTATGACAATAATATCCAGAGACAATAGAGATGAGGGCCAATAGGATCTATGGTAATAAGTTTGCTACAAATATTAGGAAATTAATTACCTAATATTAGTTAGGGCATTGCTATTACTTTGATAATTGGAAATGATCACTGGGTATTGAAAGTAGATAAAAAAGATATTTATATTACTCCTCCAGTAACAATATTGCAAACCATATTATCTAAATGAAAAATAGGGAAGAAGAGAAAGATAAAGAAAGGGAGAACAGAGATAGATAGAGATAGAGAAAGAAAGAGACAGAGACAGAGAGAGAGAACATGCTTAAAGGCACTTTTCTTGTATTACATTTAATGCCTGTTTGGTCCTTATGTTGAATATATTTTAAAGTTTAAATTCTAACCTTACTGATTGGATATGAGAAGAATTATAAATTAATTTTATGACTGGAGAGCTGAAAAAAACTTAGAGGCATGGGGTTACTATTACTAAGATGAGGAATGCTGACATAAGCAGGAATGTAGGAATTAGGAATTGTAATATATATTATAATTCCTAATTTCTATATATATGTGAATATTCATACATTCATCTAAATAGTTTATTTATTAAGCAGACATTTCAATTATTGAGTCTAGAATCTACTGGAGAAATCTTTACTGTAAATATACGTCTGAGAGTTATAGAATATAGTTGACTTTTAAAACTAGATTGGATGGAAGCAAGATGGAAAAAAATGTACCAAGAAAAGAATGTTATTCTAGGTTTAAGTACTAAATAATGCAAATGTTAGCAGATTCAAGAGTTGAAGAAGCATCAGCAAAAATATTTTAAAGTGTATGGGTAGTGTGGTTGAACAATATAAGTTAATATTTCATTGTATTTTAGCTAATATTTCATTGTATTTTAGCAGAATAGATCAAAGAATAAGATGTTAAGGGGCCTGCAAGGTGGCGCTAGAGGTAAGGTGTCTGCCTTGCAAGCATTAGCCAAGGAAGGACCGCGGTTCGATCCCCCGGCATCCCATATGGTCCCCACAAGCCAGGGGCAATTTCTGAGCACTTAGCCAGGAGTGACCCCTGAGCATCAAACAGGTGTGGCCCGAAAAAACGAAAAAAAAAAAGGATGTTAAATAAAATATTTTCATTAGATGTAATTAAAAACAAGGAAGAATAAAATAGAAATTCACATAACCCCTTTTACTGTAGAGTTTACTATTTTATGTACTACAGCATTTACTACTTTTATACATAACAGTGACACCTCCCACTGACCTACTTGCATGTCATGGTCTCCCTGAGCAGTTACTTTCATTTTCTACAATTGATGTTTGTCATTCTCATGCTTGTTTTTCAAATTTATGTGATTTTTTTTTTATTTTGAGGCCACACCTGACAATATTTAGGGTCAACTCAAGATTCTGTGCTTGGCTTTGACTCTCGGCAGCATTTGGTGTTAGAATTCTTGCATGCAAAGGATATGCTCAGCTTATTGAACTCTCTCCAGCTCAATTTTCATATATAAATATATATGGATAGTTATTTTTGTATTATAGACATATTCATGTGTTATGTTTATATAAGCTAAGTATTATTTCACTTTTTAACTTTATTGTGTAAATTATTATTAAATTAATTAAGCAAAGTGACAGATTAAAGTGTCTCTAATACTGAGGCAACCTACATAGAAAAACCCAAGTCTGAATCTATAAATGCCTGAAGATTTGAAAGTCTAAATTCTAGAAGTCATTCACAAAGAACCAGCTAGCCTTTAAGCTACAATCAAATTATTATTTTTCTTCTGCAGTTTAAAATGACATTTAATGATATATTGAGATTTGATTTATAATTCTATTAGTCATACTTTTCTTGCATACAGAATTTCAACACCACCCCCCATCACCAGAATGCCTGCTTCCCTCCACCAGTGTCCAAAAGATTCCTCCCACTCACTCTATACCTCATGTAAGCTCAATCCTATAGCCAGAATCTTCAGTTCTTATTAGATATAATCATTTTGTGTTTTCCTTATATATTTTTCCCATTTCCTTTCTCCCATTCTCCCATTTCCTCTGCACAAAGTATCTTGATTGGTTTTATTTTATTCAAATCAATTTTAGCTCAAATAAGTTCTGTTTTATTTGTTTGTTTTTTTTTGTTTGTTTTGGGGCCATACCCAATGACACTCAGGGGTTACTCCTGGCTATGAGCTCAGAAATTGCTAAAATAATATATAATATATATATAATAATATATATAATATATATAATATAATATATAATATATGTTAATATATAATTTATATTAGTATGTAATATATTAATTATATTCTATTATGTATCAATATAATCATATATTGTTATATAATGATAATGCATAATAATATAAATATATAGAGGTAAAAAGTGTTACATCTGAAATAATACAGAAATTTTCACTTTGATATTGTATGACTGTACATTATATATTTTATTATTAAAATAAAGTATGAAAACGTACTAGCTTCTTATTTTTAATTCTTTTAACAAATATTTATTGAGCCCTATTTACTTATGTGCCAGGAATTGAATGAAACCTTCAAAGATCTCCTTATAAATTGTACTGTGATTATGCGGAACATATTTTAATTATATATACAAAAACACTATGTAAACCACAAGACCTAAAAAATATTTTAAAGGTTCCTGCCATAAAGGAAGGTAAGAAGGATAGGAGAGAAACTGAATATATTAGTGGAGGTAAGTGGACATTGGTGAAGGTCTTAGTGTTGGAATATTGTATTCCTAAAACTCAATCATGAATAACTCTATAAATCACAGTGCCTCAATTAAAAATAAATATCTAGTAAAAAGGTTAATTGTATATATATCTTACCTTCATTTATTGTTGTTATTATTATTTTTATTTACCTAGCTATTTTGGTCGATTCCTCAGTTTGGATGTGATTATTGAAATTGTTGGCCCCAATTATTCTTTTTTTTTTTCTTTCTTTTCTTTCTCTTCCCTTCTTTTCTTTCGTTATGTGCTACGCCATGTTTCTTATTTCAAGACCACGGCGTGTTTTTTGTTTGTTTGTGTTTGTTTTTAGTTTGTTTTGGTTTATTTTTTATCTGTTCTTTTGTGGTGCTTATCGTTATAGCTGGAGTCCTCACTGGATATTTGACACTTCTTTTGGTACTGGTGGAGTGTTTCAACTTCTTTTTCTCCTTCATTTCCCAAATCGATGATGAGAACCTCTAGAAGGATTCTGCCCATTTTCGGGGTATTAAACTCTTACCCCGGTTTATTTATTTTCTCTTTTTCAGGCAAAACCACGCAACTTGAACTAGCTACCCCTGCCCCTACTTAGAGGGGGAAATAAGGGAGGCATCAAGACCAAACTGATGCAAGACTACTAAGTAGTTGGTTAGAGACAGAGGGGACCACATATTCTAGCCGCCCTGGGGGTGAGGGAAGAGGAAATGGGAGGTAAGACAGAAACGGGGGAGTAGGGAGGACAATTTGGGGATGGGAATCCCCCCTGATTTTATGTAAATATGTACCTAAAATATTATTGTCAACAATATGTAAGCCACTATGATAAAAATAAAAATTATATTAAAAAAAAAAGGTTAATTGTAAACAAAAAGTTTTTACTTTTTTTATTTCACAATTTATTGAATATCACCACATTATTCTTTTAAGTGATTGTGTCAACTTAAGGTTTTGCTAGCAGTATATGAGAATCTTCTTTGCTGAACTCCTTGGTAATTCTTAAATCTAACTGGATCAAATGATGCTCCTCAGATGTTTAAGAGCCCTTCGTGTATGGTCTGATCATATTTGTACGGTTGTGATTTTGTTTGTAATATTATACAAATGGAAAAATTTAGGCTAACTTTGGGGTTTTGTTTTTCTTGAAACAGTGTTTCTGACTGTAGTTGTATTACAGAAAGCAAAAGTTTAGGGGAACGTAAGCTGAAACACACATTTTGATTAGTTGCAACCCAAACTACTTATTAATTGCATTCCAACTAGCTACTTCAATGTATTTATTTTATTCACCTGACTCCTAGATGCATAATAATTTAAAGTCCTTCTCTAAGAGTCTTCTGCACCAAGTTAGGAATCCAATTCATCTAAATTTCTCTTGCAGATGGTTTTTTTTTAAGGTGGCATCTTTGTTTAATTGACACACATATATGGTTGCTAGTCTTAAAACAACAGCAAAGTCTCTACTTTTGGGTATTTCTACAGCAGTTTTTTTTAGCAGGCTCCTTTTTCTCCCAGTTCTAAATATTTCTATCGTGGAATTTTAGAATTAAAAAATATTATTATGTCATTTATTTTACAAAGCAACCACTCCTACTACATTTTAAAGCTCTAATATTATTCATTCAACACGTTTAAATACTATCCTTACAGCCCATTTCAAAAATATATATACCATATAAAAATTTTGCATGCACTTTTATTATGACACATCTTTAGTTTAATAAATATTGCATTCATTAGTAACTGCTTTACTTTAAGGTGAGAATATTGATATAGTAGTAGTAGTAGTAATAGTAGTAGTAGTAGCAGTAGTAGTAGTAGTAGTAGTAGTAGCAGCAGCAACAGTAGCAGTAACTCTAGCAGTGTTAGTAGTAATGGAAACCCTAGAAACATGAGGAAGAGGTTAAATGTGAGGGATTTGGTATATGTGCTGCCAGCGCGAGCGCAAATGTGAGCGATTTTGAATGAAGAGCAACAAATGAGATATTCTGGGACATTTCTTCACTGATGAGGATCTGGAATGCACGGCTGATCCTACAGAAGTGAATTATTTCCCTTGGGGCATTATGTCTGCTCTGCTAGTAGCTGCTGCACATACATATTAATGTCTGCTTCCAATAGCATAGCCTCATGACTGTGCTCACTTCAGGCATGGGTAATATAGAAAACAAAGATCTAATGCATTATTAATTTTCTAATATTCTTTGTACAAAATAAATTTTAAAAGAAATCTCCCTAAATGGATTAATTTTCATTTTGATGTTCCATGACTACACATTATATATTATCATTAGAATAAGTGTAAAAACATACTAGCTTCTTAGTTTTAATTCTGTCAACAAATATTTACTGAGCACCTACTATGTGCCAGGAGCTAAAATCAAAACATCAAGGATTTTACAAATTATACTGTGCTCACGTGGAACATGTTTCATTTATTTTTCCAAATACACTATGCATATGCATTTAAATATATTCTCAGTTACTGATTCCACAGCATATTTGTTCACCTCTCAGAAGTTTAATGTTCTGCCTTCCTACATGCTAATGCTTTTCAGTTATCACTTGGCCTATACCAAGTAATACAGAAAAACTGGGGCCTGAGAAATGTTATTCTAATGAATGTCATTCTCTAAAAGTGGTGTCATTTCCAAAGGCTATCTAAATATAATATGGGTCAGTTTCCTATAAAACTCATTTGTACATTATCTTCTCCCAAATTGGCTTAAAAAAGAGTTTAAAAATATTTTTGAGAGGGGCTGGAGCGATGGCACAGTGGTAGGGCATTTGCCTTGCACACGGCCAAATCTAAGACGAACCTTGGTTCAATCCCCCAGCATCCCACATGGTCCCCAAGCCAGGAGCAATTTCTGAGTGCATAGCCAGGAGTAACCCTTGAGCGTCCCAGGGTGTGGCCCAAAAAGCAAAAAGAAAAAAAGAATAAAACCAATATTCTTGAGAAAGACAAGGTTGTCATTGTACAATAAGTTAATCTTGTTGATTTCTACAGTTATATTTAAAATTAACAGAAGATACAGAAAAAATTTCAAAAAATATGAAAGTAAAAGAATGCATAGGTGGTAGAACAAAAAACAACCATCTTCTATATTGTGCATAAAGCCAATGTGCCACTAATATCCTACAGCAATAGCTGCAAAAAATCTGGAAGAACGCTCATTTTGAACTTCAGATACTGCACCTGAGTCTGCTTTATATCAGGTGTCTTTTGGTGTGGATTTTTCTATAGATTCTCTCCTTACCATTTTAACTTTCTGCTATCCAAAATTCTTTATTTAGGTGAAATTTTACTCAAAGCATATATGTATGCATATGTATACATTCATATATGTGGATACACATGCAAACACACATGTACACATATAATATGTGTATATATAAATATATGTATATGTTTTTATACCTTCTACCTTCAACTTTACTTTGGTCCTGACATTAGATTATTGTTTATTCTTGCATTTTTATTTTTATGTTATTTTATAATTATAAGATTATGATATTCTTGTCATTTTTTCTTTTCTTTTTCTTAGGGGGTTCAATGCTCAGGGGTTACTCCTGGGTCTCACTCAGAGATTTCTCCTGGCAGTATTTAGGGGATCATATGGGATGCCAGGGATTAAACCTGGGTTGGAGGTGTGCAAGGAAAATGCCTTAAGTGCTGTACTATTGATGAACTCTGGAGTCATTCCTAGTAGCAGATGATTGTAGAGAACACTGAAAATGCACATGTTATAAAAAAAAAATCTCATCAGAACTACTGTTATTCCTAAACTTTATACACATTAGACATTTTCTTTTCTTTTCTTTCTTTTTTGGTTTTTGGGCCACACCTGGTGATGCTCAGGGGTTACTATTGACTATGTGCTCAGAAATCACTCCTGGCATTCAAGACCATCTGGGAAGCCCGGGATTGAACCAAGATCTATCCTGAGTCAGCCACGCGCAAAGTAAACGCCCTACTGCTGCGCTATCACTTCAGCCCCCACATTAGATATTTTCATTTGAATATGTGTGAAGATCTATTGAATCTACATTTCTATGATGCCTTACATCCTTCAAATTTTCAGGTGACTAACAATATCATTTTGGCTTGCGGTAACTTATTCTTGTTGATAACTTAATTTTTTTTGTTCTTTTTTTTGGGGGGCCACACCCGTTTGATGCTCAGGGGTTACTCCTGGCTAAGGGCTCAGAAATCACCCCTGGCTTGGGGGGATCATATAGGACGCCGGGGGAATCGAATGGCGGTCCTTCCTTGGCTAGTGCTTGCAAGGCAGACACCTTACCTCTAGCGCCACCTCTCCGGTCCGATAACTTAATTTTTATGAAGACCTCTGAAATGGTCCCAGACAGCGATTTTTAGTTTGACCCATTGCTTTCCAAAAAGTATTGCATGTCATATAAATATTTAGTAAAATATATCAAATATATCATGATCATTTGAGGTTAAGTTGTTGTGTAGCACAGGAACATTATTGAAAATCACTGGAAAAGTATTTATAAAAGCAAAAGAATGGAATATAGGCATGTTCTAATTAGAATGCTACTGCTTTGATATAGTCTTTCAAATTGAATAGCATTATGATTAATGAATGTCCTTTTGCCTAATGTTCTCTTTAGTTTAAAATTACAAAGCCTGTAGCATTAAACTAACACTTTTATTTTCATGCCTTCTAGTCATTATTTTATTTACTATCTTATTTATCAGTACCCTGGACCTAATATGACTCATATTTCGGTAATGAAAGAGATACTTAGTTACAGTTCTCACAATAAAAATCTCTGCCTTCAGCTATTTTCTCTGTTTATAAAATTGGTATTTTTCTCATTAAAGAGAAATATCAACTATAGTATCCTCATTAAAGAAATGAATCTGTGTATGCTAATTTTTTTAAAAAATATAGAAAATATATTAAAAAATTTAAATATGATCTTGGTATTTTTCTCTTATAGAAATTGCTAATTTTTATCATAAATAATGCACAAAGAATTTTAACATTTTGCATATTTTTAGTTTTTATTACTTTCTCAAATTCAGAGGGTTATGATAGAAAATTTAAATTTACCAAAAGCTTTCAGGAAGTTAATAGATCTTTAAATCATTAACTTAATCAGCACCAAATTAACTATATTAAAGAGAAAGAGCTTGGTAAACCTGATTAATTACTAATATTAGCATATATATACAAATATATATATAAAGTCCAAATATTCTTTTCCTCAAATAAACTTTTTGTTTTGTTTTGTATTTGGTCACATCCATTGACACTCAGAGGTTACTCCTGGATAATGTGCTCAGAAATCACAGCTGGCTTGTGGGGACCATATGGAATGCTGGGGGATCGAACCTCAGTCCATCCTAGGCTAGCCCTTGCAAGTCAGATGCCTTACTTCTAGCGCCATCACTCCAGCCCCCAATAAATAAACTTTACCAAGATTTAAGTAATTTCCACCTAAAACTTTCTACTTATCTTTATACATTTTATGTTAATTAGTCTGAATTAGATTTTTCTTTTTTAATTATTAAATAATCTTTGGGTTTTGAACCTATAAAATGAATGAAAATATTCATATCTTGAACTCTGCATATAATAAAGAAATTTAATAGAATGAAAAAGAAGCCTATAGATTGGAAAAAGTTATACAAATTACAAAAGAAACTTCTTCAACTCAATATAAAAAACACAAGCATTTGATTTTTAAAATAAACAAAATAATTGAAATGAAGGTTCTCTAAGGACATATAGACTAAGGAGTAGCTCTTACTTGCCCACAGGATGTGTGCCACCCAACATCTCTAAAAGGCAAAATTTTCTACATAATGTGTAAATATGAACAGTTTTATCCTAAGTGAAATAACACAGTCACATAAACAAAAATGTGACTATACAATGCCACTTATATGAGATACCTAAAAGAACATATGCAGAAACAGAGTAAAACGTTGTTTGTCAGTACCTGGATGTGGAAGGTGGGAAAACTGAAGTTATTTCCATACTACACATAAAATTCCAGAAACAAAAGATGACTGACTGAGTTATAGACTTTGCTTTCCAAACCATTGTCTATAAGACTTACATTATAACTTGATTGCATGTTATTGAAAATTGTGTTGAGAATGCAATCACATCACATCAGACTTCATTAGTTACAATTTTTTAAAAAGTGAATCTTTGCTTTTCTCTGTCTCTGCATCTCTCTCCTATATTTACATTCTTCCAGAAGTGATATAACATTTTGCTTTGTTTTCCAAACAAAATTTAAGCTGTTTAATACTGCATTACTTTGAATTGTAAAATTGATGGTTTTTATTCTTTCTTATTACTTTCTTATTTTTGAATTCTAAAATTAAACATTAAGGGGAATTTTTTTCTCTCATCTTGAAATTATGAACAGATCTCATCTGTTCCTGAGTTAAGCATGAAATTAATGTAATTAATGATGAGTAAAGCTAAAAGTTTCCTCATCAAAAATTAAGATAAAATTAAAGACTCACAATTGAAGTAGCATGAATCATAAATCTTCTTGCAGTTGTGCTTTTATTTTTACTTTATTTGCTTTTGTTAGATTTTTTTTGTTTACTTCTTGGGTGCATGATTAGGTAAAAAGTAAAAGAGATACCAAAAGATTTGTTAGAAGAGATTTCAAACAGGTGGATTATTGCAGTGTTTTTTTCTTTATTTCTGTGAATAGCTACTTGTTTGTCTAGGAAATGTGCATTTTGTGCTCCTGCTGTGCCATTCTGGAACACTAAATCACCTGTGCATGTACAGTGGCAGGCAGTTGCCAATTTATGAGTTCTTAACCTACTGTGAGTGTCCTCAGTCAAAAACCATGAAGAACATTTTCAGAGTTGGACAGTTGGCTTTATTACATCTTGCAGAGGTGGAGGAAATGTAACATACAGGACTGTAGTTTGATTCTGTAGAAGGGAGTTAGACAAGTCTTTCTAGAATTTGTTCTTGAATTGGGTGATTTTGGTGAGAGTCTAAGGAAGTAGTTTGCCTTCGACTGAATGAAATTAGAGTATTTTCTATTATCTGGGTGTACTGTGCATATTAACTACAGATATTTTAAAAATCTGTACTTGTTTTTAGGATGATTTTATTTGTGGTTAAAGACCCTTACGATTTAGTTAGGTTGATTAATTTCTACCCTTGCTCTGCTGTGATTGATTGTGCAGGACTTTGTTTTCTGCATTGTGTCCAGACCTGAACAGGAACAAAAATGAAGCATCTTTCATGCTGCCCGACCAAATTAGAAGATAGAAAGAAATACTGCAGGTACAACTACTATAATTTGTATGGTTCCTACCACCTTTTAATTTCTTACTTCCAACAGTTCATCAATTTCCAACCACCTTTCATTCTTTGTACTTTCTGCCATCCACTTCTATCTCTATACCAATAAGTTTGACAAGCCTACTTTTTCACTGACTTATTGTTGTCAACCTACATGCTGTTACTACCCCTTTAACTCTTTCTCCACACAGCCTATAGAATAATCCTCAAAAGCACACATCTGAGAGTGATGATGCCCTTTTTTTTTTAACTGCCTATGACCTTAAAAAATCAAAGACGTAATTTATTCTTTATTCAGTTCCTCCCCTACTGGGGAGTTTCTTTCTCTACTACTTAATTAAAAAAAAAAAACTCTTCTGTTTTGGGGCCAGAGAGATAGCATAGAGGTAGTGCATTTGCTTTGCATACAGAAGGACTGTGGTTCAAATCCTGGCATCCCATATTGTCCCCCAAGCCTGCTAGGAGCGATTTCTGAGCATAGAACCAGGAGTAACCCCTGAGCACTGCCAGGTGTCACCCAAAAACTAAAACAAACAAACAAAACTCTTCTGTTTTCTAAAAACAAAAAAGGAAAAAACAAATTTCACTATAGAGCTGCATATTCTGTCTGTTATCTTGGCATATATTCCTGACATGTGGCTTTCTTTGACATAAGTCTCAGGATTCCAGCCATGCAGCATTTCATTTTTCTACTGAAATGGACTCTACAGATCATTTCCTCCATTCCTTGCCAAAACATACTGTACCATCTTCTTCTACTTATAACCTGGATAGGTTCTGATAGGTTCTGGATAGGTTGGTTCCTTCTCTCCAAGCTCCAATATACATCGATTTCCTCTTAAAGTTGAGCTTTATCAGACCATCTAAAAAAGCCTTTATTGAGTATTAATAACCATAGATATTATAATCTTCTTTATAACATTTCAATTTCTTTATTATGGTTATTTAATGTATGCTTTGTCCAAAGACTATATTCCATGAGGATATGGAACATGTTCTGAGTTGTTTATTATTACATATAAATTCTAGCACATTGTTAATGATTATCAAAAATGTTTCTTAAATTGATGAACATACTAATCAATGAAATTAGCCATACAATAAAAATGCTATTATAAATGGTATCATATATTACTATTAGTACATAGACTTATGTTTTAATTTATAGGATTGTATTAATCAGTATATCTCTCTTTTCAGGTGGGGTTGGGCCACACATGGTGACACTTAGCTTTTACTCCAGATCCATGATCAGAAATAGCTCCTAGCCAGCCCCTAGCTGGCTCAGGGGACCTTATAGGATGCCAGAGATTGAACCCAAGTCAGCTACTTGCAAGGCAAATGCCCTACCTCTGTGATATTCTGGCTCCTAAAGCAGCATGTCTCAGCCATGGTCTACAAGTCTCCCTGTGTTCCTTGGGTATTCACAGAAGACCAAAGGTGAAATTTCATAAATTAAGGGAAACTACTAAGGGGATGACTAGTAGACAGAGGTTAGTGGACTGAGAAAGAAAGTAAGGTTGGAAGGGAGCCACTCAGAAAATGTTTCATAAAAATTTATAGAAACTGTTCAGGGAAATTGAATGATTTATAAAATATTTTCCTGTGGAAGATAGAACCTATACTAGAGGAGGGATATTAACAAATAATTTTCTGTATCATATTCTAGTTAAAACATGTGAGCATTAAGGGTGTCTTATATATTTTTGCATTAAATATATAGTATGTAGTGTCATTTAATTTATGTACATTTTATTTATTATCTCTTAAGTAGATCATAGACATCTTGAAAATTGAGAATATATCTACAATTTTTGTATTTTCCAGAAATCTAAGTAATTTCTTACACAAATTAGTATTGTGGAAATCCTGGTGTAATAGGTATGATTTTATTTCTGCCCTTAATATGTTAAGCATATTTAATAAGAAAATAAGTTTTATTAAAGTTAATGAATGACATCTTTCCTTCCTTTGTTTTTTTTTGCGGTTGTTTGTTTTTGGTTTTGGTTTTTGGGGGTTTTTTTTTGTTGTTGTTCTTTGGGCCACACATGGTGATGCTCAGAGGTTACTCCTGGCTTTGCACTCAGAAATCGATCCTGGCTTGGGGAAACCATATGGGATGCCGGGTGTCCATCTTAAGTTAGTGCATGCAAGGAAAATGCCCTACCACTTGTACCACCGCTTTAGCCCCTCTTTCCTCTCTTTGATTTTATCAGTTATTGCACATTCTGTATCCATTTGGTTATTAGTATATACATAAAATTTTTATACTTTATTATTAAGCATTGTAAAGTATTTATTGTAAAATGTAATTGAAAAGCAATAGCTTTTACTCCATGACTTTGATGCTAAAAGCATCTTCAAGATGAAACACCACTGGCCAAGCAAGTGGAAGCAAAGATAAACAAACACGAACTACATTAAACTGAGAAGCTTCTGCACTTCAAAGGAAATAGTGACTGCAGTACAAAGACTACCCACAGAATGGGAGAAACTATTCACTGAAAAATCATGTAAGGGGTTAGTACCTAAGATACACAAGGCACTGATAGAACTTAGTAAGAAAAAAGCATCTAACCCATATAAAATGAGAAGAAGAAATAAACAGATATTGCCTCAAAGAAAAAATAAAGCTAGTCAAAGGCACATGAAAAATGCTCCAAATCACAAATCATCAGATAAATACAAATCAAAACAACATTGAGACACCATCGCACATATCAAAGTCTGGTACACATAATAAAGAACAAGAACAGGCAATGCTGTCATGAATGCCAAGAGAATGGCGGTCAATCACTGCTAGTGTAAATATAGACTGGTCCCACCTTTTTGAAAATAATATAGATTATTCCTAAAAAAAAATCAAACAACAAAAAGCAAAAATAAGAAATTGAACTCCCATATTATCCAGCAATACCACTTCTAGGGATAAGCCCTGGGATCCTAAAAACAATGCAGAAAAGCCCTCTGTGTTCCACTGTTCACCGCAGCCCTATCCATAATATTCAGAATCTGGAAATAACCCAAGCGCCTTAAAACAAAGGAGTAGCTAAAGAAACTATGGTACAACTATCTACACAATGGAATTTTATGCAGTTGTTAGGGAAAATAAAGCCATGAAATTTGCCTATTCATGGATGGATATGGAGAGTATTATGTTGAATGAAATAATAAGGAGAGGGATAGATATAAATACTATCACCCATTTGCAGTATAGAAGAAAAATAAAAGATAGCATAGTATTAATATTCAGAGTCAATAGAGATGAGGGCCAGGAGGATCAGTCCAGTATAAGAAGAGTGCCATAAAGAGTGGAGCAGTGCAATTAGGTTATAAAAGTGACCACTATGGTAATGATAGTTGGAACTGATCACTATGGACAATAATATGGTGCAGAAAGGGGCTAAAAATTATATGCATGGTACACTTTCATTAAAAATAGTGCAAACCACACTAAAATGGGGAAATCTTATGTGTGGAAACAAATTCTTATAATAGGAATAGGAAAACATAAATTTTATATTGCAGTGGGGACTTTAACCCTGAACACTTGTCATAGTGAATAGTTTTAGGCTCCAGAAGATCAGACATTGGCCATTAATGCCTGAACCTTGGATCCCATCTATGGAATCAGCATGGTTTTCTACACCAGCACCAGGAATCTGTCTTCTACCAGGGATGACCCTAATACTACCCTGACATCAACTTACTCCAGAATGGATTCGTATGACACCCTGAGGACTTGTTAACAGCAACAACTTGATTTCAAGCAGCTCCCTGCATTGCCACTTATTGGTGAGATGAAACCAGAAGAAACCCTGACTTTGGCATAGGACTTGTACAAAAACCAGAATCTCTAACTACAGAAACCTGAACATGACAACTGTGATTATGAAGAACTTTTACTGGGACCACAGAGAAAGACTTTGGGGTTAGACAAATTAGTATATCTGCAACCTGTAATTGGTCTTATGCCAGGATGCTTCATGGATAAGGATGCTCTGATCTTAGGCCAAAGGTTTTTCCTTTCTATTTCCATCATCTTTTGCTGTGCCTATGCAAAAACAAACAAAAAAACCCTGTAACACACACCTTTTTTATAGTGGATTTTTTTTTAATCTCTCATCTTTTAAATTGTGGTTCCAACCTTTTGCATAGAACCTTGATACACGAATTACTTTATTTTACCACATATTCCTACATTTTTCTATAAAACTTAGAAGAAAGAATCAAAGAAAGTCTGGGACCAGGGGTCAAGTGGTCTCAGGTGCATTGGTGGAGAAATAAATAAGGACAGAACTACCATATTTTTGTACCATAAAACACACTTTTCCCCCCAAAAGATGGGGGAAAATGTCTGTATGTCTTGTGGAGTAAATGCCACCTGGAGCTGAAGCCTGAGAGCAGGGGACTTTCAAATTTTTTATTTTAACAAAATGTATTTAAAGAATTTTTTGGCATATTGTAAATATATTTCTGCCTTGCAGGCTGGCTGTTCCCAGCCACTGTCTTTTGACATCTCTTGTTTTCCTCATCTAAAATCTGTGTGTGTCTTATGGTTAGGTGCATTTCATAGAGCAAAAAGCACAGTAAATATCCAAGCAAAAATCAATGATAACAGAATCAAAAGATCAAAACTTAAACAGTCTAAACTTAAAGGGCCTGTTATACTGGTAGGCCATGGGAAAAGGGTGGTGGTATAGGATGCATGCTGGGGCCATTGGTGGAGAGAGGTTGACACTTGTGGTGGGAAGGGCCCTGACTTGAATGGATCGTAGTAATTTTAGATAAATGATAATGATACAAATATAGAAGAAACATTAACTTTACTTAAGCTAATACAATAAAGGATTTTTAAATGATGGAAAGAGATATGCTTGTTCAACAGCACAAGAGAGGCATAAGAGAAAAGAAGAGTTGATAGGCACATAGAATTGAAGTAAAATATAAGTAAAACTAAATCTGGATAGGTAGATGGGTTTTTTCCTGGAAAAATTAGAGTAAATTATGATTTATGTATTCATTCTTCTTGGTAATACATAGATTCCTTAGTTTGCAGCACACATTCACATTAAAACAATAATGACATAACTCATTCAATTATTTTGAATTCTGACAGCAGAGACAACTTGGACCTCTATAAAAAGCCTTCAAAACTCACCCAAAGACTCATACACTTCCTTCCCACATTGATGGAACATCCAATAGTCAATAGACTTACGTAAGAGAAGACCTGCTTCTGTTCAGTCCAAAACCACACAATACAGAAAGGTTATCTCAACTGTACAACTCCTCAACTGAAACCCCAATAAGACAGTTTTTCAACTTTGCTCTCTGCTTAATTTGACCATTTTTTCATCACTATTGTATTTTTAACCCTATAGCCATTCTTTTGTTTTGTTTTGGGGGGCCACACCAGGGGTTACTCCTGGCTATGCACTCAGAAATCACTCCTGGCTTGGGGGACCATATGGGAAGCCAGGGATCGAACCGAGGTCCATCCTGGATCTGCCACTTACAAGGCAAATGCCGTACCACTGAGCTATCGCTCTGGCCCCAACCCTATAGCCATTCTTTGATAAAATTTCTACACAATTATCATAGTTACCAGTTATACTTACTGCAGAAAACAACTTGCAACAGGTAATGCTAAGAAATCTTCAGGGTTTTTAGTTAGAAAATAGCATAATCAAATATATTTCTGTCTTCAACATGAGCTTTCATGCACATATGAAAACAAATTAGACTTTAAACAAAAATGCACATCAATTAATTTATTTCATCATGGATTATTCCTAAAAGGCTTATAAAAAGCTGGTATGGCAGCTGCAAAAACATGCCGTGCTGATATTTTTCAATAACAGATCATTTTTCATTATTGACATCATATTTATCTTTTTAAAAAATTTTTTAAACATCAGAATTCCTTAAACTTTTAAACCAAAAGAATTACAAAGAATAATCTTGTTATTCTTGATTTTCAGAAGCTTAACCTTATGAGGAAGAAAAACACATTTATAATTTTAAAAACACAGATAGGTACAAAGTAATAAAACAAGTTTTTTCCCAGAGCATATAAATTTTTAGTTTATTTATTTTTTTACTTTAGTATAGCAGAATTAGTAAGTTAACTCTACAGAACAGAATCATTTTGGTTTACTATCAGATGATTTAAAGAAACTCATTATACTATCTTTCAAATCCTAAAGTCATGTTAGGTAAAAACCAATAAAAAAATTATAATAATTGTATAAAATGAAGGCTAGGTATTTGGGGGGGGGGCATATCCAGTGATGCTCACGGGTTACTCCTGGCTATGTGCTCAGAAATCTCTCCTGGCTTGGGACACCAGAGGATCAAACCAAGGTCAGTCTTATGCTAGCATGGGCAAATAGACGCCTTACCGCTTGCACCACTGCTCCAGCCATGAAGGTTAGTTTTTAATTTCTAGTCTAGTCTAGTTTTCAATTTCACTAGCATTAAATAATATCATATTACCATTACATCAGTCAATGTACTGTTACTTAAATCCATCAAAATAACTGTTCTGAGAAGTGGTAATAAATAAACCCCTCAACTCTGTTCAATAAAGTACCATTCCTGGGGTGCCTCCTCATAATTTTAGATAGGTTTACATAAGTTCTCATAAATTCTACTATGGTATCAGTCTTAATGCTGGACTCTTGTTTCTTTCCTGCTCTGCTCTGGTTTCCTACTAATAAACATCACCACTTCTACTTCTGTGGAAATTTTCTGTTGCCTGAACGCAGTCTCCTTCTGGGCCATTTAGGTCTTTAAAGAATCTATAACAGGGGCTAGAGAGATTAAGGCATTTGCCTTGCATGCAGAAGGACGGTGGTTCAAATCCTGGCATCCCATATGGTCCTCGAGCCTTCCAGGAGCGATTTCTGAGCATAGAGCCAGGAGTAATCCCTGAGCGCAGCTGGGTCTGACCCAAAAACCAAAAAAAAAAAAAAAGAATCTATAGAAAATGTTGTTTCTTGCCAGCCTTTGTTGATTCTCTAGAATCCTTTGTCAATTCTCTTTAGAAGTGGAGATACTTGAGCCCTGCAGGTTCCACAACTGTACAATTAGTTCAAAAAGAAAAAAGATTCTTCTATATTGTATTACACCTTATTATAGTAGTTTCTATTTTTAACTCTTTCTCTTTGAAAAATAAAGTTTTTCCAGTTTTCTCATGCATACCTCCATTTTGGGAAACTATTTTCTTTCATATAGTCCTCTTGACACACATAAATTCAGGTAAATTTACTCAATAGGCAATCAATATTCTGATACAATGTAGAAGGCAAAACCTAGAATGTGTGTATGGGACTGGATATGTGATTTAAGCAGTTTATCTTGTGTATAGAAGGCCCAGGGTTTGATGCCCAGCACTGAATAAACTCCAAGCACTACAGAATTACACTGTCAAAACCCTGATCCTGCATTTCTGAACTGCTAGGTGTGATGTCCCCAAAATTATTTTTTTTAAAAAAGGAAAGAATTTATAACACATTAAGGCAGGCTTAAACTTTAAAAATCGCACTTCAGTAAAAATCTAAATCTCTCAACAGAAAAAAACATAAATCCCTATCCATCATTCAATATATCATCATTTAGTCAAAAGGACAGCAGACTATACATATTAAATTTTGAATAAATTTGCATTTTAGAGTAATTTAATTTTCACTAATGTGATTTAGGTTATTCAAATGAAACATAAAGGAGTTAACCAAACATTATTTCAGGCATAAATGTTATAGACAAAATAGACTGCCAAATGTAACACAGTTTTATAACTAAGATAAATTTTGAACATTCTAAAATGAAAGTTTGCTGCAAAAATCATAAGGTTTCAATATATTTGGATAGGTTAACATTTTTTGGAAGGACATCCAAAGACATGCTCAGACTTGAGGGTCCCTCTCAGAAATTCTTAGACAACCAAACTGGTGGTTTAATTCAAAGTTCTACAATGTTACTTGCATTTGGCAGTGCCAAACACTGCTCAGAGGCCTCAACGATAATATTGGAGATGCTCAGTGTCTTCATGGTGCTTGCAGTCTTTTAGTGATGATGGTGGGGAATACCAAATGGTTCCAATGATTGAAGCAGGATTAGCTGCATGTTAGATATGCACCATAACTCTTATACTATCTCTTTACCCCTTTAAAAATTTTGAGTGTTTGTGTAGTAGGATGAGGGAGGAAGGGTACCATGACATGAATGAATTATTTAATGTCAATAGAATTTTTTAAATTTTCTTTATGATCATGGGTTGAACTTATAACATCAAAACTTCTGTTTTTTTTAAACCTATTCCAGGGGCTAGAATGACAGTTCAAAAAGACAGAAAACATGTCTCGCATATGCAAGTTTGATTGATATGCAAGATCTCGCATATGAGTTTGATCCCCAGCACCAAATGTCCTCTAACTCCCAGCATCTGCTGGTGTAGTCTTGGAGTTTCTGAACATCTTTGAGTTTAAGCAGCATCACACAAACTGACAAGAATTCAACTCTCTGACAGTTAGCTGAGTTTCTTCAGCTGTAGCTCCCAGATTTCTCTGGCATTGCTCAAGTCTCCTCTCCCTAAATCCATCCATTTTGTTCAGAATAATTTTTTAATATATTGATGAATTACAATTGAGGCTTGCATAAGACATTAGATTTTTTTTCTCCAAGGAAAGTAACCTAAACTCTAGGACTAGATAGATAAAAGGGATAAGCATACACTTGACCTGCAGGAACACATTTTTAACCCCAAGGGTGACTACTGATGACAGAGCCTACAAGCACTCCCAGATGTGGACAAAAAGAGCTTAAAACTGTATGAATGCAATTTGTTGCAATCCCAAATTCATAATTAGTTTCCTGGCACTCTAATTTCAGGTCATCAAAATTACTTGATTTTCAAAAATATTTGAAAGGAAGAAATCAATGACTTTTCTTCATTGTCACACTCAGCAGCTAAAAACGCATGTTGTAGGAAGTGTGATCCAAATAATTATAGTGCCTAATTATATTTTCCTTATGAAAGGAAAACTATTGTTATTTTCATGCCATCTTCTCATGAAGAAGTAGCTGGAAAGACTAAGAAAGTGTTCAGGCTAGAGAGTTGATACAGGGTTTAAGGCACTTGCCCTGCACTCAATGCTCGCTCTCCATATGGTTCCCTGATCACTGCCAGGAGTAATACCAGAACACAGAACCACAAAGAAGCCCTAAGCACAGTTGGATTCAGCCATGCCACTCCCCAGTAGACAGAAAATCAATTTGCAAAGTCCAACAGAAGTTCACACCTTTAGATAAAAGAAGACAATAAGAGACATTGTATTTGGCTTAAATGGTAAGTACTCTTAAAAGTGGTAGATTGCCTAAGAAAGATGGTATTTTTTAATTCAAAACTAAAATCCTGATCAATTAAAATAATTGAACTAATGAGTTAAATGCTTCTAATATATGAAATTAACTAAGTGATTGCTATTTGTAATCTTTCTGAATAAATCTGCTATTCATATCACATGAATAGAATATTAGAACAAAGAATAGACATTTTACATTTAGTAAATATAAAAATATAATTTTATATTATATAGCTAAAATTTTGAGATCACAATAACAAAAAGTCAAATTTTTATCCAAGATTTGTACTTTACAAAGTTTACTTAAATTAAAATATATATCACTATTAAGGTTTTTACTTGGAGGTGCAATAAGCTATATAAAATATAAATCAATAATATTCCTTTGTAACATGTATATCTTTCAATCTCCATATTTTAAGAATGTTTTAGCTTGATTTCAACATCACACATGGGATGTGATTCAGTAGTAGAACACTTGCCTTTCATATGTGAGGCCATAGTTTCCATTTTTAGAACTGCCTAATTAAATAAGTAGATAAATAAAAGACATCAGACCTTGTGTAAAAATAAATTGTGCTAAAATATATATTGGACTTCATGTTATATCAATTTAGCAATGTTACTTGAATTTATGAGTCAAGGTGTCCTCTTTCTCTCTAAACATTTTTTTTTGTCTTTTGGGTCACACCAGGCAGGGGTTACTCCTGGCTCTATGCTCAGAAATTGCTCCTGGCAGGCTCAGGGGATCATATGGGATGCTGGGATTTGAACCACCATCCTTCTGCTTGCAAGACAAACGCCCTACCTCCAATGCTGTCTCTCCGGCCCCTAAACATCTTAAACTCTATCAAAGTCAACAACTTAAATTTAAGTCAATATCTGTTACCATAACTAAAATATATCACAAACAATATTAAACAATACTCATAAAATCAACTAAGTAAATCATAAATTAAAAATTGAACTTAATTGATGACCTGTTAACATAATTGAGCACATTAAGAGTATTATTTTAAAATATTTCTACTTGTGCGCTGAAAACCACTTCTACTGGTGGTTTTCATGTGGACCATTTCAGGTTCAATTTCTAGTATCTCATTTAGCTCCTGAACCCTACCAGTAGTTATCGTTGAGCACAGGGCCAAGAGTAAGACCTAAGAATTGCTAGGTGTGGCCTAAAACATTACAAAATAGTTTTGTTTAATCAAATGTTCTTTAAAATATTTAAGAACATTTACATGAGGTTCTGGAGATTATAGAAGGATTAAGGCATTAACCTTGCATGTTTCTGATCCCAATTCAATCCCTGTCATCACATCGTTTCCCAAATATCAGCCCAGAAGGTCCTCAAGTATTAGTAGTAGGAATGGCCTGGGAGAACCCCAAGCATAGAGTGGTGTGGTCCTGGAGACCTCCAAGCACCAATTGTTAGGAGCAACATGGCCTTGCATAAATTGAGCAACATCAAATATTTAATCTCTCACATAGAACATTTAGCCTAATAGATTAAGGAAGAAAAATAAATGGGAGAGGACCCTGATCATCATGTGCACAGCTTTGTTATTTTCTTCTGTATCCCTAGTTTGGGTTCCTTTTGTAGATCATTTTCTAATTTTATAAGCTGCGTCGTTAAGCTATTCAAGTATGCCCCTTCTACCTTTCTGATGTGTGATTGCAGAGCAATAAATTTTCCTCTCAGTACTGCTTTTGCTGTGTCCCATAGATTCTGAAAGTTTGTGTCTTCATTTTCATTGTTTCCAGGAAAGTTATATATATAATAAACTCATCGACAGAAACCTTGATACATATATATATATGTGTATCAACCTTATTTTATATATATGTATATATATAATGTTTTTTACTAGGCCTCTTTCTTCTATTTCTTTTTTCAGGCCAAGTATATTTTTGTTGAGTTTCAGTCTGGTTAACTATCAAGTGTTGACAGGGCCATGTTGAGGTATCCCATAATTAAAGTGTTATTATTGATGTCCTTTTTCAAATTTGTCAATAATTGTATTAGATATTTTGCTGGTTCCTCATTGGGTGCGTATATGTTTAGTAGTATAATTTCTTCCTGTTGCACATATCTCTTTATTAGTGTGAAGTGTCCATCTTTGTCCCTTACAGCTTTTCTAAATCTAAATTTTGTGTCATCTGATATTAATACAGCCACCCCAGGTTTTAAGGGTGTTGTTTGCTTGGATTTTATCTTCCAGCCTTTGATTTTGGGTTTATATTTGTTCTGACTATCCAGGTGTGTTTCTTGTAGGCAGCAGAATGTTGGATTCATCTTTTTGATTCATTTAGCCACTCTGTGTCTCTTAATTGGTTTATTTAGTCCATTGATATTGAGGGAGATTATTGTCATGGTATTTAAAGTCATCTTTGTGTATAATTTTGGTGTGTCTGTGTCTCTTAATTGGTTTATTTAGTCCATTATATTGAGGGAGATTATTGTCATGGTATTTAAAGTCATCTTTGTGTATAATTTTGGTGTGTCTGTTGGTCTGTCTTGTCTTAAAGTAGACCTTTCAGTATTTCCTTTAAAGCTAGTTTTGCATCTGTAAAGTTTCTGAGCTATTGCTTATGCATGAAGCTATGTATCCTTCCTTCAAACCTGAACATGAGTTGGGCTGGGTGCAGTATTCTAGGCGAAGCATCCATTTCATTCAGTCTTTTCACAATATCCCACCACTGTCTTCTGGCCTTCAGAGTTTCTTCTGACATGTCTGCTGTAAGTCTTAAGAATGCTCCTTTGAATGTAAGTTCCCTTTTTGATCTTCCTGCTTTCAGTATTCTGTCTCTATCTGTAGGATTCGTCATTGTGACTAGGATGTGTCTTGGGATGTTTTTCTTCGGGTCTCTTTTAGCTGGTACTCTTCGGGTATGCAGAATTTGATTGCATGCAGTCCTTAGCTCTGGAAGTTTCTCTGTGATTATGTCATTGACTGTTGATTCTTCCTGGGGATCCCCTTCCTGGGCCCCTGTGTCTCTAATGATTCTTATGTTATTTCTGTTGAGTTTATCAAAGACTTCTATTTTCATCTGTTCAAATTCTTTGAATATTTTTTCTATTGTATGATCGATTGCCTTAAGGTTCTTGTCCAATCTCTTCTGCTGTATGGAGTTGTTCTGCATCTGATCTTCCAGTTCACTGATTCTGTCCTTGGCTGTTGTTACCCTATTGGAGAGGCTTTGCATTGAGGTTTTTAGTTCAGCTACTGTGTTTTTCATATTTGTTATTTTAGTTTGAATTTTTCTGATTTCTATCTTTGTGTTCTGTTTACTAGAGTTATGTTTTCTTTGATTTCCATGAGGATCCTCCATATTTCTATTCTAAACTCCTTATCTGAGAGATTAATCAGATGGTTGGTATTTTTTGGGTCATCAGAGCTATCATCTGCATTCTCTGTGCATGGTGTTTGTCTGAGAGTTTTCCCCATTGACAAGCTTGTAGTGTGATTTTTTTCTACGTGTTATGGTGTGGTTCATTAGTTAGAAAGAGTACCTGGCCATGAAGCCAAGCAGAGTGGCCGTACTCTTCTGGAGCCTCTAGGAGACAATTTTGCTGGGCCCTTCTTGACCCTCTTAGGAGAGTTTCGGGAGACAGAAGATTAGAGAATCATGCAAAAGCAACTCATCCCCTCAGTCTCTCCCAATTAGTAATCTCACAGCAGGGGTAGCCCCCTCCTGTCTGCCTTCACAGACCTTTCTTCCAGGGCCTCTGGTAGTCAGTTTTTACTCACTCGGTCTTTCTTGGCCTTTCTGCTTGGATACCTGCCTCTAGGAGATAGTTTTTGCTGGGCCCTTCTTGACCCTCTCAGGAGAGTTTCAGGAGACAGTAGAGTAGAGAAACATGCAAAGGCGATAGGTCCCCTCAGTCTCTCCAAATGATAAACCATTTATAGTACCAAACCTTGGCTTTATCACTAGATACCTTGGCTTTATCTCTAGATACTCGGGCATTTTTACGTAACTTCTCCGTGCCCTATATGTCTTATGTACTTTACGAAAGCTGCTGCTAATGATACTATTGTGCCATTTTCAACTTGTTATAAAAGTGTATGTTTATTTCTTTTATTGGTGAAATTAATGATCACTTTAGCTCTTAAAACCACTTTTACTTAATATGCCTAGGGCTCGCTAGTCAGAGTTCCTATATATTTGATTCTAATAGATATTAATTTAGACTATCAGGTAGATATTAAGGAGTTGACATGTCTATACTCCTTTATGAATGTTCTAAAAATGAATCTGTTAGAACTCGTTTTACATTGATCAAATCCAGTTCTTTAATTCTAGGACAAACATCTTTTTTTTTATGTTTACTATTAACTAGGGATCTTTGAATTCATACCTTTTTTTATATTTTCAAGCTTTTAATATGACTCTATTGCAGTGATGAATTCTCTTTTTCAGAATTTGATCTTTCTCAATTTTTTCTTCCAAGGATTCATGGGATGAAATTGGACCCATCTTGATAATCCAAAATAAACCATATACAATTCATTCACAATCTTCTTTGCCATATATGTACCATTGACATATTCTAGGTATGAGATATAGACTACTTGGAAGGGCCTACCAAGTACTGAATAATTTCATGTAAAATGCCAGAAGCAATGCTTCAATTTGTTTCATTTTTATAAGACTATAAAATTTTATATATACAAGTTTGACATGAAATCATCTACATCTAACATTTTTACCAACCTGTAATTAATAATTATTAGCTTAATCAATTGTGTTTGTAGTTTTACCCTCAGACTATTGTAGAAAACATGTTCGGCCACATTTATTTTTGTGGTAAGCCCTCTTCAAATACCTGGCAACACATATAGTGCCCTGTGCAGTGCCAAGAGTTGCCCTTGAGCACAGAGCCAAAAGTAATCCCTGGGCATAATTAGTATGCCCCCAAAACATGAAAAAGTGATAAAAAATAAAATAAAACATAACTGAAACCCAAAGTAAAAGAGAAAGAGGTAATAGAGGAGTAGAAGAGTAATAGAGTAATAGAGGTAGTCAATCTGAAAATGGTGAGTTGCACCTAAACTTCATTGGTAGATATTATTTATAAATAATATATATTATATAATTATATATTATAAAATTCATACTTATAGACTATAGTATAATTATCATATGTAATATAATATAACAGTATTACATAACATAATATATTTCATAATATATTATTAAAGTTTAGTATTATAAACTAATGGCGTAACATCAATCAAATAAATAAAAGATAAATTAAAATTGGGATATACCATTTAATTGTGAAAAAAATTTTAGTTGGAAAATATTTAGGCCTCAACAATTTTTTTATGGAAATGCAATGGTTCACAGTTACTATGTGAATCACTTTCTCTGGTTTAAACTCATCAAAGAAAACTATTTTATTTTAGAAACAATTCTGCATAGATACTTGTTGTACAATTCTAATTAAATGAAATGTCACATGTTGCTTAATTAACATAGCAAAGTAAAAGAAAAATATGACTCAATATCACAATTACATCAGGTTTTCATGTTGAATTATATACAAAATATGATTAGTTCTTCAGTTTCACTGGGGATAAACCAAAGTGAAGTAAATAGAGAAATTTTCTTTCCAGTCTCATCAAAAAAAATATGTCTAGTATATCTAGGTAGTCATATATTTTTCCAGATGCTTTTCAAGCATTTAATTTCTTGCTTATTGCTATAAAAATCTGTTGTTACTTTCATGTGGCAAATGAAAGAACAAAAGAGAAAAAGCTGTTTGTCATACTAAAAACTAGTGGCAAAGCAAATAGAAAGAACAAAACAATATACACATATAAAACCTTTATAAACAATATAGAGCTCACAAACTTTTAGATTGACACTTCTAAATCCTCTAAGTACCAAGACGGTTGATAAATAAGTGCATACCTTGTTAACTACAATGGAAAATTGATTTGTCCTGAGAACAATCTCCAGGGCTGAGAGTAACTAAGACTCACTTGGTTCTGACTCTGAAATCTAAATGGAAAAGTTCAAATAGAAAAACAACACTTCAGTAACAGAGGATAGGAGTAAATAAAGAAAAGGAAGCTTTAAGGAAAAAAAAGAAAGAACAGACAAAAAAGAGAAAACTATTGAGAACATGCCCCCAGAAGTTTTTTTTAGTTCCTGGGTATAACTCAGTATGTGAATTACTTATCTTTTAATTATCTTGGTTCTAACTTATCATAACCTGGTCACATGTCTCAAGCAGACCACACAGTGTGGGCCAGAAAAGAATATTGATCGATGGGAATTAGTTCCATGATGTATTCTATTTATTGCATATAGAACAGGAAAGATTTAGAATTTATCACATTGTTGAAAAGTGTTTTCTTTCACAGATGCAGCCATTAGTTAGAAACATAACATATGGCTTGTGGGTAATAAAGAAGCTGGTATCTTACAGAATAAGTATGAATAAACTGGAGGATGCAAATGCATTTCATCCCTCTGCCTTTACTTAGCTCTGAAAAAAAAACCTCTGACCCATGAATATTGATTCCATTTAAGGATGTGTTATTACTGAAACCCAACTACAAACATGTTTGTAATTATGGTGCTTAAAGAAAGATATTATTTAAAAAAATAAAACAACAACACTCCAAGAGTTACCACTGTGTGGCTTGCATTTGTTAAGTTTAAGGAGTCTATAAGGCATTCACATATAAAGATAACGTAAATATTCAAATCAAACCTAAAATATAGTTTAAGATTGAGATTTAAATTCTGAGATTAAACATATACTGAAGCTATTGGGGAAGAATTAGAGTTCCCCTGGAAATAGTTTAGTAAACAAAAAGTAATTGAGAACTGAGCCCTGTGGATTTCTAAGGATCAGGAAGAGAAAAAAAGTTAGTAACTGTTAGACTGATAAATGGCAAGCCCCTGTGTTCCTTTAAATGCATATCTCACTTGCTTATCTCTGTGTCTCTCGTTTTTTTCCATTTTTCAGAAACCATATTCTCTCTTGAAGATATATTCTCTCTGTCTCTCTCACATCCTTTTAAACTTTGCTAAATTAAAAAAATGTGTATCTTACAACAGCAGCTAATGTATGAATCATCTCTATGTAATTCACTCTCCATAAATGGTAATTATTAAATGTTCCCATTTTACAGCTACCAATGAATGAAAACAGAATGCCTCTTATCTCTTTACTCTATATGTTTTGTTTTGTTTTGTTTTGGGGTCACATCTTGCTGTGCTCAGGGGTTAATCCTGCCTCTACGCTCAGAAATCGCTCCTGGCAGGCTCCCAGAACCATATGGGATGTTGGGGATTGAACCTGGGTCAGTCCCTGGTCAGCCACGTGCAAGGCAAACGCCCTGCTGATATGATATTGCTCTGGCCCCTCTTTCTCTATACCTAAATTCTTTTTCCATGTTGGCTACAGATGTTTCCCAAATTTAGAGGGATAGAATTTTCTGGTCTTATGTAAATTATTCAATGAAATACCTGAGAGTAGATACCCTTGCCTATATCTAAATAGCAATTACAAACACAGTTTGAAAATAAACACTATTATCTGATAAAAAAAATAGAATGAGTGAATTTTATGATATAAGACAGAGTTCAGTAGTGGGCACTGAAAGACACTCACTATTATTTTTTTATTAAAATAATGTCCTTAATTTTTCTTCATTTTTTTTTGTTTTTATTTTTTATAACTTTATTTAAACACCGAGATTATAAACATGCCCGTAGTTGGGTTTCAGTCACTAAAGAAGACCCCCTATTCTTAAGCAGTTTTACAGAGCATTACCAGGCATAAAGTTTTCAGCTTGCACATCCTTTAGAAGCTGATTATAAAAAATATACTTTGAAGCAGACTTTCTGTTTGCAAACACAAACCACCAAAATAAAGAAACCTCCCCCCAATACAGTTTCAATGTCAAATGCCTAAAATGGTGAGACAAATGTGGGGAGGGGAGGACACAAACTCTTCAAAGTAAAGATATAATCTTCTGATAATGAATAACAGATGCTTTGAATACCACCACTTTCTCAAACATGCTTACTACCTTAATCTGAGATATAGCTATTTTGGGAGAGAAAGTAGGAATTATTGAAAGGTAAAATTGTGGTTCCTGTGTTGCAAAGATTTTCTGATGTTGGTAATGATGGAATTATTTCAATTATATAAATGTTATAAAAAAAATTAAGTGGCTAATAAGATATATCCTTGACTCATTGTTGTTATTGATGGTTAATTTTATAAATGTAAAGAAGAAATATAAACTTACTTGAGCTAAATATAGCAGTTCATGGATATCTAAAATGTTTAAAATATCAGGATAACTTTCAATGTAAGCCTACAAAGATAAAATAAATAATATTGAAGCCACAGCTAAAATAGTCAGTTATTATTTTCTTTTGAGGAGCACCTTTTAATTTATGGACTCACAAGAATCTAGGGTTACATTTCAATGAATCTGTTTATGAGTTATTTTTCTTAAAGGAAAAATTACTTGGAAGAAGCACACCTTTGTTTTTCTTCAGCAGCTTGTGAAGGAGAAGATACGGAAATCAACATAGTTTCCATAATTCACATAATGACATTAATTGTCAGCTATTATTTCTAAACTATTAACTTTTATGAAAGCTTTTTAGACAATATTGTTAGTGGTTAATGACATCGGCTTCAAAATTGTCACTGGATAAAAGACACAATTCTCATGGCAGTTTCTTAACAACTGAATATCTCCTGCTATAATTTTGAGGAAAAAATTGGGACAATAGTTTGGCATCATCCAATTTCCTATCTCTAGAGCATTATTTTTTGTTCAATACTAAACATGCTGAGAATTGATACATTGTTAAAAGCATCAGTAATATGATTAATGTGAAGATTTTCAAACCTCATCTTAAAATGGTCATTGCAGGGAAATTTCAGAGACTTACTCAGTTTCCTGTATCCAATAGGTCCTCAAATACCAAATGCTAAAATGTTTTACTAGAGGTGGTGTTTTATTTCAATTGAGAGTAAATAGCTTCAAACATGGATATTAAAATGAAAAAGTCATAATACACATTTGTTGCATTAATTTGATGCTTTGCAGTTTCTTTTAGTTTCTGCTTATATAATGAATGCTTGCAAAGTGACCGAGTCATCTTAGAATTATTAATTCATAATAAAATTTATTTTATTTTCCAATATATTAAAATCAAATGTTTCCTAAGTTTTGTTAAGAGTTATTTATGTTTGAATTAACTAACAATTGATGCCAAGGATTTTTAAAGAGTAATTTAAGGATACTATTTTTTTTTTTTTTTTGGTTTTTGAGTCACACCCAGCTGTGGTCAGGGGTTATTCCTGGCTCCACGCTCAGAAATCGCTCCTGGCAGGCTCAGGGACCATATGGGATGCCGGGATTCGAACCACCATCCTTCTGCATGCAAGGCAAACGCCTTACCTCCATGCTATCTCTCCAGCCCCTTAAGGATACTTTTGAAGCTATTTGGACATTCTATGGCCATTAAAATAGTTGCTATGTCTGTAATCAAGGTGCTTAAATAAAGATACAATTAAAAATAAATAGAAGTAGTTGTTATGCTTTAGTATTTTAATTTATTTTAAAATATTAGCCCTAAAACTTCTTTTTTAAATGCTTCCATTGTTCCCTAGGTCAATAAAATATACTTGTTTGTGTAAAAGATCAATAGAAAAGTGATTTTTAGAAGAAAACCACTATTTCTCCTCCTTGGAATGAGATAAACTCTGTTCATTTTCATGAATGAAAAGAGGTGTTTTCATTTTCCATTAATAACTCCATTCAAATCACTTATCTTTTAATGTACCTATATTCTAGGTTTATATTAAATATTTACATTATTTTGGCCTCTCAAAGTTCAATATGGATTTTAGGTGTCTGTTCAACTTCGCATTGAGTATGAGCATATTCACTTAAGAGAAAGAATTTCTATCTTCATAGTGATTTAAAAACAAACAAACAAACCAATATTTCAGAAGTTATGTCTAGGTAACTCCATAGAGATGAAGATAGTAGCAAGTGGTTAAAGTGCAGCACATGGAACATTTCAAGACTTTACAAAGCAGCATTCAAAAAACAACCAGAATTAACCTTCATTGTAAAACTTGGTTTTACAAAACTTGGCTGAGTGAGTGATTCTGTTTAATCAGGCATATTTGTTCCTTTTATTAATACTTAATATTACCGTAAATATTTGAAGAAATGTGACCTAAACTGATACACCAGCTTCAAAATAATTTAAATATTTGTATTAATATCATCCTAGCCTGATCCTGAGAACATATCTCTAAAATGTAATTTCTAAATGGCATAAATCAGTATACAGCACAGTGGGTTAAAATCAATTTCTATAATCACATGGAAATTGAAGGGCCTGGTGCCATTCAGATTTCAAGATTCTAAGCATTTTGAGCAGCTCCATAATGTCATTTGCAAGGAAAGTATTTAGAATTCTTGTCTCTGACATTATTACAGAGACATTTGGAAAACACAGACTCACTAATTATCTACACCCTAAAGCAAGATTTGAGTTAATTTTTACCATTTATTTTCATGAAAGAATTTAGTCAGGTAATTATAAAAATTATTTCAAAGAACAAAATCTTTTTCCAGTAAACAACTCTAATGAGCAAATATTTAGCTGCTATACTTGCTCTCCAAATGTATGGTTCTTCTATGTCTTTCTTATATGTAGCATTTTCATTAAAGAGGACTAGAGATTATTATTTTTTCTTTTCTTTTTTTTCTCTTTTTTTGGTTTTTGGGTCACAACCAGCAGTGCTCAAGGGTTATTCCTGGCTCTGTGCTCAGAAATCATTCCTGGCAGGCTTGTGGGATCATTTGGGATGCTGGGAATTGAACCACATCTATCCTGGGTCGATCACATGCAAGGCAAATGCAGTACTGCTGTGCTATCTCCCCAGTTCCAGTTCTTTTTTTTTTTTTTCTAATAATATCTTTTTTTGAGCACCAGGATTACAAAACCACTTGTAGTTGGGTTTCAGTCATAAAAATAGAACACTCCTCTTCACCAGTGCAACATTCCCATCACCAATTCTCCTTTTCTCTCTCTTCCCCCACCCCCTGCCTTATTTTGAGACAGACATTCTCTATTTCTCTCACTCACTAACATTATCATGATAGTTGTTAATGTAGTTATTTTTCTAATTGCACTCACCATTCTGTTGGTAAGCTTCATATCATGGGCTGGTCCTACCAGTCCTCATCTCTATTGTTTCTGGGTATTATTACCATACTGTCTTTTATTTTTCTTAAATCCCACAGACGAGTGAGACTATTCTGTGTCTATCTCTCTGCTCTGACTTATTACACTATTAGTTCTTGACACCAAAACTCATGGAGAACTAATTATAGAAAGTTGAATGATTATCTTAAACTTTTGTGTGGCAAGTCGTAACCCAGCTTCAGCTTAGACTGAAAATGACTAGCTTATTTAGAAGCCATTTCCCTTCTTTTCCTGTAGTTTATGAAGCTTTCATAAAGTCATTGGGACTGAAGGCTAGCCAATACAATCTGGAAATAGAAATGATGAATGCTAATTTCATGCCTTCTTAAGCTCGTCCTCCACTTACCAACTTAATAAACCAAGTTCAATAACCATGTGCTTCTAATGATGGCAAAACTACAAAATAGAGCTAATCCAAAAATCTGAACTACAACAAAGACAAGCAAATTTCTAATCAGAAACATCTGTTTGGGGAATTATGTAAGAACTTAACTTTGATTATATTTACACTGTTACTTATGTGTAATGTGAAGGAAGGCAGCATTGTTTTAACGAATGTATGTTACCCCCATCATATGACAGAAAAGATAATTTTGTGTGAAAATGCATCAGCAAAATATCAAGACAGAATGTGCATTGTTAGCTATCATAATTTAGTTGAAAGATATTTTTTGTGTGTGTGTTTTGTTACTTAGTTTTAGGGACACACCTGGTGATGCTCAGGGTTTGTTCCTGTCTCTGAACTAAATCTTCATTCCTGGCATTGCTCTGGGAACTGTGTAGTGAGCAGGTGATGTTGGAACCTGATTTGGCCACTAGCAAGGTACAGTGACTTACCTTCTGTACTATCTCTCTTGTCTTTACATAATATAAGTTTTATCTTATATAAATTCAAAAGCACATGATGCTATAAAAATGTGACACTTTCATATCGTTTGAAGCTCAAAATGTAGTGGAGTCCTCTATTCTGTTGCTAATTAGGAATTAGGAATATTACTCTCCTAGCAGGGCTGGACTCATTGAGAGTCACCACTTGAAAGTCCCCTCACAAGGATGAAAGAAACATCCTGGGAAGCAATGATCTTTCAAATATATTCATTGTTGATGTTTTGCTTATATTTATTTGACATCTTCCCTTCTTTGTGAGAACTATTTAGTACTGGTGATTTCATGCCATGATACCATGTCTCAGTATTCTTTGACTACTTATATGTATAGCCACTATGTCAAAATTATAAATTATAATTTTTATGTGATAGTGAAAAAGAAACAGGTTTTGGGGGCCGGGGCGATAGTGCAGCGGTAGGGCATTTGACTTGCATGTGACTGACCCAGGATGAACCTGGTTTCCATTCCCAGTGTCCTATATGGTCTCCCAAGCCAGGAGTGATTTCTGAGCAGAGTCAGGAGTAACCCCTGAGCATCACCGTATATGCCCCCCCCATAAGAAACAAAAAAAAAAAGAAAAAAATTGTTTTTTGTATTTTTAAAGCATTCTTTGTCCTCTGATTTTGGGTAAAACTATCACACCCTTTAAAACAAAATAGTATTGTCATTTAAACAGTAGACACTATCAAGTAAATATTATTTCTAATCTATTAAACATTCTCTCAAAGATTGAATTTGATCTACTCAATTCATCAGGATGGCCTTCTCAGTGGGAGATGAAATTTTTTTCTTATATTTAACTTTAGTTGCAAATATTTTTAACTTATTTTAATTTAACTTATAAACTTGAAAAATTAGCAGACAGACCTGTTGATATTACCATTACAACAGTAATTTCTGATACCTAATCATATGATGAAATAGAATTTAAAACTTTAAAGTGGAATGTATATACTTAAAAAAACTAAATGATAATTTCTTTATTAATAGTTATAATAATATCCTAATTACTACATCATCAAAATAAGAAAGTAATAGCCAAATAATCTTTTATTAAAATCCTTGCTTTAAATCTTAATTTCATTAATGCCATTTGTTTTGCTTTAAGGAAAAAATTTTTTTCTCTGAATTATGATTCAGAGCAAGAATGTATTTCCTCAGGCAAACAATATGAGATACTGTTAAAATGCAATTTATTCCAGCATATAAAAACAACTAAAATGTTCAAAATCAAATCACAGAAATGATGTAAGCAATGAACTGAAACATATTTCAAATTCATTAAATTTTAAAGTATGTTCATTCTACTTCAATAAACAAGCTAACTCTCTCAAGAAAGTAATGCTGTTTATTAAAAGATAAATTTCATTATAAGAGGATAATATTTTGGAAAATATTAATTGTCGAACATAGGTTAGGAGTGAAAAATAATTCGTTTTATGTTTTCTCAATGTTTATGTCTATTTGAAAAGTTCCATAAAATTGTGTGACAATTTTAATGACAATTATTTGAATAATAGTCATATAGAAAGATAATGAGCTAATTATCTTCAAGTCTACAAAATCAATACTTTTTCTTGGTCATTTAATTTCCATGAGAAAATTTAATAAATAAGTAGAGTTAAAAAGTGTGGAAGGTAAATAGTTGCCAAAGACAGTTTTAGAAGTAATACACTGAGTATCATAAACACCAGTTTTGTGTGTAGGATAAGAACCAGAAAAAAAATCTCCAACTGACCCATTTAGTGTGTAAGCACCATTCATGATGGTAAAGTGCAGCAGATTCAACTGATCTACTGTGTCAATGTGAATTTAAATGGCCATTTATGCTTCAATCACTTTGTAATATTGAATAATGTAACCTGGATAAACCATGTGTGACCAGAAACTTGAATTTTGTGATAAACAGTATCGTGTTTCTTAATAATGTTACCATTTATATATTCATCTATAAAAGGTATTACTTAGCTTTGCATACTTCAAAACTTTCAGTAAACAGAACAATACTATATGTATACAGTACTGAATGTTTTATTTTCATTTTTGAAACATTCGATGTGTTAAATGGAAACTGATATGTAAGAATGTGTAACTCCAGGTTTTTCTTCACACCTAGACATGTTTATAATTTTCATTATTCACACCAACAGAAGGATACTCTTTCCATTAATTCCACGCATTTTTCTTTTTAGCTTTAGGAACTGCCAATGTTTATTAGATTTTTAGTATAAAGAAGTTTAGTTTTCACAGTGAAGGAGTTCATTTCCTTGAGTTTCTTGATAAGTAGTTTTGCTTTACTGTTTCATATTCAGTGTGAGAGTAACTGTCTTTCAGCTCATTTTATTTCACATAACATAACCAATTCAACATTTAACTTTTCTGATCCAAAAGGCTGTTCAATGATTTTTTGTTTCAGTTTATGTGAATAATTTTATTGAAAAACTAATTGTGAAAATGCCTTTCAAATCAGTTTTCATATATTGTGGGTAAATGTCTTGGAGTGCAGTTATTGAATTTCACTGGAATCGACTCTTCATAATATTTTTCACAGAAATTGTCAAAATTACACTTCTATTACCTATGAATAAAAAATTCGTTTCCTCCACATTTTCTCCAACTTGTTTCTATTTTTTAATATCTTTATTTAAGCACCATGATTACAAACATGTTTGTAGGTGGTTTTCAGTCATAAAAGAGAGCACCCCCCTCACCAATGCAATATTCCCACCACCAACACTTCCCATCTCACTCCTTCCCCATCCCCATCCTGACATCAAGACAGGCAATCTATTTCTCTCAGTACCATTGACATGGTAGTTGTTATTGTAAGTTATTTCTCTAACTGCACTCATCACTCTTTGTGGTAAGATTCATATAGAGTGCTGGTCCTTTCAGTCCTCATCTCTATTTTCTCTGGGTAGTATTACAATAATGTCATTTATTTTTCTTAAATCCCACAGATGAGTGAGACTATTCTGTATCTATATCCTTCCCTCTGACTTATTTAACTCAGCATAATAGTTTCCAAGTCCATCCATAAATAGAAACATTTTATAACTTCGTTTTCCTCAGTGCTGCATAGTATTTCATTGTATAAATGTACCACCATTTCTTCATCTGTCGTTGAGCATCTGGGATGTTTCCAGACTCTGGCTATTGTAGATAAAGCTGCAAGGAATACAAACAAGGAAAGGACATTTTTGTATGGGTTTTTGTGTTCCTAGTGTATATACTAGGTGATAGATAGATATACTAGGTGATATACTAGAAGTGATATTGATGGATCCTATGGGAGCTCAATTTAATATTTTTTGAGGAATATCCATATTGTTTTCCAGAAAGGCTAGACTAGACAGCATGCCAATCAACAGTGAATGAGAATTCCTTTCACTATACTATTGTTTCAGCTCCCTACACAATACAGTTCTAATTACTATTGCTTGGTAACAGTTTTATGTCAGAGAGCATATTGCCTCCATTATACTTAATTTTTCCCAGAATTTCCTGCTATATGCATGTGCTTGCACAACTTTTGTAATTGTTCCATTTTCTTTAGAAAAAATCTTGATATTTTGAGATGTATTACATTGAATATATAAAGTGCACTAAGCAAATTGACATTTTAATATTTTTTTCTTTTTCAGAACATGAGCTATCATTTTACTTCTTTGTGTCTCCTATGTCTAGTATAAAATTATCATTGTAATGTTTATTAAAATATTATAAATATGTCTTTTGTAAAATTTGCTCCAGGTAGTTTATATTTGTTAAATGAAATTGTAATTAAAGTTTTTACTTTTATTTCCCTTTACTTATCTATATACTATTACAATTCATGTATTCTGATTATAATTCTGGCATTTTAAACAACTCTAATTATTTCTTGTATTTTTCATCAATCTTTTTAAATTTGATGCTTGGCATTTGTTGTTTCAAGCTTATTGTATCAACTGGGACCTTGGTTGTCCATTTGTTTTGAACCAACACATTAGTTTTCTTCTTGGCATTGTAAGACTTAAAGTATAGTAGCTTAAAAATTAGAAATTTATAATTTTACAGTTATCTATTTCACAGTTTCTCCAGGCTAAAATTAAGGAGTTGGCAGAGCAAAGTTTCTTTTTGGTGACTCTGGGTTAGATTCTCTCTGTCTTTTAGTTTCTGCAGACTTCCTCCATTGTTCAGCTCCTGACACATTTCTAGAGCCAGCTGAACATTATTTTTAAATCTCCTTCTCACTTGAATAATTCTTTCCCATGTGTTATAACGTTAGACCTGACTCAATAATCTAGAATAATCACTCTATTTGAAATAAAGTTCATGACCAACCTTAATTCCCATTGCCACTTTAATATCTCTTTACCATGTAAGCTAAGTATTTATACTCCCCAGTAAAGAATAATGCTTTCAACATTAAAAATAGATATTTTCTTATTAAAGTATATTCTAATATATTTTAGTTCCTTGATGGGTATGAGTGTGAATGTAGTGGACTCCTCAATGTTTGCCTAATCTGTATTGTAAATAATCCCTGCCTATATTGTATATCTCTCCTTATTTAACCCTCTTTACCCTCAGTTCTAAACTCCTTAGGAACTGAGACTATTCCCCTTGCCACTTCGCTCCCAAAGCCAAAGGATACCCTCTCACTCCCCCAGCTCAAAACCAGGCAGCCACCGCTCCTGTTGACTCAAATTATGTGACTCTTTTTCTCCAACCTCCCCTCAATTGTGAAAGACTTATAATTCACATTGGTCTTAATAAAAATTTAAAAAAAATTTAGTCCCTTTACCCTTACCATTTAGAATTTTACAGTGAATATATAATGACAATATTTGCTGAAATTTTTACAGATAAAAGTTCTATACAGTATATGTGCTCTTAAATTAAAATTTTTTAAAGACAGTCTAATACTTTGCTATAATACTGTTAAAATTAGGTATATTTATTAATAATTCTAAGAATAGAATTAATAATAAATTTGATATTGAATAGTTATGAGATAGTTTTACTGACTAGGTTCCTATGACTGGAGATCATCTCCCAATGTATTATGAATGTGTCTGTTCCCCAAGTCACAAGTCACAAATTTACTATACTACATAATTCTGTGAAAACGGTAAAATTATGTACTCTTCCAAAATGTTGAATTACGCATTTGACAAGATTCAGAATACATATGTTAAAAATTCTTAATATAATAGAATAGATGGAATACATCTATGATATATATCAATATATACCAATGATATATCACAATAAAGCCCTTTACTAAAAATTCACAATTAAAGTTAGTAGCAATTAAAAGCCAAGAATTTAAAAAGTTATTTATTTTAGGTAATAGGATATAATAATGGTCAAATTTACGGTATTGATACAAAAAGTTATACCACATCCCCACCACAGCTATGATTGACCATAAGTTATCTTCCTCTTCCCTGTTTTTCCTCCGGTCTTAACTTCCTGACCCCCACTGCTCCCCCATTATTTAATAGACAGTTACAGTTCTTTTATTTTTCTTTTTTTGTATTAATATCTTTATTTAATACCTTCATTACAAATGTGATTGTAGTTGGGTTCCAGTTACTTAAAGAACACCCCTCTTTACTGGTTCAACGTTCCCACCACCAATAACCCAAATCTCCCTCCTCCCCACCCCCCCCCCATCTGCACTCTAGACAAGCTTTCCACTTCCCTCATTCATTCACATTGTTATGATAGTACTCCGTATAGTTATTTCTCTAACTGCACTCACGACACTTGCAGTGAGCTTCTTGTCATGAGCTGGACCTTCCAGCCCTCTTCTCTTTGTCTCTGAGGATTATTCAAAAAATGTCTTTTATTTTTCTTAAAACCCATAGATGAGTGAGACTAATCTGTGTCTCTCTCTCCCTCTGACTTATTTACTGAGCATAATAGATTCCATGTATATTCATATATAGGAAAATTTTATGACTTCATTTCTCTGGACGGCTGCATGATATTCCATTTTGTATATTTACCACAGTTTCTTTAGCCATTCATCTGTTGAAGGGCATCAAGGTTGTTTCCAGAGTCCGGCTATTGTAAATAGTGTGGCAACGAGTATAGGTATGAGGAAAGGATTTTTTGTATTGTATTTTTGTGTTCCTAGGGTATATCTCTAGGAGTGGTGTAGCGGGATCATATGGGAGCTCAAATTTCAGGTTTTGGAGGAATCTCCATATCGCTTTCCATAAAAGTTGGACTAGACGACATTCCCACCCGCAGTGAATAAGAGTTCCTTTCTCTCCACATCACCGCCAGAAGTGCTTGTTCTCATTTTTTGTGATGTGTGCCAATCTCTGTGGCATGAGATGGTACCTCATAGTTGTTTTGATTTGCATCTCCATGATGATTAGTGATGTGGAGCATTTTATATGTGCCTTTTGGCCATTTGTATTTCTTCTTTGTCAAAGTGTCTGTCCATTTCTTCTCCCCATTTTTTGATGGGATTAGATGTTTTTTTCTTGCAAAGTTCTGTCAGTGCCTTGTATATTTTGTATATTAATCTCTTATCTGATGGGTATTGGGTGACTAGTTTCTCCCACTCAGTGGGTGGCTCTTGTATCCTGGGCACTGTTTCCTTTGAAGTGCAGAAGCTTCTCATGTTAATATAGTTCCATATTGTTTATCTCTGCTTCCACTTGTTTGGAGAGTGCTGTTTTCTCCTTAAAGATGCCGTTATTCTCGATGTCCTGGAGTGTTTTACTTACATGTTTTTCTATAGACCTATGGTTTCAGGTCTGATATCAAGGTCTTTAATCCTTTTGCATTTTACCTTTGTACATGGTGTCTGGGGGTCTGAGATTGCTTTTTTGCAAGTGGCTAGCCAGTTGTGCCAACACCACTTGTTAAAGAAGCTTTCCTTGCTCCATTTAAGATTTCTTGCTCCTTTATCACAAATTAGATGATTGTATGTCTGGAGAACATTCTCTGAGTACTCAAGCCTATTCCACTGATCTGAGGGTGGAATAAATAAATTGGAATTTATTCCAATACTATGCTATTTTGATAACTTGATAATTTGATAATTTGATAACTATTGCCTTGTAATACATTTTGAAGTTGGGGATAGTAATACCTCCCATATTCTTTTCTCTAGGAGTTCTTTAGCTATTCGAGTGTGTTTAATTGAATTTCAGAAGTGTTTGATCCACTTCTTTGAAAAATTTCATGGGTACTTTTAGAGGGATCGCATTAAATCTGTACAATGCTTTGGGAACTATTGCCCTTTTAATGATGTTAATCCTGCCAATCCATGAGCAGGTTATGTGTTTCCATTTCAGTGTGTCCTCTCTTAATTCTTGGAGCAAGGTTTTATAGTTTTCTTTTATAGGTCCTTCACATCTTTAGTCAAGTTGACTCCAAGATATTTGCATTTGTGTTGCACTAATGTGAATGTGGTTGTTTTCTTAATGTCCATTTCTTTCCTATCATTATTGGTATACAGTTCTAAAGCATTCTTTTATCTCACTAGCACTCCCCATCACCCATGTGCTTGAGAATTCTACCTGTTATATGTTTACATTCAATCAATCTATTCTTTCCTCTTATTTCTCAGTCTAAACTTGGCACTCATGTCTAAATTTCATATACAAGACTTACATTTGATTGATATTTCCAGATCCTTGATTTGTTTCTTTAGATACTATAGTTGATTATTATCATATAATTGTTCTTTTGATTCTGACTTATTTTGCTCAATATAATGTCTTCTGGTTCTATTTAAATTTTCACAAACTGCATGACTTTATTTTTATAGTGACTGCATAGTACTCCATTGTGTATATATACAACATCCTTATATATTCATCTGTTTTTGGACATTTGTGTTAGTTCCAAACCCTGGTTATTGCACAAGGCTACAATGATCATAATTTGCACCTATCTTTTTTGGGGGCCCATACCCGATGATGCTCAGAAGTTACTTCTGGCTACATGCTCAGAGATCACTCCTGCTTGAGGGAGCATATGGGACTCTGGGGATCAAACTGTGTTCTGTCCTAGGTCCTAGGTTAGCATGTGCAAGGCAGATGCCCTACTGCTTGTGTCACTGTTTAGGCCCCATGCACCTATCTTTTTAAATTAATGTTTTGAGGTAGAAAATATGGCTTCTTGACTTTTACTTCTGTGTCTTTCTTTTCTGATCTCTCAGGAGCTCACAATATTTCATAAAATAGTTAACATTGAAAAATTTTGCTAAAGAATAAGTTATTATAAGACCATTAGATTAGATTGAATATTACTATGAACATTTATTATTGGTATTAATTTTGGGCAAACCATTAAATCACATTGAATTGAGGATTAAATAGAACATTAACAAAATTAAAATAATCTAAGTAAGAAGTTTAACAGTGAAGTAAAAGTGATGTAATAGTGAAGGAGAGGATAAGGAATTGATAAATATTTTAATTTTAATGACCAAAACTTAGATCATACAAAACTCAATGCAAAAGTCCAATTGAGAAGGTTGATATACAGGACAAAATTAAAATAATGAGCAACAGTAGGTCATTCAGAAAGTCATTTAGGAAGGTATTGAAACCAAAGCAGATTTGGTAGAATATATAGTTAGCTTAAATGGAGATAAATATTTTGTCTTCTCAGAAATATACCATAAGCCAAATGGCTGATATTGTAAGTGAATATCTGCTATCAAGGAAATGAAGTAAATCCACCAGTTTGTTAGAGATCTCTTTGTAAAGTTACTACTCCATCTTTATTGAAAATGAATTGCTCTGAGATTGAGAGATGAGAACAGAAAAACTTCTGACATAATCATTGTGGTATTAGAGTGAACAAGTTAACTTAGAAAAAGTTGATGATATTATTCAGTAGTGCTGGAGGCACTATTTCAGTTCATGATTTCAGGTTTACAAAGGAGCCAATCTGGCCTTTTGTGTGACTTTTCCTGTCAGCACTTACCTTCTGAGAGAGAGCCATTAAGAAAGCAGACAGTTTTAGTTTAGATATACTTTTAGTTTGGGAATTTCTTTAGAAGGACATAATAAACAACGCATGAATGCAATAAAATTTATATCATTGTCAAAAGAATTATTGAAACAATGTGGTTGTTTATTTTAAATAACTTCAGAAGGGAAATGAATAGGGAGGTATACTGGGAGGTAACACAGGGAAGGGAGCATTAGACAGGAGATAAAGTTCAAGTGTTATTGCAATTTAAGTAATTAAAAATTAAAATGATAAAAATAAGTTAATGTTTGAAGAATAGAAATTATTAATTTCCATATTGAAAGGTTCAAAGTAAATCCTGCTCATTGAAGAGGAGAAACCTGAGAATAGAAAGAATTGGGCCAGTTTATTTTAGGAAATCTGAACCACACAAAGATTAAGTCTTGGGGAAAGCAGCTAAGGGGCTGAAGCGGTGGCACGGAGCGGTAAGGCATCTGCCTTGCCGGCACTAACCTAGGACGGACCTCGGTTTGATCCCAGGAGTCCCATATACTCCCCCAAGCCAGGAGCAATTTCTGAGTGCATAGCCAGGAGTAATCCCTGAGCGTACCAGGTTTGTCCTAAAACTCAAAATAAAAATAATAATAATAATAAGAAAATAAGAAAATAAGAAGCAGCGAAGACTGATTGCCTAATATGCAATAAATTCCAGTTTTAGAAAATGATAACAATTAAATGGGAATTTGGAGATAACTGAATAGTTTTTAAATATTAAAGTGCTCTTCACACACACACACACACACACACACACACACACACACACACACACACACACACACACACACACACACACACACACACACACACACCGCCATCCTTTCCTCTCCTTCCCTTCACTTCTCTTTCCATCTTAAAATCTTCACTTGCTGCTGTATCCTGTTACAGACCTTTTGGGCCAATTGTAACAAAAAATCCCTGAATTTAACACTCAAATCCTCAATCTTGAAATGCAGAGTTTCAAGCTCTATATCTCAGTTGGAGTCCTAGGTTCTGTCCTGGGCATCAAGGATAGCTAGCTCCCAGAGGAGTCGAGAGGAGCACCTGAGGGGCCAGAACAATAGCACAGCGGTAGGGCGTTTTGCCTTGCAGAAGGTTGCCAGGACAAACTTGGGTTCAATCCCCGGAATCTGTATGATCCCCGAGCTAGGAGAGATTTCTGAGTGGTCCTCAAACTATGGCCCGCGGGCCACATATTGTATTTGTATCTGTTTTGTTTCTTCATTGCAAAATAAGATATATGCAATGTGCATAAGAATTTGTTTATAAGTTTTGTTTTTACTATAGTCAGACCCTCCAATGGTCTGAGGGACAGTGAACTGGCCCCCTGATTAAAAAGTTTGAGGACCGCGGAACGGGTGTGCCTCCTCCCCAGCCCCAAACAAAACAAAACAAAACAAGAGGAGTACCTGAGCAACTCTGGGTATGCCACCAAAAGGGGGGGGGGGCTAAGCTAAACAAAACAGATGCTAGCAATAGGGTGACAACAGAAATATTCCTGCTGAGTCTTTGAGTAAAGCATGAGAACAAAGGTATAGCACACATGAGAGGCATATATACTGAATGCCATCTTCTTTTTTCACCCCCTATTCTTTCCCTAAACCCCTTTTTTCTGTATAACGATTATGTAATTAGCAATAAATAACAAGAAGCTATTAATTCTACTATTAGGGTGGGCAATGGGTTGGAACTTGGGGACACTGGTGGAGGGAAGTTGACACTAAAGGTGGGATTAGAGCTGTAACATTGTATGTCTAAAACTCATCTGTGAATAACTGTAAATCATGGTGTTTTAATAAAATAAAATAAAAATATTTCAAACATATTTGTAAGAATAACAACCTTAGAGAACATACATCTTTTTAATATAACCTTTATCTGTCTATAGTTAAACCAAGGTATTTCTTATTTATTATAGGACAAACCATCACCTTAGAATAATGAGGTTATTTAAGTTACTTCTGAGAAAAATATATGTTGTCACTACTTTAGGAGATGGAAGTAAAATAAGGCAAAAATTACCCTAATATGTAGAACTTATAAAATGTCTTTAAATGATGCTTTTTCAGTATAACTAGACATTGAAAGAATAGTTGCAATACATAGTTCAAAATGTTATAATAATGACAGATTAAACATAAAGGCCTGTAATTATGATGAACAAAAACCAATTCAGTTATACAATAATAGAAAGAGTTTCTGTGAGAAACATTGACAGTGGATAACCTTGTTTTCTGAGTGGAAAGTTTCTAATTTCAACAAAAGTTGAGCTGAAAATTTCTTGATTACTTTCCAAAATTACTTAAATAAGAATGGGAAACAGTTTCAGCAGCATTGGAAATAGCACCAAAGAATCTGATAAGAGAGTAAAATTGAAAGAATATAATATATTCCATAAAAAACAAATTTAAGAGGTAATAAAAGTAAAATTAAATATATCTGCCATTATAACCTATACAATTAGAATATACTCAATAATTCAAAGATTTAGACTGGAACAATATTTTAGTCTTTGGGTTTTTTTTGTTGTTCTTTTAGAGCTAGCTGAAGGTACTCAGGGGCTACACCAAATTTGCACTCATGAATTACTCTCGGCAGTTCTGGGAGACCTTTTGGGATGTTGGATGTTGAACTGAGCTCAGCCAAGGCCAATGCAAATGCTACCCACTATTCTAGCACTCCAGCCTCAAGTCTGTATTCTTTAACAGATCCAACAAAGAAATGTGTTTTAAAATCTAAAGGAAAAGAAAATCTATAGCAGTATTCAAGTAAAATCTGCCAGAATGTATTCATGCCAAAAATTTAAATATTGAAGCTTAAAGTAAATTTAATACCTACAATTTTTTAATCTTAATAATTATAGTAATAGAAAAAGTATTAAAATTATAGTGAAGTAAAATAAAAAGAAAAACAAAAATTATTAGAGAATTATTATTAGAGAAACTGAACTTTAGAAAAAATAATATATAGCATTAGGATTAAGAAGGAAGAAACAATTTTAAAACCGAATAGATTTTAAAAATTAAGCCCAGTATTTTAAACAACAAACCAAAATATTAAAATAATATATTATTAGATATAGTACACATTAAAATTAGCTAACATAAAAGACCAATAAATACAAAGCATTGACATATACAGAAAAAACAAGTTCTTCATCAACAACACAAAAGAAAAGACAGCCATATACTCAAATTACAAAGCATTGATATATACATAAAAAACAAACTCTTCATCAAAAACTACAATAAAAAGAAAAAATAGTTATATACTCACATTTAACAAAATCTAATTTCTTTTTTCATCACAAATTTTCTCAGCAGGGGCTGCATAGATAGGGCAGAGATGAGGTGTTTTGACTTCACACAGCTGGTCCTTGTTCTATCCAGCGCAGCATATGGTTCCCTGAGTATCTCCAGGAGTGATTTTTAAGCACAGAGACATGAGTAATACCTGAGAAAGACAGGAATGACTCCAAATATCTCTCACCCAAATAAAATTTTCAACAAACTAGGAAAAAATATTTCTTCAACTTGTAAAAGTAACTCAGAAAATTTGTAGCTAGCTGAACACATAACTGAATGTATATTTAAATATTGTATAGTTGAATAGTCACTTGAATTATTTAGGAACAAGGAAAGGTCTTCAATTTTCACATATCTATTCAACTTTATACCAAAGATTCTAGCCAATTTAATAAGGTACATGAAAGTATACATATTGAAAAGAAATAAGTAAACAATGTTTATTCATATCTTGTATGTTTATTCATATGATGAATGCATATATAAAAAAACGTTTACTAATAGGCTATTGTTCATGTAGACAGATATTTTTGTTAGAAAACACAAATAGGAGTCAGAGCGATAGTATAGTAGGTAGGGCATTTGCCTTGCATGAGGCCAACCCAGATTCGATCTCCAGTATCCCATTTGGTCTCCCGAGCCTGCCCGGAGTGATTTCTGAGCACAGAACCAGGAGTAACCCCTGAGCACCGCCAGGTGAGACCCTCCAATAAACCAAACAAACAGCATGAGAATGTTTTGAAAAATAAAAAAGAAATCGCAAAATAAAATTAATAGAAATGACAAGATTGTGTTATTCAAGAACAATGTATACAAAATCAATTACATTTCTTTAGAAAATATAGGAAATATAACAAATTAAAATGAAATATCAGCATCATTTTCAATAGCCCCCAAAGTATTAAACACTTGGGGACAATTTTTATAAATGATATGCACGGTGTGTACAAAAAATTTATGAAATATTAATGAGATTAAATATGTAAATAAGTAAAGCTCTATCCTCTGGTTTAAAACACTCAAAATTGGTAATTTGTCAATCTTCCTAAATCGATACAAATTACATAAACATTCCAGCAGAATGTTTTCATAGAAATTGGAAAAATATATTTAAAATATATGAAAATTCAACCACCAAGGATAGTCAAAACATCTTTGAAATACAAAAATAAATAAAAAGTACTACAGTTATCTGATTTTAAGACTTATTTTTAAGCTGAGGCAATCAAGGCATAGTAAAAATAAATAGAACATTGAAACAGAATAGAACATTTTGAAATAAAAAAAGAACATTTTGAAATAAAACCTCATAGTTGTAAAAACTGTTTTTTATTCAAATATACAATTGAGTCATTGGAGAAAGAATGTTCTTTTTAATGAGTCATGCTACAACAGTTTAACATATACCGTTTAATATGTAATTATTGGCTTTGATTCAAAACTCACATCATAAAAAAATTATTCAAAGTTGGTTATATACCAAACATACTATCAAAAAATGGAGCTGTTTAAGAAGAAAACAGGAGAAAATCTTTTTTTAATATATTGGATTATACTAGTTTCTTAATCCGAACCCTGTAATGTTTGGGATCATATAAATTCTTTGCTATCTTATTATGAAGGGTTATCCTGTGTGCTACAGAAATTTTAGAAACATCTCTGACCACCGTCCTTTAAGATCAACAAAGGGGATGGGGTGGGACAGAGAGATAGCAAGGTAGGTAGGGCATTTGCCTTGTAGCAGCAGATCTGGGTTCCATCCCTGGCATCCCATATGATCCCTGGAGCCTTCCAGTAGTGATTTCTGAACACAAAGCTAGTAGTAACCCTTGAGCACCACTAGGTGTGGCCCAAACCAACCCCACTCTCCCCTAAAGATCAACTAGGGCAGTGGTCAGCAAGCCGCGGCTTGAGAGCCACATGTGGCTCTTTACACTTTTTAATGCGGCTCTTCTGTGTGCCTGTGCCAGGCGGCTGCTCCAGGAGTCAGGACTCTGCTCATAGCCTCCATCAGTACACTCCCTGTGTGTCTCTCAAAATAAATTTCAATCGTGGTTTTGTCGAGATTTGGCTCAGTTGAAAAAATAAGGTTGCCCACCACTGATTACTAGGGCATTTCCAGTTATGTTAGCCAAAATGTATTTACACTTTTATAAATATGTCTGAGGAGCAAACTATCTAAGGTAGAAAATTACCAGGTTAAGAGACTGGAGAACTGGAAGATTTCTTGTTTTGCAAGTGTGGCATTAAGGTGCTAAATGGTACTCTAATCTGGGAGAAATCACTGAGCACTGAGCTTGGAATATTCCTGAGCCCACTGTGACCTAAATACTACAATCACTACTGCCACCATTCACAACAAAAGAAAACAGACTAATAAAAATGTATTACATGTAAACCCAACATATAATCCATAAGCAAATAAATTGAATTATGAGAAAGATGAAGTAAAAGGTCTGATATTTAAAATACACTGTAGAGAGATTAAAAGGATCAGTCACAAGAGTGAGGAAATATTATAAATAATATATTTGAGAAAAGACATATCCAAAATATATTTTAAATTCAGAATAGCAATAATAAGTAATTGAAAAATAATTGGAGAATACTTTTCACTAAAGTAGTTATACGGTCGGGGCTGGAGAGATAGTACAGTCATTAGGGTATTTTCTTTGCATGACCAATCAGAGTTCAATCCCTACCAGCCTGTAGTTTATATTGTTTCAAGTACTGCCAGGATTGATCCCTGCATGCATTTATTTGTGACCACCCCCCAAAACAATATATATATATATATATATATATATATAAATAAAAAGTACAAGTGTTAAAGGACTTTCCTTTGAAAGTAGCAAACATGATGGTTCAATATCCTTGCACCATATATGGTCCCCTGAACATCAATCACTATGAGTGATCTCTGACCACTTAAGCTGTGCCCCTGCCAAAGATATACAATAGATTGCAAAAGAAGGTTGAAGAGTGCCTAGTAGTATAACTTATATAGAAATGTCATTTAAAGTGTAGTACACCATAGCACTATTATTAAAATAGCTAATTAAAAAAGTGGCCATAGCAAGTGTTTCTGAGGGCAAGGAACATGTCATGTTATGTGATATGACATGTCATGTGAGTGACATGATTACAAAAATGTGAAAGTTTTACTGGTTTCCATGTAGAAAATTGTTGCCTTTCTATGCATAAGACATTCTATCACTGTCCTTCCTTACATCACTCTGGTTCACCTTTTCCTTCTCCTTTTACTATCATACATTGCTGGCAAGATTTGAAAGTGACACTAACTATATTAACAAGAGCAGTTAGAAAATGATTTATATTATTCTTGTATCTATTACATGATCTAGACTTATACTTTTTGGTATTCATCCAGAAGAAAAAAAGTGTGGGCAGCTTTGATTATAATAACCAAAAGATGAAATAATTCAAAAGTCCATCAAAAGATAAATGGGTCAAAATTCTGAACTACAGAAAACTATTTTGTTAAAAAGTGCGGGAAGGGGGTGAACAGTTGAAGTATTCCCAAAACATGTATAAATTTCAAAATAAATATTCTAGAAAAATAGGCTAGATAAAGTAAAGCACATAACTTTGGTATTCCATTTATAAAATTTTTTGAGAAAATATGAACTCATTTTGTAGTGTCAAAAATCTAAGAATGGCTGTATGGTTAGAAGTAGGGTGAGGTCAGTGTAGGGCAGTGCTTCGCCCCAGGGGTGGCGCGAGGCTCCCTAAAGGGGGCGCGTTTGACCTTGGCAAACACTGTCATAACAAGCTAAGCCCGATGTTTATGTCTCTGTATGTCTCTGGAGCTGAGAGTTGCTGTGTCCTGCTTCAAACCCCGCTTCGAAAAGCTATGCATTGCAAAACGTGCTTATTGTAGCCATTAATCCAGACATCACCTCTGATTAAGAAATCAGCTCAAATTATTTTATATATTTTTGTTTTGCAGGTTAAAAGTTTTTTTTTATAAAGATAATATTTACAGTCGCGCGGGGGGGGGGCGGGAAAAATATTTTCTTCTTCCTAGGGGGGCATGACAGAAAATAATTGAGAAGCACTGGTGTAGGGTGAGGTCAGTGTGAGGGCAGGAGAGATAGCATGAAGGTAGGGTGTTTGCCTTGTATGCAGAAGGACGGTGGTTTGAAATCCTGGCATCCCATATGGTCCCCTGAGCCTGCCAGGGGCGATTTCTGAGCCAGGAGCAACAGTGCTGCGGGTGTGACCTAAAAAATAAACGAACAAAAAAAATTGTGAGTCGATGGTATCTTCACTGTACTTTTGATGATGTTGGATTAATGACAGCATACATGCACACATATTTATAATATGCTAAATTCTAAATAAATGTAATTTACTGAATATAAAAATATAAAATAAAATAGGTTCTACTTTTAATAGAATCATAAAATACAAATAATATAGGCATGAATTTAGTGGAGACATAAGAAAATCATGAATAAACCAAGACTTTATGAACAATATAAAAATTTTAAATAAATGGACTTATTCTTCATTTTATTAATAAATAAAATTATTATAACATTTTTCATTTGTTTAAATCAATGAGTAATACATAATAATACCAATACCAATAAAATTAACTTTATTTTTGTAGTAAAATTATGCAAAAATTATTCCACTGCTCACATAGGAAATAGATGAAAATAATAAGAAATTAAAGATACATCTGTAAAAGTGATCTTTCAAGATTATATTTTACAGCATATTATTTTAGAACTGTAGTAATTAAAATGTTGTTCACTTGATGCAGAATTAATAGGTATATCAATGTATACAAGCATTCAGAAATAAAATAGGTGAAGAGTGAAAAAGCATATGTTAAAGAAATTAAAATTTGTATGGAAAAATAAATTTTGGGAGTGAGAATTAGTTATTTGGTAAAAGTCAAAGTAGAATATCATTACATTTTTACACAAGTTTATTTCAGATTGAACAAAGATAAAATGTGAAATATTTTTGAACAAAGATAAAATGTGAAATATTTTTGAATAAAGATAAAATGAAAAATAAAATTACTGAGGGACCAGAAAATATAAAGCAATACTTTTTATCATCTTAAAGCCATAAATATCTTGATATAAAAGACAAAAAGATAAATAGTTAAAATGTGAAATAAATATAAATTAGAGATGTTTACACTATGATAACCATAAACAAAACTGATGACAACTCAAATATGATTGGGAGAGTTGATATTTGTAGGCACAGTACTGTTAAAACTAAAGATAAAATAGATGATTCTTGACAACATAAACAGATAAAAGATGTAAATAAGCAATTAATTATACATACAAGGTTAACAAAATATGTTATATGAAAATATGTCAATGAAAATATGAAACATAAATACAGTATATATTAGTTTTGACTGAGAGACAAATGGTTTACATATGAATGTGTAAATGTAAACTATGAATACATAGTTCAACCTTATTACTAAGCTAATTAATACAAGAAAAGACAATAATGAGATCTAACCACCTTTCTGATAGCAAATTAAAAACACTAATCAAAGTCAGACTGGCAAAAGAGTGGAAATTGACTTTGTCATGTATTGTTGAAGGCGTATATAAACTGACACTTTTTTCCAGAATACAAATTAGAAATATACAACCATAAGAATTTAAGAACAGTGATGTCACTGTTGCTATATTTCTTTTTAAAAAATACATTGCAATAAAATACTTTTTATAATTACTTTATGTAAGCACTGTGATTACAAAATTGTTCATAACTGAGTTTCGGTCATAGAATGTATATATTATCCTACACCAGTGCACATTTCCCACTACCAATGTCTGTAGTTACCCTCCCACACACTAAACACCCTTGTCTATTTCCTCTCTTCTGTCTCTCTTTCTCTTCCTCTCTCTTTTTCTTCCTATCTCTTCTTTCTCTCTCTCTTCCTCATCTCTCTCCTCATACTTTTTTTTTTAAACAGACAAGAATAGTGTAATGAAATGCTAACTTAGTCAACCAGTTTCAACAGTTAGCAACACTTGGTTAAGTGTTTTCATCTATCTCTCTCATTTTATTTGAAGGACTTCATATTTTTATTTGAGTTTTTAAAGCTATAAATAATAATAATAATTAATAATAATAATAATAAATAATAATAATAATAATAATACAGTGAGTAGGGTGTTTGACTTGCAAAGAGTTGATCTGGTCTAGATCCCAGAATCCCAGATGATTCTACCAGGATCAATTCCTGAGCTCAGAGCCAGGAGCAAACCCTGAGCATCACTGGATGTTGTACCAAAACAAAGAAAAATATTAAAATTATAAATATATTATATATTATAATTGTATTATATAAATTATATTATTAAATTAAATTATATATTATATAATATATTATTTAGTATATAGTATATTGTAATAGAATATTAAACATTATACTATTATAAATATCATAAATAACAATATAGTATATTAAGGAAAAACTATAACAATCTAAAACAATTCATACAGTCAACATATCAATGAATTTATTATATGTATTCAACACTTTGTGATAAAAAACAGCTAATAAAAGCATTAATATATTTTATAATCAGTGTTATCTTTAAACTTTCACTATTTTCTAAAATATATCTATTTAGAATTAATTTGCTTGAACTTGTAGTTCCATATATTACATTTGACTCATTATTCATTATGCCTTTTGGTTCCTTATCCCTTTAATATTCCACATCTTTAAAAATCTATAATGTTCCTTCTTTTTATCATGCCATATTAAGTAAGGAAATCAGATCACTTAAACCATCAAATTTCCACAAAATGAAATTGAATGTTTTGCCATATGCCATTCTATTTTTCTTTTATTTCCTTATATAAATTGGTAGAGATACTGGCATGATTTAAGATGTTCCACTAAAATATTGCATAGGGAGAGCTGTGCATCACTCTTACAAAGTGTCTGACTATTCTGTTCTAGCAATATTAAGATCAAGAAGAGTTCAGACAGTGTCAGCATGATATATCTTTACAAAGTCTACATTAATTTCTTATTGTTTATATTGATGTAAAAAAGGATGATATATATTTTTAAGGATTACAAAATATGATTCTAGAATTCTGTCATTCCCTCTGTTTATTAACTGGAATTCTTTTAGAACTTTTTCTTACAACAAATTGATTATAGTGATATATATTCTGTGCAAACTATATAGCAAAAACACTGGCTTGATTTTTCCTTTTGGGTTTTTTATTTTTCAGAATGCAGAATTGTTTTCTAACAATTCTAATGATGTCTATTGATTGAGCATGTGTTTTTCATGTCACTATGAGGTATGGATCTTCTGTTCTTAATATAGTTCAATCATTTGTAGCCATTATTATTTTTTGATGTACAAAGAAATATCTTCACCTAGTGGGATCCTTTCAAAATGACTCTATTCTCCCTTTGATATAATAATGCCAAGGTATTTTTGTTTTTTAGAGCTCTCAAGAATTATGACACATCTAAAGATCATAGGCTTCTTTGACCTACCCTCAACAATTTTTCAGGCAGCTTGCTTCATTAAGAGAAGCTGTGGTTTTTGTTTTATTCATAATTTTTATATGATAGCATTTAAAAGCTGAAGTTTTAGGGTTCTTTTTCAGGATAATGACCTAATTTATGAGAATAAATTTTCAATTTCTTTGCTTTGTTCTGTATTCTTTGGTGCAACACTGGAGAAATGGCTCAGTGGTGGGTCACTTCCCTTATATGTGTGGGATTAAATTCCTAGCAGAAAATGCTTCTCTGAGTAATAACCAGAGAAATCTCTGAGCACTAAACCAGGAATAACTACCTGGCACTTCTATTTGCCACCAAACCCCCAAATAATACCTCTTAATTTTTAGTATAATTCATTTTTATTTCATTTGAAATGTTATATTAATATTTAAGTATTGATGTAAACAGCTATATTTTAACTTGATATACAGGCCTTGTATTTCAATTATAGGTTGCAAAATTTAACACTATACCATCCCACAAGATATTATGGCATCTTTTGCATTATAAGCTTATCTGTTTGAAAAACTGGAGTTCTAGTGCCAACACAGAAATTGCCAAGGGAGTAGAAAGTGATAGACTTTACTGCCAAACTTAGAATTCTTCAAGACTTCCTTGGTGCTCTGAATGTTCAAGATAAAGGGGACATCTGCACCCACTGTTTTCCTTCAAAGTTTCAGGGTTAAAACTTTTTCAATAGACTCAGGTTATCACTGATTCCCCATCTGAACAAGTTCTATAGGTAGGACTTTTCTAACAGTGCCTAGTTATCAGAGATTCTTTACCTATCTATTCGTTCTTCAGTCCAATTTTTTAAGTAATACATAGAGAAGGAAAGCAACCAGAAAGTCTTTGATTTAGAATTGGGTTTAGGCAGTCGAGATATATTCTCAATAAGAGATCACAAAGAATAGGGGAGGATAATACACAGAGTCTGAGGTTGTAATCTACATAGACGAATGGTTCTTAGTCTTAGATCAAGGCAACTGTCAAGAAAGTGGAGTTACCCCCAGGAGACTGTTCTTAGTAACTTATGAGAGTAGACCTTTCGCCAAGAAGAAAAGCTCTTATGCTTCTATAAGAGATTAGACCTTTTAGTCTTTGACTAAAAGCAACATATATTGCAGATAAATATGATCTTGCAATATCCCCAGCAATAACATCTATTGATAACAGAAGTGTCCTGTATAATACAGAAATGTGTTGTAAAGAAGATACTCTCTTATGTGAAGACTATAGGTGGAACATGCTCAGTGTCCAAAAAGTTTCACAAGTAGGCCATGACAATGACTCTAATAAAGTTACTTGCACCAAGAGGTCATAGGTTCAGATTGTCTCCCACACTCTTAGACAAATAAACTCCATTCTAGTAGTCACAGGTATTGTCAAGTAGCAACAGGTGTTATCAATAGCACCGCAAAGTATTTCACTCTTCAATTCTGGATCTTTAGTTTTTTTCTAATGGTATGTGTTTGCTGTCATATCTCTGTTCTTCCTCTACTCAAGTTCAAGTATCTGCATCCCAATATTCCATTACTCTCAAGAATAAGGTCTTTTTGATTCCATTTTTTTTTTCGCTATGTGTACTACCATCATTGATGTCCAGGTACTAGCTTCTCTGATATGGACACGTAAATCACCAAGATACAGTTGTAGTCATTCTTCTCTGCAATGTTGGTGTCCTTATGACATAATGGATAATTCTGTAGTAGCTTTTTTCTACTTTTTATATTGTTCCCTATTACTTCTGCCTACGAATATACTTCTCCTCTTGTAATCTGGTCTTTTCTCAAGGAACATAGTTTTATAAATCAATTACTTTCTTGTATGTACAGCAGATAGGAGAGTCCAGCATTTTAACTTTTTCATGATCTTGCCAGAATTACTGAGTTGAATTTTATATTGTGCATCTATTTGTCTCTCTTTTCTAGTCATCTTAACCTTAAAGTCTTCAGAATTAGCAGCGCTTTTGACACATAGCTTCTCCATCTATAATCCTCACCTACACCATTCTTATCTAGTTTATTACTATACATCTTGCAGTTCCATTTAAAATGCCATTTTATCAAGGAAGATTTCCCTAAAATCAAGGTTCATATCTTCCAATATCTCTCTATCATAGTTTTATTTATATGCTTGTGAAATTAAGTGTATTCTTTTTTCAAGTGCAGTATTTTATGACATAAGAATAAGGACATATCTGTTTTCTGTCTAATGTTTTACACCTGGTCTTAGAACAATTAAGTACAGTAAATAGAAAGTCGTGAGTAAATATTTGCTAATTCAGTGAATTGCTTGAATAGGATTAAGGTTATGCTAAGATTGGAATAAAATTATTCTATTCCAGATACTTATTTTATGAACAACATAGTCCCAGAATCACTTTGAAGTTCTGCTATTCAGTTAGCTATGATTTTATCGCTATTCTCAAAACCAGACATATATTTCTATGTACTTATGCATCTAAGAAACATCATCAGTAAAAGAAGAGTTAAGAAAAAAGGAAAATAAATAAAACACATTCCCCTCACTCTTCTGGTAAAAATTAAAAAGCTAATTTCATTGTGTACCTGATTTAACAATATTCAAACTGTACTCCAATGCTTAGCCAGGAACATAAGAAACTATGAACATAAATTGGGTTATATACAAGTAGTTCATCATCCCTGGGGGACCATTTAATAAAAATCCATGCATGGGATAGTTTCATTATTTTAGGAAACAGTAAGCTTGAAACAGTTCAGCAATATTTGTTCTTACAATGTGGTGTAGGATTCTCAGCTTTAATTGTTTATCTAACATATTTGCAAACTCATATTGAATGAATTTAAACTTTGCCAACAATCACTCCTATTCACTCTATTATTGATAGATATGGTCTGCTTTAGTCTATTTACCATATTATATTGAATGACATTCCAAAAGTGTAAATATGAATTTTCTCTAAGCAAACATAATGGATTATATTCCCAATAGTTTTTAGGTACAAATGTTGACTCTGGTAATTTAATCACAATGCTATCTCTAAATTTGATTATACAGCCGTGTGCCCTTTGGTCCAGCAAAAGGATCAGTCAAAAAGGAGACAAAATTCAAAACTATAACACTACCAGTTTAGAACAGCCATTTCTAGCAAAAATAAAATTATAAGGAGGATTTTCAAACAATTCTGGGTAAATTCTATGTAACCTTTGGAATACAATAGTGAATTAGCACAACTCCAGGCCACCAAAAATAATAGTACATTGTGAGACAAAGGCATGCAGCAATTCGGGTTTTAAAATTTGAACATGTGATAGGTCTTCTTTTGCCTACATTTCATTTCTAGTAACCAGCTAGCACACATAAAGAAAAAATATACAACTGTAAATTGGCACAATCAAGGAAGAAATTAATCAGTGTGTCTCTGAAAACTTTAAGATCGTCTCATACTTCAACTCACAATTTCCAATTTTGGGTATTTATACTAAATAAATATATAGAATATTTTAAAGAGAATATTACAAGAGAGCACAATGTTAAAATAGAGACCCCCATAGTATCTTTTCAATACTAAAGAAAATAATTGAACCAAATTGTATGAAAATGTATATGAAAAAATTAACATAAAATTAAAAGCCAATATTTTGAAAAACACTTATTTAAAGATTATGTAGCAGAAGATAAACTGTATAATATTACATTTTAAAATTAAGAATTAATGTTAAGGGCCGGAGCAGTGAGTGGCGCAGGCCATAAGGCGTTCTAGCCTTGGGTGTTCTAGCCTAGGACAGACTGCTTTTCGATGTCCCTACATCCCATATGATTCCCCAAGCCAGGAGCGATTTCTGAGCACCTAGCCAGGAGTAAACCCTGAGCGTTACTGGGTGTGGCCCAAAAACCAAAATGAAAAAAGAATTAATGTAAAAATATTAACTTAAATAAAGATATAAGCAGATATGTACAAGAAAAAAATATCAAAATATGATGTATTTGTTTGTAGGGTATGAAATCATGGAGGAATTTATATTCTATAATATTCTTTGGCATATTTTCAATGTATTCTTCAATAAACAGTATTACTGTCAATAGTATTACTTTTAAATAATCAGAACAAAGCTTTAAAAATTACTTTCTCTAGTACATGTCTCAGAATGAACTAAGAAAGATACAGGTAGACAGGGAAGAAACCCAAGACTGTGAAAAGGCAGATTCATTGCCAAAAAGACAATTGGGTCCAGAGTCTAGGAAGAGACTGCTTATTCATTCATACCCGACTATCAAAAAAACTTAGCAAGTATCAAGTTCAGTGCTAGTTGTTTTAAATACTACAGATAAGTGCAGAGCCATGTAATACAACAGTATTGCCTGATATAAGATAGAAAAGGCATTTGAGCATGAAGAGAAGTAGTTAATTAGAAAGATGAGGATAGTATATATCTCCAATCCTCAGCTAGCTGTGAATTTATGAATAAACTGTTATTCATAAATTACTGAAAGGTACTATCAAAGATTCATCTTTATAATTGTCACCTGGCTAAACATTAAATGTGTATACTTTTTAGATAGTTGTTTATTGCTAGTGATGCCAATTCCACTTAGTCATCTTGATGAGGTTCACAGTTGAAGAACATTTGACACAACAAATAGCACTGAAGCACCTGATTTTAATCAGATCGTATTTAGGATTCCAGAGCCTAAAATGAACAAACTAGATAAATCGCTCCTTTTTTACTGAATGTCATTCACCACTGTGTAGGTCAAGCTTTATAGCAAATGTTACTATTTCAAATGATTTCAAAATATATATGAAAGAATACGGAAATAATACTGAAAGAAGTTACAGCAATGCCTTCTAGAAGAAATGAGCCTGGTAAACTCAAACATTTCTAGAATAGGCAATCTCTAATTGAATTATGAAAGACTGTAACTATATTTATAACTTCAAGCATAAAGAATATTTTGTTTTGGGATCACCTTTTTAGATGTTCAGGGGCTAGTCCTGGCTCAAGAATTAGGGGTTATACCTACCCTTATACTCAGAGGGTCCAGTAGTACCCGAGATCAAAGCATGTACTCTGACCTCAAGTATAAAGATTAATTAAAATAGTAATTAAAATCATATCTTTTCCCTAGAAAATTCTTGATTTTTCTTAAAAGTGACAAATGGATTAATTAAAACGAATATCAATTAACAAAACTTAACAATTAATATAATCTTTTAACAAAGTCTAAATATTTATATAACTGTAAGGCTTCATAGAAATCCCCCTGGAATGCTGTCAGCAATGAGAAACTTGTTCCCAACTAAAGAGTAAGAGAGACGGGCCCGGAGAGATAGCACAGTGGTGTTTGCCTTGCAAGCAGCCGATCCAGGACCAAAGGTGGTTGGTTCGAATCCCGGTGTCCCATTTGGTCCCCCATGCCTGCCAGGAGCTATTTCTGAGCAGACAGCCAGGAGTAACCCCTGAGCACTGCCGGGTGTGGCCCAAAAACCAAAGAAAAGAAAAAAAGAAAAAAAAAGAGTAAGAGAGAGAAACTCATATTTCATTACCAATGTGCCACGCCATGCATAGACATCTCCATTTAAGGGGAACTCAGGAGGCCCATCAGATGTATCCCTGATTTCCCTGATGTGGAAAATGAAATAACCCCCACGGGGTTCCACAAAAGGCCCACTGTGGATGCTTCTTCCCCTGTGTGTATAGTTGAGGAATTCCGGTAGGGATAAATTCATGCTATGATATCGACATTCCATTTTCTGTCATATGTGACTCCCTCCCTTGCAAAATTTCAGGCCAAAATATGACTTCAATCACATTCTTTGGCTCAGAAATTCCAGCACCAAAGATTACTAAGAGAACCCCTTTCCTGGATAATATTTAGCACCAATATCAAAGACAATATTTTTTCTCTTTTTCAAATATTTCTGGTAATTAATAGCCAGATCCTGGGCTATTGATTCTTCCCAGGAAATGAGAACTACACCTTAGTGGATTCAGCTCTTTCTTTCACTTGACCTCTAAAATAATAGAGCTCATCCCAGGGATGATCGTTTTCCTCGATTTTTTTCTACTTCTTAATAATTCCTTATTTTGCATCTGAAGTTAGTTTGATAAGAGCTGCCTTGAGTTGTAACTTTCCTTTGTAACTCAGAATTCTTACAGCTCACACACATAGTTAAATGTATTGTTTACTGTTAAACTCTGCTTTTTAATTGTAAGTATTCTCAATACCTATTATTGGCTTTACCCCTTATAAAAACTTTCTGCATAAAAATTAAACCTGTCACACGCCTGCCAGAAAATATGTTGACCCCACATACTTGTGTATGGTTTCATTACTTCATATTTCACATTCCGCCTGCTCACTTGTAATCACCCACTTTCCTCTCGTGAAGAATATTTCCCACTCTAGTGTTATTGATACCAAGATGCCTGCAGCACCAATAAATCTTTTAAAAAGATAAAGTTATGAGCTCTAGTATTTTGAACAGGATAGAAACTAAAAAAAGTCTTCATAGCACTGAGGGAACTGTGAGGCATAATTCAAGAATAAGTCTTTTTAGTTCTCTATTGTCTCTGTCCCACTCCCAGTGTCACCTGCTGAAAATTATTAGACACTTCTTTAGAAAATGTAGCACAAAACAATGTCTGGCTGGATTTTCTTCTATATCTGAATATACAGATTTATGATTACCTTGTTTTTCAGTAGATCATTTAACCTGCTAATTCTTTTTTTGTTGTGTTTTTTTGGGGGGTGGGTTGCACCCGGTGGTGCTCAGGGGTTACTCTTGGGTCTGCACTTAGAAATAGCTCCTGGCAGGCACGGGAGGCCATATGGGATGTGGGGATTCAAACCATAGTAAGTCCTGGTTCAGCTGCCTGCAAGGCAAACACCCTACCACTGCTCACTCTCTCTGGCCCCTAACTTTCTAATTCCATTCTTTCTCTCTCTTCCTACCATTACCTCTCTTACTTTTCCTTACTTTTTCATTTTCTCTACTTCTATTCCCTCTCTCCAAAGAAGGTTCTACAGAACATTCAAAATAAAATAAAAAATAAATAAATAATAATAAAATAAAGGGAGAAAGGATCTATTATGAAGTTGATAATTATAGAATTAGTGGTTTTCATAATTAGAAATTGCTTAAGATGATAAGCTGTAATCAATCTTAACTCCCTTTTGGAAGGATTGGGAGACAGATGACTGAAAACAGTGTACCAAATCTACATACACCTTGTGACTGTTTTTTAAAGAAAAGTTTATGACCCAATAAATCAATCTTCAGCCTCAAAAATGTTATTGCTGTTATCCTCTTAGCAGTCTTAGTACCTTAGCAGTGGTAGATAGCACCAGGCTTAAACTACTTGGTCTTGGACTTGCTCATCAAGATTTTTGAGTCAACCATTAGCCATCAACCCAAAATTCTATCTTGTGTGGAATTGATTGTATGGATCTCTCAGGCCATTATTAAACAGCATGGTGCAACTTTAGAAACTTCTCCTGAGAGAATAATAAAATGGTCCATTTGTAGATGAAATTTCCCTTTGCAAACAATATTTCCAATAAGAGAATAAAAAAGCATTAGTGGTATGGCAAATGTTTGGAAAATTTAATAACAGGAACACATTACCAAAACGTTTTTTAAACATCTAGATTTGATGGTTTGGTGCTGCTCACACACTAGAAAATGAAGTAGTGTAAGCAATTACTTCTATAATAGGACACGCAGCTTATAAAAATAATTTTCCTATTAGGAACATAAATATTTATCACTAATCATTCTTTTATTTGGAGCTGGTTGAATTAGTACACACCTGGAACTACTTATTACTTCTGTCATTGTGAGTAGGGATAACTGCTGGAAGTGTTCAAGAACCATATGCAGTTCCAGGGATCCAACAGGGTCTGCTATGTTCAAAGCAAGTACCCTGAACTCTGGCTCCTCACTAAGCATTCTTATGAGTGATTTATTTTATTTTCACCACACATTTTTAAATGTGAATCACATGATGTACTATATTATAGTACTGACAAGTGAAATTATAACCAATAAAATATAAGAAGTATAATTTCCTAATTCATAACAAAGGTATAAGACCTACATGGACTTTTTCTTTGTATATACTAATATATTTTTGTTTGTTTTGTTTTGTTCTGGGGCCACACCCATTGATGCTCAAGGGTTACTCCTGGCTATGCGCTCAGAATTTGCTCCTGGCTTGGGGGTACCATATGGGACGTGGGGGATTAAACTGTGGTCCATTCTAGACTGTGCTTGCAAGGTGATGCCTTACCTCTAGTGCACAGCTCCGGCCCCTAAATATACTATTATAAAACATACCTTTTGTGACCTATCAGAAGATTTGAAGTTATAGCTTCACCCCTAACTTGATCATCCTGGTCTTCATATTTCTCATCTACAAATGAGAATTACAAGAAAAACACCAGAATGAGATGATTATGCTAGTGTAGAATTATGCCTAATATATACAAAGCTCTGAGTTTTTCTCAAGCTCCCTAGTACCTCCCTCATACCTGATGATTCCAGGCTTCCAGATTACACTAGGTGTGACTTTTATTAAAAAGAGAAAAACATATATACATCAAATATTTTTGTCTTTTGGTCAAGGTCATATAGTTTAGAGGGATTTAATCTGGAGCTTTGTAACTCCACAAGAAATGACTGTAAAATTAATCCAAAGTCTAGAAAGGAGAGTATAGGGTCAGTTGCAAGCAAAGCAAATCCTATCTTGGGGACCGCATCTTGGTTGTCTGAATATTGCCCTGAGAACTGTCAGAAGTAATCCTTTAGCATAGCAAGTAAGGCCCAAAACAACAAAAATAAAAGTATTATTTGATTTTTGTAAATAAAGAGAAAAACTATACAGATATTATATGCACATATATTTATATGAAGTAATAATGTAAAGGTATATACATATGTAACATGTAAACATAAAACAAGTTCTTTATAAATTATTAGGTTGTTTAAACATTTTTATTCTAGTTTTTATTTTCATTTATAAAAATAACTTTAAAAAAAGAAAATATTTACTTTTTTCTTAACAAAAATTTGTTGCGAATTAGAAGGAAAAAATATTTTAACCCTTGAAAGTAAAACTGAAAAAAATTGATTCTGTGATAATAATGCGTTTGTTTCCTACTGTGTCGAAGATAAGAGCGTCTTCTATGTGACCTACTTTTATCTGCAAAAAGGAAAAACATAATTTGCGAGTTAAGGGCATATCAGTTTTCCCTTAAAGAAAGCGTGTCCACTTTCCTTTGAGAATATCCCCATCTTGTGGAATTTCCGCTGCCCCGAGGGTCTGACTCGTGGAAGGCCCCTCTGCATTTCAGTCAGGAAGCAGAAGATTCCATAGATAAGTAAAACTGCTGATGGTGTGGGCAAAAATCACAAATTCCAATTTCAATACACACTTTCAGGACCACACATTTAAGTCCGAAAGCACCCCGAGTGACCCAAAACTATTTAAATGACTCCAGACTCTGTCTTGACTTCTCTGTGTTCTGATTACTTTGCCTTGCCAGTGGAAAAACTGTTTTTGCTAAATTAATGCACAAAAGATATGACATATGATGGATGCTCTGCTTGTCTAGGGCACAGAACAGGCTGCAACTGTAGATACAATCTGCTCACCGCTCCCATATCTCAAAGTTCGAACAAGGAAGAGTTGCATACTGAGAATTGAGATTGTCAAACTCAGACCTTGTTGATAGCTACTTATGTAACTGAGCTGTGCAGAACCAGTTCTTAACTAGTTTTCCATTCACACACAGCTTGATGAGTAGGCTCCCTGCCAGGAAAGAGGTAAAGAATAATTTGGGGGCCAGGCGGTGGCGCTAAAGGTAAGGTGCCTGCCTTGCCTGCGCTAGCCTTGGACGGACCGCGGTTCGATCCCCCGGTGTCCCATATGGTCCCCCAAGCCAGGAGCAACTTCTGAGCGCATAGCCAGGAGTAACCCCTGAGCGTTACCGGGTGTGGTCCAAAAACCAAAAAAAAAAAAAAAAAAAAAAAAAAAAGAATAATTTGTCCCTCATCTCTAAAATGAGGATAAATAAAGCAAAACCTCTGAGAGATGAAAAGTATTGTTTTCATGTCCCGTGTGTACAATTCAAAGTGGTTATTTTATCATAATGAAGATAATTCATTAATTAATAAAGAGCTACCACTTTCATGCTTAGGAATGAGGACTGTAGAATCCCAGTGTTCATTGCTGAAAGATGCTCTATAGCATCTTTTTTAAAGTAGCATGACTTATTGGTGAACCATAAAATTAGTTTTGTGAGGGGAAAATCACCTATTTTCAAAACTTCAAAAGAAGAAAGAATAAAACTTAAATCATATTTGAAAGATACTCATTATGACACTTTCAGTAGGTGTAATATACATGTAAGTTATGAAAAAATGAAAGTCATGACCCCCTAATCTATTTGTTCGAATATTACCTATCAGTGCAGAGAATTTAAAGTTCTGACTGATCATTATCTTGTCTTCCCATTATCACTCCAAGGTTAACACATTATGAACCTTGTATTTCTCCCTTTTTAAAGTTTTGTTGTGTCTCTGTTTTTCTTAATACTGCTATTTGGGTTTTGAATCACCAACAGTGCTCAGGGAAACTCCTGGTTCTGTGTTCAGGATCACCCTGGAGATACTCATGTGCCCTACCATAAGCTGTGCCTGGTGACTAATTCGTGGCTGTAGACAAGATAAATACCTTAATTTCCCTGTCCCTCCTTCTTAATATTAATGCTCAGGTTTGTGTTCTGTTTTTGAATAGACTCAAATGTGTTTCAGATTCATTTTATTCATAGAGAAAGAGAAAATGGAGTATTAAGAACTAGTGATAGATAGCCTCTATATAGAATTCTGTACTCAAACTCATTAATATTTCTACAGAAAAATGAATGAACATTAATATCATATTCATAACAAGCAAACATAACCAATGGTGTGTTATTTTCCATCTAATAAGGTCATAGAAAAAAAAATAATTCTTGTGGACTGGATAGTATAGTAGGTAGGATATTTGTCTTGAATGACGAATGCCTTGAAACTTGGTATCCAGTATGAGTTCCCTGAGCATTACCAGAAGTAATTCCTCAGTGAAAAGCCAGAAGTAGTTCTTGAGCATTGCCAGGTGTGGCCTCAAAAAATAAAATAAAATAAAAATAATTAATTTTTGCATTTTACTGAGTAATAGATTTTAAACTTACAACTAAAATAAATAAATTTATCAAAATTTCTTCTTTTTAATATTTTTAGTATTTTAGGAAAACTTTCTAAAGGGAATTAATAGATATTCTTTTGTGTGTGTTTGGGCATTGGGTTTGGGGCCAGAGTGGGCAGTGCTCAGGGATTATTTCTGACTTTATACTCAGGAGCGACTCCGGGTGGTCCTCAGGGGACTGTCTATGGTACTGGGGAACAAATTAAGTTTTAGTCATAAGAAACAAGCATCTTTTCCCTCTTTTATTTATTAATATCTTTATTTAAACACCTTAATTACAAATATGATTGTAGTTGGATTTCAGTCATGTAAAGAACACCACCATTCATCAGTGCAACATTTCCATCACCAATGTCCCAAATCTCTCTCCTCCATGTATAGGAAAATTTCATGACTTCCTCTCTTCTGACAGCTGCATAATATTCCATTGTGTATATGTACCATGGTTTCTTTAGCCATTCATCTGTTGAAGGGCTTCTTGTTTTTTTCCAGAGTCTGGCTATTGTAAATAGTGCTGGCTATTGTAAATAGGCTATTGTAAATATTGTAAAATGAATATAGGTGCTAGGAAGGGATTTTTTAATTGTATTTTTGTGTTCCCAGGGTTTATCTCTAGAAGTGATATAGCTGGATTGTGTGGGAGCTCAATTTCTACTGTTTGGAGGAATCTTCATATAACTACCCATAAAGATTTGACTAGATGGCATTCCCACCAGCAGTGAATAAGAGTTCCTTTCTCTCCACATCCCTGCCAGCGCTGCTTGTTCTCATTCTTTGTGATGTGCACCAATTTCTGTGGCTTGAGATGGTACCTCATGCTAGAAACAAGCATATTTTTATTATTAATATCTGTATTTAAACACCAGATTACAAATATGATTGTAGTTGGGTTTCAGTCATGTAAAGAACACCCCTCTTCACCAGTGCAACATTCCTATCACCAATGTCCCAAATCTCCCTTCTCCGCACCCCACCCCCTTCTGTACTCTAGACAGGCTTTCTACTTACCTCATTCATTCACATTGTTAGGATAGTTCTCAATGTAGTTATTTCTCTAACAGCACACATCACTCTTTGTGGTGAGCTTCATGTCGTGAGCTGGATCTTTCAGCCCTCCTCTCTTCTGTCTCTGAGAATTATTGCAAAAATGTCTTTTATTTTTTCTTAAAACCCATAGATGAGTGAGACTATTCTGCATCTATCTCTCTCCCTCTGACTTATTTCACTCAGCATAATAGATTCCATGTACATACATGTATAGGAAAATTTCATGACTTCATCTAAGATCTCCTGACAGCTGCATAATATTCCATTGTGTGTATATACCACAGTTTCTTTAGCCATTCATCTGTTGAAGGGCATCTTGGTTGGGAAGCAAGCATCTTAACCCATGAACCAACTCTCCAGCTTCACTGAAAATAGATTGTTTTTAGTGTTCTTGCTTACAAGAGCTGGTTCTAATGTCTTCTCTTTTTTTGTTTTTGTTTTTCCTCTCTGGGTAAATAATAATTGGTTTTATAATTATAAAACACTATCTTGACTATATATCCTGTTTCCACATATGAAGTTTATTCCACTAATCAATCTTTATGCTTACACTAATACTACACTCTCTTATTAGCTTTGTTTAATAGATCTGGAAGCTGGTAGCAGTTTTCTTAATCTTATTCTTATTCATTAGTAGTATCTTGACTCTTCTTGACCCTTTGATCTTCTATTCAAATATTATTATAAGCTAGTCAGGTTCCTCAAAATCCCCTTTGGGAAATTTGATTGGATTTTCCCTAAAACACTCATTTAACTTAGAGAAAATTGACATCTTAACAATATTGATTCTTTCTAGCCCTGAATATGACTATATTTGTTCATCTATTTAGTTGCATATCAGACAATATGCTATTATTTTCTTTATATGCATTTCACATTTTTGTTGCACTTATTTCTGAACACTTTATAATATTTGTTTATATTGAAAATAGTCTTTTTAAAGTTTCTCTGTTTTTGATGATACTTACAAATGCAGTTGATTTTTATATCTAGTCTATTAGCCAGTCTGCTGCAGAATTTTTCTGTATTACAATACAGAAAATTTTTCTAATTAGTTTTGATAAGCTGTCTTTATATTTATTAGATTTCTTATACAAACAACTATAACATTTGTAGCTCGATATTATTTCACTGTTTTTAAGTGTATATTTCTTTTTCTTACCTTTCCTTGACCACAAGCTTCTGAAAAATAAGAATATTTATAACAATTCTAATTTTATTTGTATTTAAAATAATATTTCTTTTTTTTTTTTTTTGGTTTTTGGGCCACACCCTGTGACGCTCAGGGGTTACTCCTGGCTATGCACTCAGAAGTTGCTCCTGGCTTCTTGGGGGACCATATGGGACGCTGGGGTATCGAACCGCGGTCCGTCCTAGGCTAGCGCAGGCAAGGCAGGCACCTTACCTCCAGTGCCACCGCCCGGCCCCAATATTTCTTTTTTTAATTGTGAGTGCCACCCAGGTTTATTGGCTGTGGGGGTGCAGGGAATGGGACAGGGCAGAGAAGTGTCAGGGCCCCCCAGGTTCAGGTTTGTGTTTGGCTGAAATCATGCCAGGCATCTGCACATTACAAGAAGGGATCAGCCCAAGTTTGGCAGAAGAAGAATTAAAATGTTTCTAAAATACATTGACAAGAATACTTGATATTAGGTTATGCTAATATTTATATTGCTAAATTTGAAAATGTAATAATTCTGAATAAGTAAATTTTTAAAAATTAAATGTTTCATGTGTGATGACCAATAGAAAAAATTTTTCTTTATGTTATAAGTGAGATGAAACATTTTAATTAATCTAAAATGTTAAAATACCTATATCTCTAGGATAGATTTATTTTTCTTCTGACACATTATCATTAATACACAGCTGGATTCAATTTACTTATATTGTATTTTTCATTTTGGCACTAATGTTCATCAGTAACATCAATCTGTAAATTTCTTTTATGTTCTTTTGTTTATTTTTTCGAAGAATGATTATATTTATATTAGAAAATAAGTTGGGGGACAAAAAAAAGAAAATAAGTTGTGAAACTTTATTATATAAAAAATGTTTGAAGAACGTTAGACGTACCTAAAGTTTTTAGTTTGTTTTTATTATTGGAAAAATTTTACCTGCTAATATGGAATTTCATTTCGTTTAATAAGTTCAAGCTTTTATAAATCTAACATCTCATCTGTGTTCTCAAAAATTTTATTAAAAATATTAGTCTTAAACAATGATGCAATCATTTCCAAGCCATATCTGATGATGCCATGTGGAAATAAATTAAAAAAAAATATTAGTCTTGTATCTTTTTTCAACTTGATAAATTCTACCACAGGTTTATCTATATTACTGTTCTTTTAAAATAACTAAACTAATATCTTTTTATCTTCTTTATTCTATTAGTACTCTGTTTTATTATTTGCTATTTATTACGTTACTTTCTACTTTCTTTGGATTTTTTTTTTGGTTATTTTCTAGAATTTAAGTAACAACATGTTATTTTTTAGCCTTTTTCCTCTCCTATAAAAGAATCTGGGGATATAGACCTATTATGCAATTATATTACCTATTTGATATAATTTTAAATCATAATGTACTTAACTTTTTTTTAATTTATTTTAACACTGTGGTTTACAAGGTTGCCTGTTATGTAACCATGCATTCATGTTAAACACCAGTTCCACCACCAATGCAACATTGTCCCAGTTTCTTACCATCTACCAAGCCTGTACCTTGCAGGTATAAATAATTGATTTAATATTGCTAGTTACAATATATTATAATGGAATTATTTTTAAAAAACTTTATTTAAAGAAAATTTGTGAAATCTTCCATATCTCATACTAGGGTCATTAAGTCATTGTCTGGAAGTTTAAAAAGCTGATAGTTGTCAGTTAAGCATTCTGTATTACTTGTTCTTTTTATTGAGCTTAGATAGATTCTATGATAATTTTACATCTAAATTGGTACATTTCTACTGGGATGTCAATTTTGAAGAATCTGAATTATCACGTAGTAATGAATGCTGACACAAGCACCCCATTAGTTAACAGTATTTGTGGAGGTGGGCCTATTCGCTGACATGGTGGCAGCTGTGGGTCATAAATGTTGCTACCAAAGTTTCCATAGGTACTGAAGCATGAGGGAGAGATGAGGGAGGCTGCCTGCCCTGATTCCAGAAGACCACATGGTTCTCAGCCCCCAAAATAGCATAGCTGGAGCTTTTGATAGCTAGGTATCTCTGCAGAGATCAGTGGGAAAATGGTAAATTTGGGTCATTAGTATGGTTGCAGTTATGTAGTGTGTACACAATGCAGCTAACTATTGAGGCATCAACTGCCTTCCTAAGGTGCACCAGAGCTATTAGCTTTGAGACTGGCTTTGGTGGTTTGATTTGCCATTCTTTCCAGAGACAAATGCTTCTAATGAGCTAGTCAAATAGCTGACATGGAGGTGGCTGTGGGTCATGAATATTTAACAAATATCACTTTAGACTTAATATTTGAAGTCCTGAGCTGGAGCCATTAAACGGGAATTAAGGGGCCGGAGAGATAGCACAGCAGTAAGGCGGTTGCCTTACATGCGGAAGGCCGCTGGTTCAAATCCCGGCATCCCATATGGTCCCCCGAGCCTGCCGGGGGTGATTTCTGAGCGTAGAGCCAGGAATAACCCCTGAGCATTGCTGGGTGTGACCCAAAAACCAAAAAAAAAAAAAAAAAAACGGGAATTAATACACTTGTCTTACATGTGGCTGGCCCTGGTTCTATACTCACTGAATATGATCTCCTGAGGGCCACCAGATGTGATTACTTAGTACAGAGTTAGGTGTAAACCCTGAGTACTACCAGGTGGGGCCTCAAAGCTCTCACCCTACATACTACCACCACCATCCAAGAAAGAGAAGCCCTTGGAGGCATGCATTCAGTATTTATTGTTCTCCCAAACCTAACTCATAGTGCTAGTTTTCTAAACATTTTTAAACACATTGTTAATATGTTTCTAATACATTGTTAAACTTACTCTGTGAGAATCCTAAATTTCCAACGTGGGAGTATTTATCTCCAAAGAAGTACTTCTTTTTTTCATTTGTTTGTCTATTTTGACGGAGGGGCACTCCCAGGGAGTCACTCCTGGCTCTGTATTCAGGGATTATTTCTGGTGGTGTTCAAGGACCATTTGGGATGCTGGGTATTAAAACTGGTTCAGCCACACTCAAGGCAAGCAACCTACTCACTGTGCTATCACTCCAGGCCCAAGATTTGAACTCCTTGAGAGTGAGAAGTAACTACTAGGTCACTCTATACCACTTTGAGGAACCCAAATTAATATACAATTAATCTTGGATTTATTTATTTTATCTTTCTTTTTTCTCAAAGATTTTATACTCTTTCACAAAACTGAAAGACTTTTGCCTAGGAATTTGCTCCCTTGATGTTTGTTGTGTTTTTCTATTTTTTAATTTGTTTTGTTTTTATCATATTTATTTCCTTTATTCTCCAAGTGGAGCAGTAATATAATAAAATGCTAATTAATTATTATTGCAAGTTCTAAAAGCATTCTAATACTTGGAATTTAAAACATCAATGCCCTAAATTTTATCCAAATATTTTCACTATAATTTAATGCTTTAAGGCAATTTTGGTGAAGATAATTCTTTACTCCTTATCTACTATTATTACTAATATTAATTATCTAATATTATATTAGATAAGGAAGGTGAGGCTAAGGTAAATTATGCACATAATGCAGAGTCACTATTTGTCAAGAATGAATAGATCTTTGGAGATAAAATAGAATTCATGCATTGTAACAGAATTTTTTTAGTATATAATGTAATATTTTTATTATCAACATATTCCTCAAGTGAATAAAACTTTATTTTAGAGGCCAGAGTGATAGTACAGTAGGCAGGGCATTGGCTTGCATGTGGCCAACCTGGGTTTGATCCCAAACAGGGTCCCTGGAGCCCACTAGGAGTGATTGCTAGACTTAGATCCAGGAGTAGTCCCTGAGAGGTGCCAGGTGTGACTCAATACTTGAAAAACACTCTGTACTTTAATTAACAATTAGTAAAATCTTTTTATATTCTTTTATTCCTATAATATTTAAAACAATGCTTCAAATTTGTTTAACTTACCCATTTAAATTAGCTCAAATATTATATTTTGACCAAATACATCAATAGCTATTAGGACAAGTGGGAGTTTAACTTTAAAATTTATTTTTAGCTATGACTTCATGGAAACTGAGATAACAACAAAAAAAAACTGTCATAATTTTTCTGAATAATCCAATGTTCCAAAGTAAATTATTTCAAAGCCAAAGTGGAATTTCCATTTCTATATGGTGTCTTAACCATAACTTTTCTGCAAAATTTTCTGTTTATCAAGTAATACTTTAAAATAAGTACTTGCAAATCCATAGCACTATTCAAGTGAGCCTAAGCATCATTGAGCTTTCAATGACATTTTCCATCTTGCAGACACTGATATAAAAATAGAGAAGCATAAAGTGATTTTGGTAATGCCAGAGAATGATAACCATAGCTGAGTTGCTAGCAATATGTCTCAGACTTATGAGATTCTGCACTAAGAATGGTGATTGTCACAGCAATAGTGCCTGAGAACTAATTGAAATACAAATTTTTAGATTCAACTTCAGACCTACTAAACCAGAAACTCAGAGTGAAGCCAAGAAATCTGTATTTTGACAAGTTCTTAGGTCATTCTGGCACACTTTAAAGCTTGAGTACTATAGCTGTAGACAAAATTATTCAAGACATATTTATTTGTCTCCCACTTTCCTCCACCAATTTCAATCTGAAATAACTTTCATAAAATAATTAACTACAGATTGGTTAGTTGGAATAATTAGTTAAAATTAATTAATGATAATTATTAATTGGGAACAATTAATTAATGGTATCCTGGCTAGTAATTAATTAGGATATTGTTAGTATTACTTCCTATAGAGATTAATTATAGAACTGATCCTCAACCTTCATGTCATGCAGGCCAGTGAAAATTTGTGAAGTATGTACTTTTTAACTAATAATAAGATAATAAGTTTTTTTTTTGTTTTTGTTTTTGGCCAAACTTGGGGGGAGCTCAAGGATTACTCACAATGGTGGTCAGAATACCACATGGAGTGCTGGTGGTTGGACTAGGATATATATATATATATATATATATATATATATATATATATATATATATATATTAAAGCAAGTGCTTTAATTCTACTGACTGACTCTGTAGCATCATATCAATAGTTTTATAAATGATTTTCTTCAAGTCTGTATTTATCAACCTTTTGCAATCACCCACCCCCTCTTTGCCTTGTTACCATCATGTGTCTCTTCTGTCCTACTAATTAGGCTTTTAGTTTCAAGCCCTGTTCACATGATTTTCACCTGTGGTCTCCTTAGAATAAATATTCTGGAAGCTGATAAAAAAAAAAACTAAATGTCTCCCTTACACACAATGTAAAACATTCCTTTAAGTAAATATCAATAAGTTAAAAACATATGTAGTTTGGGCCGGAACAGTGGCGCAAGTGGTAGGGCATTTACCTTACAAGTACTAACCTAGAATGGACCATGGTTCAATTGCCTGGCGTCCCATATGGTCCCCTAAGCCAGGAGTGATTTTTGAGTGCATAGCCAGGAGTAACACCTGAGTGTCACTGGGTGTGGCCCAAAAAGCAAAAAATATATATGTGTGTGTGTTTAGTTTAATATCCCACTAAATTAAATGTATCTAATATATTTGCCTACTTTCAAGTAAAAATATGTGAATATAGAGTACTAACAAGTTATTGAAGTCTTAAATTGAATAATCTACATTTTGATTAATGGTAAGATAGCATTTAAAATAAGAGATATACTAATGGTTTTGAAGATTCAAGAATGTTGCAGAATCATATTTTCCAAAATGCCATATAAGCTTTTTATTTGTTTTAATTTACATAGAATTTATTTACAAACATATATATATATATATAAATTATATATTTCAGGAGCACAATATTATCACAACATACTCACTACCAATATTCCTCCTTCAATGATTGGGTGTCCATTGAACCCAATCAACCTTTCCTCAGTTCTATGATTGGAGTTTAAGAGTGTTTCTACTGGACATTGTCTGTTTCTTTAAAATTATTTATAAGTGAGATAATCGGTTATTTTTTCTCTTTCTAGTTCATTTTTCTTAGCCTAGCACTCTAGTTTCACCCAGGTCAGAGAAATTAAGAGGACTTCATCTTTACATAAAGCAAAGTAGTTCCAAAGATTATTTTTACATAAATGGCAATTCATCCACTCAATCACTATATTTTAATGTTATTACATATGGTAGACTAACCATCTCCTGTATTTTCTAGTGCAGTAATTTGAATTTAGTATAAATGATATATAAGGCTGTGAAAGAAAGCAAGAAATTCAACCTTGGAGGAACCCATGGAAACTTTTATTTATTAACAAGAAGGAATAAGAAGTAAAGATAGAGGAAATTAGCATCTTTTATCATCAAAAGCATCGCAGCATCATAAAAGAGAGTTGGCATTGACAAATACTCTGAGAGTATAGTCAGGAACCAGGACTGCAGGACACCATATACAGAAATAGGCACACCCTTTTCTATGCAAGGTTGTTTTAGATAATATGATCAAATGTCAACATAGTAAAAATGTATTATGTCAGTGTAAGCTGCAGGAAATTAATCTAAGACAATACTTGGGAAATAAGATACTAAGCAGATATTAAAGAACTGGAAGATCAATATATGATACAACTAAATAAGATGAGGAATAAATTTTCTAAAAGTTAAAAAATGAAAAGGATAGAGGTCACAGAAAAAATAATCATGCTTTTGCTATATTTCTTACACTTGATTTTCTACCTCTTGTTTTATACAGTGACCACTTCTACAACCTTTGTCTTCTCTAAGATTCTGAATTTGCTACTGATAAACAGGATTCTTACAAAGTTTTTATGCTAAATCAATATTACCCTAAAGGCAACAGAGAAATTTGCTTTTGGCATTGTATGAGTAAGTGGTCTGTTACCTATATCAATTAACAGCTTATGAGACATAACCCGTGTTAGTTTTGACTTTCTATCTTGGGCAATTTCCTAACCTCAGCAAATCTCAAATACTGATGCTCAATCAGAAAAAAGCAGTAGTCTTGTTGAATTGAGAAGACAAAAATAGGAGTTCAAGGCTGTTGGGTTGATGAAAATATGCAAAATAGAGTATTAGAAGTTTCATCGAAGAAAGAAATAGCAGAGGTTTGCATGGGAATTTCTGCTTTACTTTGATGGATGGGCATGGGCTGAAATGTCAGGCATATTTAGAAATACCCAGCATTCAATGGAATAATAGTTGTTCAAAGAACGCTGGAAGATGATATTTTGAAGACTGAGCAGGTTTAGGAGATGTTGGAATTCTCATTTAGCAATAGTATTAAAGTATTAGTGAGCAGTTTAGACACTCCCTGGAGCCTCAGAAAAAAATATATTTTATAAAAAAGGGATCATATCATAGGACTCTAGCGAAAGTATAAATAGATTCATTCTTACTGGAACTTTTTTCTTTTTAATGAGAGTGTTGAGGAAATATGTCAGTAATTTTATTGTATGTCACAACAAAATTCAACAATCTTTGGATCAGAGAGATAGTACAAGGATTAAGGCAGTTGTCTTATATGTGGCTACCCTTGTTTGATTCCCAGACTTTGTATATTTTCCTGAACACCATAACAGTATATCCTTACCTCAGAAAACAGAGATTGTACCCTTAATCTCCATTCCAGAAAAAATAAGTTCAACAATCTTTAACAGGTTGATATAATATACTATGGGATAACTTGAATGTGTTATAATGAACACAAATTGCAGTGTTGGTGTCAACATTTTAAAGGGAGACAACATAATCAGATTCAGTACTACATAAAGTCTACAGTATCCAGCACACGATAAAAATTGCAAGCTATGCAGAGACAAAAAAAAACCTTAACAAAAGGTAAGAGCAATTAATAGATATATTGAAGATTCAGATGTTAGAAATATCAGATGAGGATTTTTAAAGAGTTACAAATATGTTTAAGAAATTGAAAGAAAGATGAGTATGAGAATACAGGTATAGACCTCAGGAGAAAAATATGAAAACCAATTTCAAGAGTTGGTATGAAAAAATACACGTGCTCAAGAAAGCAGACTAGAGATGCTGCAAAGATAGTATAATGGGTAGAAGATATTTCTTGCACATGATTGATAGACCTGGGTTTGATCTATAGCATACAATATGGTCCCCTGAGCACCATCAAGAATATGGGCCGGGTAGGTGGCGCTGGAGGTAAGGTGTCTGCCTTGCAAGCGCTAGCCAAGGAAGGACCGCGGTTCGATCCCCCGGCGTCCCATATGGTCCCCCCAAGCCAGGGGCGATTTCTGAGCACATAGCCAGGAGTAACCCCTGAGTGTCAAACGGGTGTGGCCCAAAAACCAAAAAAAAAAAAAAAAAAAAGAATAATTTTTGAGTACAAGGATATCAATGGTCCCTCAACATTGCTGAGTGTATCTACTGTCAATAAAAGATTAGATTCATTGTAGAAAATGTCAGTGATCTGGAGGATAAATGAATAAAAAATATTTAAACTGAAGGAAACGGGAAATTTGAATAGCTTATATTATGTTAATAATTAGCGTCTGTAATATGTGAGACAACTCAATCTTGATTTAGCAAAAAAAAAAAAAAACAAACAAACTACAAAACTCTCAGGTGTAAATTAGTTTCCAAGCTTAGTACTCCCATTATTGTTTTTCTTCTTTATACAATTGAAGACAAATGTGTGAGATAATTGAAATTGAATCTATACATTCCAACTTGAAGAATAAATAATGCTCTGTAACTATTTTTCAAAATCACATTGCACAATATTAATAACTTTAAATTTTTTTACAAGTGTTTTTATATGTCCAAGAACATTTAAGACAGGAATCAGGAATATAGCATTTTCTTTAAAAGGTCTAATCTTATGTTTCCTTCCTTGCTGCTGTAGCAATTACAACATTAATGTCTCTTCAATTTGGCAGGTATCTCCCAACAGCACAATAGGAAGTGAAGATTTTGCATAATGCTAATTAGCTAATCCTTGATAGCTATAATAGCTGCTAATAATGGAATAAGGCTTTGGCAATAACATCTTCAGGGGTGAGATAATCTGCAGTTATGGCACGGATACTGATATTGATACAGATCCCTTCTAAAATACACTTCAAGGTATTTTCAACATCTCAAGGTATTCTCTCATTCATTCAAGAGCATCTCACTTCACTATGCCCTTTTATTTTTTCCCCACAAATTATGGTCCACATCTACTTGATGGACCTCTCCATAAAGCAAGAGCCAACTGGCAAAAAAAAAAAAAACAAACAAAAAACAGTGCTAGCTGTGGCAGTACTATAGTCTTCCTAGCCTGAGGCAAATTGTGCACTCTTACACTCAATTAACTCAATTATCAAGACTTATTTTTATATTTTGAGCCAAGTGGTTAAAAAAAAAACACTTTTTAAAATTAAAAAAGAAATGGGACAGTCTGAAAAGTATTGTTAATCTATCCACAGCATTTTAAATTTTTAGCTATGGGCTGATTGATAATGCTGTTTTTATTTTCTGCATAATAATGAATATTATTCTATGCATAATCATACTATGCCATGTAGAAAGTCAACAATAGCCTTCTTTAGTTGAAATTCTGATATTGTATTTATCACTGATATTCTGGGTGGAATAGTGCTTTTCTCACATAGGGAAGAGGCAGAGCAAGACCATCTCTAATAGTTTGCACTGGCCCTTCATGGTAAGTAGGGATTGCAGGGCAAGTGACCTCTGTGCCTATCTCTCATAGTGAAGGATCTCAAACCTCTGCAGTCTAACAAACTGAAAACTGGAGGCTTAAGTAATCATAAGTAAGCATGTACTGAACAGGAAAAATATTCTAATACAGAGCAGCTGCTTTGTTTTTTGGTAAGAATGTAATCTAGGACCAAGAACCATTTTTTCCTTGCATTCAAGTGAAGTCAAAGTATATGAAACTAGCTGGAGATATATTATAGCCAGTATGGCACTTATCTTTCATGTGTCAAACAAGTTTTAACCCTAATAGCCCATAGGGTTCATAAGCTACATCAGGAGTGATCCCTGAACACAAAGCAAGGAGTTAGCGCTGAACACAGCTGGGAGGAACCCAAAAACTGGGGGGTGGGGGAGGAGCGGGGGAAATTAAGCACTAGGACTTGTGACTTGGGCCATTACAGGTAAGGCATTTGTCATGCACATGATAGACCTGACTTTGATCCGTGGCACCACCAGTTATGGTCCCATGAGTAGGGCCAATGGTAATTCCAGTACACAAGGCTTAGACATGGCCCCAAAAACAAACAACAAAATAAAATTTTCTCAACAATATTTTAAATATTTTTGTAGTTGTTATGAATTTTGGGTGTCCTCTGTGATTTTTCACTTGAAGAAAGTTCCTCAGTCAATTCCATTTTAGAACTAACTTAGAAAACACAACCTTAAATAATCAGATGAAATAATTAGACATGTTATGGGAGGCAAATAAAGCCCTGACACAGTGGGAGAGAGTGTGGGGACAAGAGCCAACAATATCATAGTAGACTATTGAAAGTATTACTTTTCAGAGTCTAACAGTGGTCCTCAAACTACGGCTTGCAGACCACATATTGTATTTGTTCCCGTTTTGTTTCTTCACTTCATAATAAAATATATGCAGTGTGCATAGAAATTTGTTCATATTTCTTGTTTTTACTATAGTCCAGCCCTCCAATGGTCTGAGGGACAGTGAACTGGCCCCCTGTTTAAAAAGTTTGAGGACCACTGGAAAATGTCCAAATAAATTAAAGGAAAGATTTTAATAAAAGTCTGGCTGTTCTTATAAACTGTGCTTTAACTTAAGGGATAGAAAGCTTTTAAAACCCCAAAAGTGATAAAATGCAATTGCCAATGTTTAAACTCATTAGAGTTTGGTTCATTTGATTTTCATTAAGCTTTAAAATATGAAAATGCATATACAAAATCAGTTTTCCATTCAGAATCTTAGGTAGAACAGAAATTTTGTTTTTCTGAAGTAAATTACCTCTGTTAAAAGTGTTTTATTGATGTGGACAAAAATCTGCATATTGTTTAGAATGCTTTTAAAGCCTT